>NC_049170.1:38505799-38878299 GCF_009769625.2 Cygnus olor
CATTAAGCCGAGCCTGCAGTCTCAATGCAGTGCAATGAGTGCAGAAGAAATGGATTCTAGTGACAATATCAGTGGGCATAGACATCTTTTGTTCATATCACATAATCCTTACTCACATTTCTTCTATAAACATATGGTTTCATTCATTATGCAATGGGCTACAGCTCCCAGAGCCTGGAGAGAGCAACCGGGAAACTTGGTTCGCTCAAAGTTCTCCATGCAGAGCTGGTGGGATGGACTGGTCTGGGGTGTTTGTACTCCACTGACAATTTCAGGATTAGCAACTTGTGCTCCTGCAGCAGGTGCAGGGGAGTTGTACTGACTGTGTAGCTGTGTCTGAAGGACTGTGAACCAGAGTCTGCACCAATGAGCTCGAGTCTCCTCTCCTTTGCTGAGGAGTAAGTCACTGTCAAAGCCAGAGTAATCACATCAGATCAGTGAAAAAAACAACAACTTTAAATTATGTACTGGTGAATTATAAAGTAATTTTTAGCATCATAAGTACTTAAAACAAAACAAAACAAAAAAATAGAACACAACAAACCAAACATCCAACCTCAGACTTATAATTTGTAACTTTTTGGTCATTATTTGTATGTTTTCAAGTGTGGCTAGTATTTTTGACATCAACTGTTACTTGCCCAACTTGCAAGTTGCAAAATAGCAACTTAAGAGTAGCTACTGAAAATCAGGCTTCCCATTGCTGGAATCAGGTAACTGGAAGGAAAGGTGTCTGTAAGCACTATTTGTTTTAAAAAAATTCTTCTGGAGAAGGGAACACTGCTCAAAACAGATAAGATTATATCAAGAGGAAAAGTTTTGATTAAGTAAGAGATAGCTAGCAGCTGAAGGGAAAAAAGTGTGACAGAAGGAATTCAACTTTCTGTTAAATAAATTGGTATCAACAGCAAGTCTCCATTTAGGCAATACTTACTGTTTTCTCCTGTACTCTAAGGCACAGTCTGCTCACTGAAGCGACTCCAAGTAGGAGCAGTTTGGTTGATGTGCTCACAGCATTACACATTCAGGGGCAGGTTTTTCCCTTCTCTAAAGTAAAGGCTTTTGGACAATGCCTTCTCTCATCATCCATTTAAAACTGTGGACAACTGAGCCAATGTTTACCTAAGAGGAAGCACAGAGAACAAGAAATAGAAGTAGTGTGTGGCAGCTCTTTTCAGCTTTCTGGAACTGTAAATGGACAGCCCACACTCAGTGCAAGCATGAAGTCACCTTTGTGGGATTTCATGTACAACATCTGGGGTGTCACTCATGTCTTGTGAAGCTCTAAGTTTTGTGAGGGGTCATATACTATTGTCCTTTGTACCATGGTAAGCTAAGACTCTCTCTTACTTGTTTTTCTATCTGTCTTTCTGCATACACAGGAAAAGCAAAGAAAGGCTTTGAAAGACACCAGCACTAAAGGCTGTGCTTTTGCTGAGGAATGGAGGAAATCTTCCTTCATCATTAAGCTGGAAAGTCACTATCAAACACATGCAGGGAGATGGATTCAGATTAAGGGAACCATTTGTGGAAATGCCCCAATGAAGAGGAAAGAGGCAATATGTGTGCAAACACATGCATCTGAATTAAACCCAACAACCCCGCAAAAATATGGATTTGAACTAAAAATGAGACTAGACTCTGGGATGCTCCCTGAGCTTTCTTGCCTATCCGTGCAGAAACGTTTCTGTTATAAGGCTGTAAGGATGAATGCTGCATGCTTGCTGTGATGCAGCTTGCATTCTGGGTGCTCTGCTCTTTTCCTTGTTTTGGCAGTCTGTTCTATTCTTTTCCCAGGTTTTTCTAGGCATTCTGAATACTCTTATGGGGGTGATTCCAATTTTGGGCCATATTCAGCAGCCAGCACAGTACTGGAAATTATCACTGCAATGCAAACACCTGGCAAAGTGAGCTGAAGTGCACCTCTAGTGTTGTGAAAACTCATTTTCAGGATATCGACAATCCTTGCAATCAAGGAATATTTTTGTCAATGGGGCCTTATTATATTGCTCTCTATCATGCAGTTGGGGAATTGGGATAGGGGGACTTCATGTAACTTTTGATTGGACACCTGAAAGAGGAGATAATTTGCTACTGCCAACTATACGTGTAATTCAGTACAAGAATGATGCAGGAAAATTTGAGGTTTTAAACACATTGACTTGGCCTCAGAGACATGTCATGTTTACCTTTTCTTTTCTATGGCCATTTGTACAATTTCATTTTAGTCTCTCAAATGTTTGTAAGAATTAAACTTTAAGCTGAATGTTAACAGGAGATACTTTTATGTGCATTTTCTTTGATACTGCTGTAAGAAACTGACTATATTTTAAATTCAGGTAACAGAAGCAATACTATTTACAGAGACCTGGGAGATGTGTCTTAAAGATTTGCCAGTATATTCTAGTACAAGTCTTGTACAATGTGAGGCAACAGAGGGATGGTTCAGTGATATAAAAATTCTTTCCTCTCTTGGGCTCCCCATTTGAAGTTAGGAGACAGAGCAGTTTTCACAGATTTTACAGCATTTTACATAGGCATGTTCCTTCTCATGCTATTGGTACTGATACTAATACTGCTGTTGCTTCTAGACAAGTGTCAGCCATGTGTTAAATGTTGCTCATCTCCGGAAAAAGTTCTGCACATTCCCTAATCAGCCTTCACACCTCCAGTGAGAGGAGAAGGGATTTAAATATTCGTTCCTTGTACAGTCTGGAAAAACTAAAAAATAAATAAATCTGTAAGTCATACACCTATAAAGTCCAGGTGAGAAGCAGAAAGAAATGAATAGCATATTTATTACTTTATCATTAAAGATTTTTTAAATCTAATTTAATGGTATGATACATTGTAATGATACATGATATATGTATGATACAGCTTAAAAAGACTGTATGAAATGGATTATGGATGGAGGACCATCCACGACTGAATGGGGAGGAGTCCAGAAGCGAATCTAGCTCATGCAGACATGGGAAGGGTGCCTTCCTTTGTACTGTGGAAAAGGAGTACTGGAAGAGGTGAAGATGGGAAAGGAGAATAAGGGTGTATGGAGCGTCCTGATGTATAAGTATGTGCAGATTTAAAAAGACTTGAACTTGTTGGAGCAGAAGGAGTCATAGTAGAATGTTCTGTCTGTGAAGCATATCCTCAATACACAGTGTCAGCATGTGATTCCTTATGGCAGTAATTCTCAACTGTACCCGTCAAGGTAGCATATTACCTTCAATATTTGCTTTCTACAGGTGCCTGTTTCTTCAGCAGGGAAGGACCGCATATAGTCAGCAGTGGCATATCAAATGCTGGGGATCACAGTGATATGTTTAATTGCTTCTCTTTTGTTCTACATCCTGTCCAGAGAGGTTAAGATAATTACTAGAAAAGAGGGTGAAGTACTTGTAGTTTGAGCCATTATACCACATAGCTATATAGCGCACACGACAATGTTGTCCCTCTACATGCCATAACATTGACATCTCCCATACTGACAGGAAGAAGTAAACATGTATTGATGGTTTTGCACTAGTTTATGCAATGAGAAGCTCATAAGAGAACCTTGATTACTTTCCTTGAACCCTTACTTTCTCTTAGAACACTCCAGCTTCTCCTGAATAAATGGTGCAAGCAATGGTCTAATCATTCCTCTTGACTTCACTCCTTGGGAAGTCATAATGACATGTTATTACAGAGTACCAAACATATCCTAGGTTTTTGTTTACTAGCATGAAAAGGCAAGTGTGTAATAAGGGAAGTCACGAATTCTCAGCTGGTGGGCTGCACTATACTGGTTACCCATGTGACCTAGTCTACCTAGCTTTGAAACCGGAGGAGGCTATTTCGTCCTTAATGCGGAAAAGGCCCAGATCACCCCACCGCACTTGAGGCATCTGGCTGAGGGATCTCAGGAACTTTGCAGCTCCTGAATGCCTATCCGAGTCCCAGGCCAATGGCTTAGTTCCACACTTAACCTTACCCCATGAGAATGACCTTGAAGCCTCAGATTTGGTCAGCCTCAGAGTAGCATAATAGTCTAGTAAACAATTTTTACCTTTTTGTTTTTAGGAGATTTTAGCATTTAAATGCTGGCCATATCTTGTTAATCTACATTTTTCTTTTCATAATTTTAGGCATGTTATTTTGTAAGGGATGTGGTGGTCATTGCAAGCTTTACTGAATAATGAAATAACAGGCCGATGCAGCTGTGTGAGGTAGGGGAATAGACTAGGTGAACCAATTATTCTCCTACCAGCCACAAAAAGTCTGTTTATATATGAGTTATGTAACCCAAGCTGACACTTCACTAGGCAATACTTCAGCTGCAAATTATGAACACCTTTCCCACCTCACCACATATGCTATTTATCAAATCCAGGGATACAAAAATACAAGTTTGAGGATAGGCATAAAGAGCTTCTAAGATCCAGGCTGAGAATCCTTACTGATATTGAGCTCACAAGTAGCGTAAAGACGTCTCCGTCTGGCCTGAACAAACGCAAGAATGACATGTCAGGTTGTAAAGTGAAGAACAAAAAAGGCAAAACAGGATTTATAAGTAGAGGTATTAGTTAACTGTACTGAACTAGTCTTCATACGGCAAGTCTGTTCCCCCATCACATGCCAGTGATGTGTAAAATGGAAGCTATGCGGCCATGTCAGGGTACTGTGGGGGCTGGCAGACCGAGGGGACAGGCCCAGGCTGTTGGCCTATGGAGAGGTTCAGATAAGTAGGGTCTGTGATTTAGCAGGGGCACCAAGACCCCAGGCTGTGCTGAAATGGCTCCCCCGGGGTGTGAGGGAGGCCCCCATAAAGGTTGGTCAGGTCCTGAGAGGCCTGTGAGGGCCCTCTGGGGCCTTGTAACACTGTAAGGGTCTGTGGTGGTTCTCACCACACTCTTTTGTTTCCTCTCTAGGAATCAGCTTTCCCAAATATTCTCTTCAAATATATTTGCAGCCGGGCTTATAATTTCTTCAAATTCTTTTACCTAACACAAAGCAGAAAAAGGAGAAAAGCTTTTCAGCTACTACTCTATCTCTCCTTTCAACATATGCACCTTCGAAGTCACAAAGTATGTTCTAAAATTAAAAGAATGATAAACAAATATGCTGCTGAGGTGCAAATGGCAACATGATTTTAATATTTTTTCAGGCTTTGCCTTTATTAGCATTGGTTAATAATTATAACTGTAGAGTAATTATGTATATAATTACAATAAATTTTATTATTAGCATCATTTGCCAGGTGGGACTGTCTTCTCAGAAGCCAAGCCTCTGAACTGGCTGAAGGGGCTGTAGCTTTCCCATTAACTCCATCAGACCTCACTTGTATCAGACTTTACTTGCTTCATACTTCACTCTTTTTCTCCTTTCATGCTGTAAAATGAGACTACGTTTACATCTTTGACTTTATTTTTAAACATTTTGATGCGTTTCACTTTTTCCTCCTTGTCTGTGACAACAATAGCCTGGGAAACCTGTGCCTAATTCTGTCTGGGGCTTCCTCTAGAGTAAACTGAGAGCACAGGTGGGAAGGATATTTTTCTTTCCTTTAGATGAGGAGTTTGTGGGGATTAACAGAACAGTAAATAAATCTGCTCTCTGGACAGAGTATAGTCTACTTAGAGGTTTGTGAAGTTCTGGCTCTGATTTACAGCTTCTGAATTTTCAGTGAGTTTTGGGTTTGAGCAAATGCAGGATCTCAATGTGAAACTTGACTCTGGCCACTGAACTGCCAATGGCTTCCACAAAAATTCAGCAGTTGACCCAGATCAGCTGAAAATTTCTTTCAAACAGCATTTAGTTTTAGGTTCAGGGAAAGTTCACAAATCTGGCCTTTGTGTTGAGGTCATGAATTCTAATTGCATATTTGCAACATTCTAATTTTATTGTCTTTAAACAATGTTGTATTTAGGTTAACTTGTGTGTGTGTTTCTATGTAAAAAATAAAAATTAAAAAAAATAATTTAGATATACAACAGAGATTAGGATATTTGCCCTTCTACAGATATGTCTATCTTCTGATGTGAAACCTGTGAAGTAGACTAAGCTGTATTCTTTTTTTTCTGTTCTGCTTATGTTTTCTGATATTCACATCCCTACAAACATATCTAAGCTGTCAGAAGTCTATAGTTCAGGCATAAACTAAAACATAGAGAATTTATGTGATTTTGGGTCAAGGGATAAGTTTATTATAAGGTCACAAATAAAGCCCCTATTTACTGACATCTAGGCTTGTGTTTTAGCACTGAGGCTCCCTCGAGACTGTGCCACGGGAGGGAAGTCGAAACCTATGGGCGCCACAAAAAAAGCCACACCCCACTTATATCTGTGAGCTATACAGACACCTTCTCTGCATGGGAAATTAAATCTTCATTGACAAAAACTGTTGAGAAAATAAAATATTGATCTTGCTTGTGAGACTTTTATGTTAGTCAATTAAATTAGTACAATACCTTTCCTACTAGTAAAATAAGAGTGCCATTACTATATGGAAATATAATGTTCCATAATATTTTTATTGTGAGACAGGGGATACCTCTTACAGCACTCAGAAGTACAGTTTATACATGACTATAAAGTTAGTTGTGATCCATAAACAGCAGATATAGATCTCAGATATAGCTTTGAAAATCAGTTTAAAGGAAAGTGCCTTATTCTCTTTGCAATATCATATCAAAGTAGCATCATTTTAAAAAAATCATAATCTCTTCTAATTTTTTTTATACTGAAAGACAATGAAACACTATTCTAATATTTAAATTGGAATATGAGTCTGACAATATTTGTGCTACTGCATCTTCTAAAATTAAAAACCCTTTCAAAACTAATAATTATCCAGTATCCATGTCTACTGCAGCTAGACACATAAATGTACAAATATGGGTATACACAAACAGCTACTGAAACATAGGGGACCTAATACAACTGAGATTTGGGTGGGAGAACTGTGTTGTGAAGTGACTATTTCTCTACCAAATGATGAGATGTGAATATGACTGGGCAGGTACAAATGGCAGTCATTGCCTCTTTTTTATTTACCTGGCTAGTTCATTCTTTCTCAAAAATCTGTACTTTCTTGGAAGTACCTCCAGTCTATGGTGTACTTGTGAGTGTATACTTACTTACGTATACTTCTCCCATCCACTTTTTTTTGAAAAGCAAATCTTTACTGAGTACATCTATAGCAATATAAAGACAGCAAGCTACCCTGTCTTGTATGAGTTGCTTGTAATATGCAATATACCTACAAAATAATAGAGAATTTTCATTTTAAAGTATTTGGTAGCATATTGCTTAAAATGTGGAATTCTGGCACATCTTCTCACTCCACCCCTCTCTAAAACTGTCCCCAAAGTGCCTTAATAGGGAAAATAGAGCATATTAGTCTACCGGGATACAAATAGCAGCTGCTATTATGATCAGAGAGTTCATAATACAGTTTAATAAAACAACTGTTCAGTTGTATCACTGATGCATAGGAGAATATATCCCATACAGCTGCCTTCCATATATGTGACCACCCAGTGTTCACTCTCATTCCTTCTCTTTCAAAACAACCTTAATAGTAATTTCCTTTGAGGTTGGCCTTTTCATCTGAAAACTATGTCTTTATACTCCTTTTCTTGACTGTAGACTAAAACTTTGGGTTTGGCCATCCTGTTGCAAGGAATGAACACTCTTTGATGGAGCAGCATTAGAGATTCTTCACTGCAGGGCTGTCTTCTTTAACAGACCATAAGGGGCATCAAGACTGAAGCCTTCTTTTTCAACAATAGGACAGTCTTTTATAGCTGATATTTAAGCTACCAATTTGGAGTTACTCCCCAAGTTAAAGACAGATTGCATGTTTGCAGGGTGAAATTAAAAGCTCTAGTTTCAAAAAGTGTAAACTGGGTTTTAGGAGCATAATCTTTTAAAAACTGATTATGCCCTCAATCTTTCCCAGTGTATATAATCTCTAAGGAAAAAAAAAAAAAAAAAAAAAAAACTTCCCATTTTTTGTTATTAGCTAGAATGAACTGTATATCAGGGGCAAAGGTTTTATTATGAAAATTGGTGCAATTTGATAATACGTTAGAGAAGAAGTAAACATTTGTAATGATAGCAGTTAAAGCACTGAGTGCATAGCAGACAAAGATTCAGCAAATAAAACGTGTCTCTAGTAATGGCATGTATAAACAACCCATGAACAGTATGTAGTCCATGCTAAGCTTTGATGGGTATGACTGTTTCATATTAAGTGTGTTTAGACTGTGGTTACCATCCTCTCCAGCAATCTATGAGTTGTTGGCCTATTTTTCTTGATAGGCTAATCTCAACGAATTGCCCACCTCTCTGAAATTTTCATTTTCCATAAATCTCTAAATAACTAATGGATACAGTTAAATTTTTGTTACAGCAATCTTTGATTGACATTTTGATGAACAAGTTTCAGTCATTTCTCAACTTCTAAGTCATCCAGTACCATCTTTTACCAGCTTCAAACACAAGAGCTATGTGAGACCTTTGATAACAGCAAAAAATGCCCACGTGCGTGCAGACACATCTTAACGGGCTGTTAATTCAATGATCAGTAAATTAGAAAGAGTTGATCTGTATTAAGAAAAACTACAGAAGGAGTAAGATATGGCAAGTCTCATATATATCTTACATCATTCTTCACATCATCTGTGAACTTGACCCATGAGCATTATCTCAGACGTCTAAGTTACTATATTATGAAAGTATTTTTCCACAGTTGAAACACTAAATAATGCATAAAAGACTTAGTTCCAAATACTGCAGTGTAGTTGCATCAAGGATGGATCCAGAAGTATTTATAGTTTGCATGCTACTGAATTTTTCCTTAAAATAAGAGCCCAAAGCAAAAGATATGTATTTACAAGTTATTTTGGTGCATGATAGTTTGGTAACTGGCACAATGTACAAGCAGACAGCCTTCTACCGGTTGTGCTATCTTATTGGCTTTGCATAGTCAGAAGTAGTTTGTGTTCTCTGCTTTGATTAAATCCTTTTATTTAGTACTGTGGCAATTTCATCTCTTTCATTTGTAAAGCTCAATCTGTCTGGCTTTCTTGCCTTGCAACTTGTGTGGTTTTTAGTAACATCTTTCATTTCTTACTTGCAGTCTAGAAGTGTGAGTTGCAGTGAGATCTAGTCTGGTTAACTTAAAGATGACGATAATCCCCTAAGTGTATGGGGAGCAGATTTTTTTTTTTTTTTTTTACAATTTTTTTCCTTTCCCATTAAAAAGCAAGACATTCTTCCCTTTCTTTTGAGTTATGACTCACTTCTCCAGATTTTGTTTTGATCTGAGTAATTAGTGTTTTTTTGTCTTTTATTCTTTATTTTTAGCAGCTACAGTCTATCTCCCACTTAGTTGCTGACATAAAAATATTAGCAGAAAGATGCCTCGAAGGGTAAGGAAAAACCATTCATAAAAATCTCAGTGAAGATTAAGTGGGATTCATCCAGGAAAGATCAAGGGTTGAAAAAGATTGTTATTAAACATGTTTATAGAGTACTTAGAGAATACAGCATATTCCCTGTTCCAGTAATCTCACAGCTCAGGGGGAGAGAGAGATGAGATGACTGGTGAGGAGAAAAAGGAAGGAAAGTTCCTCAAAGGAGGGAGTTGAGGGAGGAGTGAGAAGTTATTTGGAGTAAAGGAAATGTGCGATGGTGCCACACACAGAAGGGGACACAATGTCAAGAATGAGAGGAGGCGACTAAAGAGCTGAGGGAGCCTTTAACAGACCTCATCACAGTGTTGGCCCATTCCTTTGTGAGTGAGATGAGGAGTGGAGGAGGCTCGAGACGCACTTCTATCTCTGTGTCTCCTTAGGGGCTGTGAAATCTTATGAAAATCTGTTTCCTTTTGAGTTGCCTTGCATAAAATCCCAAATAACATTAATATTAAGAGGGATGTTGGTAAAAAAGACTAAACACCTCTATTTTGGTGGAAGGGATGCTTACTGTGTGGATAGACCTAATAGTAATGATATCTCATAGACACTATCTGCTGGGGTGAAAAACAGGGTGCTCTGAATTTGCGTGTAGGCAGGGATGACTGATCACCCTGGACTGTGGGAAAATTGAAACTGAGCTAGCCCACTGCAGTAGTCCTGCAATAGGATAGGATACAGGAAGCTAATAATGAGGTGATCCCACCTACATTCAGTGACCAGTAAGGGCTCGCTGGGCTCCCAGTTCTGCTGTTTGCAGGCCTGTTGATCTCAAAATGCGAGGACCAGGTTGCTTCACAGAGGTCAGCTACTGGATATTAGGGCAATTAGGGAAACAAAACCCACAGCATCTTCATGTGACATCACAAGCTATTAATAACCAGAAGATGAAATTGAGGAAATGATTTTCCTTGTCATTATCATCTCTTACTTGGCCCTTCAGATTTCCTTAGATAGTCACTGAGGCTCCACAGCCGTCCATGCTGTCAGATTGGTCCAGAGTCTATAATAAGGTTAGAAAACCCCTTATCTCTGAACTGGCTGTCTTCTGGGGATCACAGGGTGGCAAAACTGCTGCCTTTCTCACGCTCACCCCCTCCATTTTGTAACTGCATCCAGAGTGGCCAAAAATATATGTCAATTTCTACAGAGAGAAGCTGAAAGCAGAATCCCCTAGCACTGAGTCTATAGATTTCATATGTAAATGACTGGAATAATTACCCTTTATTCTATAAAGACTACAGGCAAATATATGTTTATTATTATTTATTTATTTATTGTATGTCTGTGTGTGTGACCATCTTGTCCAAAATACAAACGTTGTGGATAATGAGTCAATATCTAATTAAGGACATCACCAAACTACACTTATTTCTCAGACTTAGTATCTTCCCACTGGGAATATTCACTAATCTCTCACTGATTAATTACTGTAAAGACTTATGCTTCTGGATAATTATAAGATGTGTGATAATGGATCAGACCTTTAATCCATTAAATCTAGTATCTTGCTTCTGACTCTGACCAATAGCTAATGCATCTCAGAAAGGTGAATAACTCCATGCGGCAATACTCTGTTGTGGAATGTGGAAGAAGGAGCCCTTCCTCACCTCACCGGGTAATTGCTTTGAAGTACGAGATATAATTACCATTATCTTAGTCCATGTAACTATGTGTCATAAAATGATGGGTACTTAGTGTGTGGCAGACTGAAAATAGAAGGATCTGAAATAACCTCTATTGGGTAATAGAAGTGGTGTACATCTAAGAAAATGTGGTTATTAATACCAAAAGTTTGGAATCCTTTACTCAGAATCAAATTTCAAGATTGCACCTAACATCTATTTTTTAACATCAGAAGAATAAAATTCTGAGAAAGCCAAAGCATGTTTTAAGAATTTGAGATTGTTCAAAATGATTTTCCAGTTTGTTACCTACAGTGTGACTGGACATCTGCTGGGGTGAATTGTCTCAAAGAAGCCTAACAGGGAGTGCGTGCTGCTGGCTGCTGGCTTGGAGGCAGCAAGGTACAATGTGTGTGATATCCTAGGAGGGCTGCAGGCAGGGGCTGGTGGCTTTGCACGGCATCTCTGTGGGAGTCAACTGTAACGGGCTTGTGTTTGGTGTTGGCTCCAGAGGAAGTTTTTGCTAAAAGCTTTTTGATTTAAAAGAAGGTTCTTTGCCTTCACAGGTCTATCATTTTGTTCTATTAAGCAGACTTAAGTACACATTATTTGCACAACTGCAGCCTCATTCAGTGGTACCTTCTGACTGGGTGCATGACTGCAATATCCTCTATCACTTTCTGATACTTTAGTAGACAGAATTCAAGGGATGGAGATAAGGAGCTTCTCTAAGGAACAAGAATGCTATTTGGGGTGTCACTTGTCTACAAGCTTAAAGAGGGAAAAGAAGTGCTGTGGGTACAGTAGAAGTTAATTTATTTTTGTGTGATACCTCACCTGATACTGATTCTGAGGTGGAGTCTTTTTCTGTCAGAAAGAGCATCATCTCTGCCCTCATGGACTTCTGATCTACAAGACCAATAAAAGCAATAACAGTGATGACCAATCTCTCCCCACATGATTAGCACCCCTGCAATGGGAAACAAAAGTTGGATACCAATAACCCGTCCTAGTCCTTTGATTTCAACAAGGATTTTTTTTTTTTTTTTTTTTCCTGGAAAGAGCTAATGAATACAATCAGGATTTAGACAAATGATTTTCTTCCAAACTAGATCTTGGATACAGAACTAGGTTCTGATGCCACATAGGTTTCATATGATAGTAACTCAGACAAATTCAGTGCACTTACTCCTTGCTTATAGAGGCATAACTGAGAACAGAATCAGGCCTTATATGTTAACACATATGGGTGACTGTATAACCAAGTGGCATACAGTAGGCACCATTAAAATCTTGACATTTACTGCTCATAGTAGTTAAATTTACTGTGCTATTTGCAGTATCCCCAGGTCTAAGAGTAGGAAATCCTTTAAATACTGCACTAAAAGTAAATCCCATGGTGTGGTAAATGTCAGGATTTAAAGGAACCCAAAGTTGTTGTTGTTTTCTCTTTTATTTTATTGCTGTGTTCAAACTTTTTTTTTTTTTTTTAACTGTAGTGGTTATTTTTTAGCAGAATCTCTCCTGCTCTGAGACTTGCTGAAGCTTGCATTGGTGGGATATTCCCTTAAATAATCTCCTTCTAGAGAGCTCATCTTTCCAAAGACTATGTTCCACATAAAAGGTACCTGAGTTTGCTTTGAGATGCCTGTGAGCATCCCTGCTGGATCCATCTACTTTCTTCTTGGTTACACCTTCCAGTGGGAGGTGGGGAGGCTCTGAGAGCTGGTCCAATGACTCTCCATCACTATGGGCTTTAGCTTGAGGGAGAACTTATCAGGGAGCTGGTTACATTGGCTTTCCAGACCCTTTGTCAGAAGGCCCTAACTCACCATTTTAACATTATTTTCACAGATTCACACAGCAGCACTTTTTCCCCCCTTAAATAACTTTGAGTCCCAATCTACTTTTAGATGGTTTTGTAAATCCTACCAAATAATTAGTTGCATCTTTGGATGCTGAAAGAGCTATAAATGCAATCCATGATTTAGTTTATGAGCAAATTTGGGTCTTTCCCATGAAAGCATAGATTCATTTTTGTGGATAGGTAGCATTCATATAAAATACAACTGTCATTTTGAACAATAACAGGAGTCTCACTCACTTTTCCTCCCCTTCCACCTGTTTTGTTTCTACCCCAAAGGAACTGCTTTAGGGTTGGGAGACCTGGAAGAATGGTAGTAAATCAGTGCAAAGTTCAGAGAAGGTCAGTGCTGCTGAATCACCTATGCCCACTTACCCTGTCCAAAGCAATCTCCGCTATTGTTATGACAAGGAAGGGAAGGGAAACAAAGAGTGACAGTGAAAGGGTGAGGGAAAATGAGAATTATTGCCCTGGCTTAAGTGTGCAGACTATTTTTGGAGAAGCATTAATAGTGTACTGCCAATAGACTGGTTCCTCTCCACGCACAACAACTGTTGGGGATGTCCTCTCAAATCTGGCTACTGCCTGGTTAGCTGGCATGTGATATAAAGCAGGAAATATGAGTGTGCCAGGCATATATAACTGTATGTGTGCCACTCCTGGTCCATCTGCAGAGTAATACTGCACCTGCCAGTTGCTTTAGCTGGCTGGGGGGAGGAGGGAAGGAAGAGAAAGTGTATATTATTAGACAGGGAAAGCCCACCATCTTCTCATTTTCCTTTCATTACTCTTCCCTCCCTTCCTTCCTTGTCTTTCTTTCTTTCTTTCTTTCTTTCTTTCTTTCTTTCTTTCTTTCCTTCCTTCTTTCTTTCTTCCTTTCTTTCCTTCTCTTTTTTGTCTCTTTCTCATTCTCTCTTTCCCTCTCTTTTTTCTCTCTCTCTCTTTTTTTCTCTTTCTGTCTCTCTTTCTTTCTCTCTTTCTCTCTTTCTCTCTTTCTCTCTTGCCTTCCTGCCTTCCTGCTTTCTTCTTTAACAATAGAGTTGTACAAACGCCACAGTACATATTCCAAAAATGACTCTTTGGAACTGGGTACTTTTGGGGTCTCACACATTAAAAAAAAACACACCTTGTATGTTTTTCTAGTGAAAAAGCTGTCAATATATACAGGTTTGTACACCTCTGGGTATCATATATCTTGACTTCAAACCCCATTTTTATATGTAGGGGATTATATTAATAATTTGGAACCTTCTCCACAAAAAAACTAAATTGCCTATAAAGCGATACATTTCCTTACTCTTCATCAATCATTTTTCTTCTGCAAAAATTTCCAGCACCCATTAAGAGCTTTAAATCATAAAACCTAACTGCTCCTGAATAAATAAAATTTGGAACTTGATATGGATGACCTACTATTTCATCCTGTAAGTGACAGAGGACTGAGCCTGGGGATGGAATAAACTAGCAATGGCTGACATAAAGGATGCTCCATCCTCAGGATAGATAGCAAAATCTTCATCCCAAGCATCTTCAGAATTTGTAAGTATTATTTGACTTTTTTTTTTTTTTTTTTTTTGGCTTTCCAGAACTCATAGTGTGTCTGAGTGGGAAAGTTTATGTGTTTTCTCAATCCAGATTAAAAAATGTCCTATTGCCTCAGGGCCTCAATCTCAGTATCCTGACATTTCCCTGAAAAAACAAAAACAAACAAAAAAAAACAACCTTGTGAAATCCAGATTTCTGTATAGTCCATCAATGGTATTCTGGAAATAGCAAGCAGAGCTAAATTTCAGCAATGTTGGTACATGTTAGGTTTGGTTCTTGCTGTTAAGAAAGACCATGTGCTTTTGTGTCAGACTGGATCTATTGCACAGAGCCCACAGGCCTCCTTTTGCTACTGTATTTGCATGTATTTGACTTTAGTGGTCATGTACAGGAACTAAGTGCAATAGGGGAATATTAAATGTCAATTCATGGTAATCCCCTTCTTGTTGTCTTCTCATAATGGATTTATTGATTCAAACTTTCTCTCTCATCACAGACGAGATGTATATGCACACTGTGCTGAACTGCACAGAACAACAGCCAGGCATATGATATCCCAGTTTGTGGTGGTGATGGTGAAATGGTGACAGGTCAGGATTACCACTTTTATTGCCAGGGAGTCAGGTTGTGGTGATTCATGAGGCAGCTGTTAGAGGGT
Source organism: Cygnus olor (assembly GCF_009769625.2). NCBI lineage: Eukaryota > Metazoa > Chordata > Aves > Anseriformes > Anatidae > Cygnus > Cygnus olor. The sequence continues at coordinate 38,520,953 of NC_049170.1, forward strand.
GATCGCATTAATAATGAGAGCTGTGAAAACAATGTGTGGCGATGCTAAAAGCTGCTTCTCAAATGACATGGTGATGGCAGAGCTTTTTGGGTGTTGCATGTTTTCACAAATGATACATCACAAGCCTAAATAATATAGTTCATTTCTACATATTTTATTATTAGTGTGAAATAAATGTAATTATAAAAGGTTTTTAAAGTGCCAGGTGGTTGGTATTGTCTATTTATCAAGTATTTTACTGCTGTTCCATCTCACGCTCATCTTAAGTATGTTTAGTCAACACCTCTGACTTCAAACAGGCAAACTCTTTTATCTGACTTCACAGCATATTCTTCCTGCAGTGGTGGATGTCACCATCATTTTCTCTCAACATCATTGTTTTCACTACATATCGTTACTTCCAGTCTAACTCTCCTGCATTTCTGTTCCTTTCAGTGCCTCCTGCAGGCACCTGTTTTGCCTGACTAGGGGCAGAATCATACCGTGTGAAGCAAAGAAAAAAAAAAAGTAGCCATTTGAGTACCCTATTCTGTCCTGGGTCCTGGTCCTTTCTCAGCCTGTTCCTTGAGACTCCCATCTATCACTGTGTATTCAGTTCAAAACATAAGGCCTTTTGGGCACATTTTTTTGGTGGCTTTCTTGGAGGCATCAAGTTATTTTGGGAGGTACTAGATAAAGTGCAAGTATGTCTATAGACACCAGTACCCAGATTTGTTTTAAAACAAGAAAGTAACTGCTTAGCAACTAAATCAGTGCCTCCTCAAAATAACAACTAGAAGGCCCAATTATTCACATTAAGTACTTCCTTCCTTCCTTCCTTCCTTCCTTCCTTCCTTCCTTCCTTCCTTCCTTTCTGGACATCATGATATATATGGGACTCTGTAGCACAAATAAAGATGGTAGAATCTGGCCTGAAATAAATGAAAAATGGAGTCCCAAAATGACAGCAGACTGGTTCAGCCAAAGGTCAACTCATTTGTGAGTTAGAAGGAATTAATTTTCTAGGCACCAGCAAAGCAATGAGGCTTATCAAACAATACAATTTTCCATCAAGAAAAAAAAAAAAACATCATGGCAGCCTCTGTTTTCTACTTCCACACATATCCATGAAACAACAACAAGAACAAAAACAAACCAAACCAAAAAAAAAAAAAAAAAAAGGAAAATTGAACAGTAAACAAATACTTTTGCTTCTAGAATGGTGGTGCCAAGACACCTTTTCTGCTTATTCCTTTGTAGCGGTTATTTTGAAATGCTGAAGGGAAAGCTGATTGCGGTGTGCTCACTTTGCGCCTCTCATTTCCCTCCACATCAGCCAAGGAACATCTGCAGTGAGGTCTGGTTCCATATTACTGCCCAGATAACCTAAACTGGTGTTGAGGACAGCCGCAGGGCTCAGAACAGCAGACATTGCTCACCATGTCATGAGATGTCCTAATCATTCATTAACTACTTCTTGCCATCTCCTCCTTCTCTCCTCCCCTCTCCATGACCAATATGTTGTATTTTCACACTGTTATTAAGCTTTGGACATTGGTACAAAACATTGATATAAAACTGAACTGAAGGGATGCTGGTGTTAGCTGCCTTATGTCCTACGTTGTGTGTACTTCTTGCTGCCCAATTGTATATGCACAGGTCCATGCAGGGTGCCAAAAACAGAGCACTCTCCCGACCAGTGTAATGGTGAGTCCCCCAGCAGCTGTCAGGGATCTAGCTTATGATAAGTTTCCTTAAATTAAAAAAGATCTTAAATGCCTCTTATAAGTTGGTCATACTTCAAGTGTTCCCATTTCCTCCACGTGAGCTCTTTCCAAGCTTACCCATCTGCTTTTACATATAGGGGAATGATAAAAAACCACTGTAGGTGCTAGGTGTACAACATGATACCTGAGTTAGGTGTCCTGATCCTGGAGGAGAAATATCACGTGCTATCTATTATATCATTAAAAATCTCATTTGCTACATTTCAAAACAAGATGTTCCTAAGCAAAATGTTATAACATTGCTTTTTAAAATAGTGTGCCTTACGAGTTCTAACTTTGTCATCTATTTCTGAGTATTTTCATGGATGAAACTATTCATTGAATTTAAACTAAATATATAAACTTGTGGTCTACCTCAAACTGCATATTTGGTGAATAAATTATTCTCAGGAGGAAAAATGTCCCACCTTAATTATAATTTCTCGTTTAACATCACCTTTTGACAGAAATATGGAAATATTGGGATTTTGATTTTAGTTCTTTCTATCAGTGTAACAGGGCATTTGTCATTCTTTTCTTTTTCCTTTAAGAAATATGTATTTCTCTGTAACCAACCCATTCTTAAACTAATGATTTGGGAACTATCTTCTCATCTAATGATTGGTCTGCCTTATCTATATATTACTTTTTCTCCTCACTGATAAACTCCATAGAAATCGTGCTTTCCTCTGCATATCAGGGATGTATAGGAATGTTTCCTCAACTTCCTTTCTCCAGCTTGCTGCAAGCTGTAATACTCAGGTTTCTCTCCTTGCATTTTCTTATTTTCCTTTGTAGACTGCTCTTGTTAGTTTTAATTACAGCAGTGGAGGACAGTATGCTAAAGAGCTCCCCAAGGAGGTGGCTCTAATGGTCACATGTCCCCCCTGAGTGACAGCATCCGTTCTGGTTGCGGTACTACAAAGACATGGGGGCAATTCTTGTATGGATTGGTAAACGGACTTTATGTGAGAAGATAAATTAGCAGGCATCTGCGTTTCCTATTTGAATAGGCTATGTGTGACTCAGTAAGCCTTTTGTTCAGTGGGCTAAAAAATGGCATGCAACTCCACATCAGTACTGAAATTTTAAAGCATATTAAATTACGATGGCATATTTTTGAGGAGTGTAAAGAAAAAAATGGAGTGGATTCAGCACTGTGCCTTTCAAACCATCAACCCCAACACTAAAACAAAAAAAACCTATGAACAATAATAGCAGAAAAAAACCCTGCATATATAGGAAGAAGCTAAGACACATGTGAAATACTATTTTCAATAGTGTTTTTATTATAGTGTCAGTGCACACTGTGTGCATACATAGGCTACAGATTCCTGTTGCTGTTTTTGTGACTTGTATAAAGCATACTGAGATTTACATCACAGGATGTAACTTTTGGAGGTGTTTTTACGCCAACCTTTGCCAAAATTCATCACGTGATTTTTTAGTTTGCATCCACTGTTGCATTTGCCAGCATTTTTGTGAAGTACGAAAGCTAGGTTATGCATACTGTGCACTGTTAACATACGTTAGCTGTGCCTTGTGGCAGTATTCAATCAGATGAACAAATGGAACAGTATGTCAATGCACAGTATGATTGCAATTCTGAATCATACGGGAAAGTTGGTATTGCAACATCTGCATAGACTCTGTAGTAACGTCAAGGAAAAAGGTAATAATGCTGTGCTTGTTTAATTGGATCAAATGCAAATAAAACGACCATGATCTAACATGGAAGGTATTTTAAAAAATATTTTAAAATGAATTTTTTTAAAAAATAATTATAATTAACAACACAAAGGGAATTGAAATTGGAATGCAGTGTTTACACAGTGCATGCTAAGTCTTTGAGTGAGACAGTCTTTATTTACTTAGTCTACAAAAATAGATTACAACATTCACCTCTGTGATGAAGGCATTAATATGCTTTTTGGAGATGATCAAATACTGCTGCTATCAAATACTGCTACTTCTATTACTGTTGTTAATAGCAATTATTATTGCAGAAGGAATAACGGCATATTTATGATACCAGGTGACATCAGAGGTAGAGTTATTTTTCTTACAAGGGCCTTGAAAGAACCAAGTTCTGTGCCTAAGTAGAAAACAGAGCATCTAAATCAAGGTCTATTAAGAATAAAGATTGGAATTTTCCATATTGCCCAATGCTGTAGTACCCTTGCTTTCTTACAATGCCAGCCGAAAGCAGGAGGGAGGGAGGAGGGTGCGAGAGGAACAATAGATCAACAGTTCTCTCTATGTTTAAAAATTCACAGCACCTCTGCTACACCAGAATATTATGTGACAATAATGTTAGGCCTCTGATTTATACCAACAGATGCAGGGAAATTCCAAATTAAGGCTGTCATTCTCTCCTCGCTGCAGCTCCTCTGTTGGTGCAACTTTATGTAGCACCTCTGAGTTGGGTGGAGAGGTGCCAGTTTACACCAGCTGAGGATCTGGCCCACTGCGGTGCGGAGGCCTTAGCTCTGCCTAAATCAGATCCACAGTAACTGGTAACACAGTTGTTCCACACTTAATATATATTTACAACACGCAGGTGTAAAACACACACAGGAAGGTCATAAATTTGGGAGCTCACTATTAAAAAGCCTCCTGGTTATAAATGGATTTTTAAAACGTTCCCTTTGTTTTATCTTCAAAAGATGTAGACCAGTGGAAAAATATGCAAACACTATGCCTTTAAAGCCCCAAATGCAAGTGAGTTTTAATAACCTATCAGGATCTTAGTCCATCATAACATTTAATCTGCATTACATCTCACTTCCTAATCGCTACTTTCATTCCAATTGTGAGCAGAGAGGGTGGGGGAGAGATGAGAATTTCAGATAAGTGCCAGTAAAACAAGTTTGCTCTACAGCTGGCAAGCGCTGTGCACACGTTAACGGTGCCTTATGGCAGTATTCAATCAAATGATTCTATAAACTAAAAATAATCACCCTAATACTAATACCTATTATTCTTCATTGTTGCTGGTCGCTATGGTGCTGCATCTGACTATGAAGAATTCACCGCCATTATTACCCTCAGTGTCTCTCTCTCTCTGAAATGTGATCTAATTGCAGAATCCACACCTGTTCGACAGTTCAATAGAAGCCTGCTTTTGATGGAAGCAGACTTTCAGGCACACACACACACACTCGCGCACAGGCACACACATGCACACAGGCACACACTCGCACACAAATGCGTGCACGCACAGGCACACACCAATTCACGGAAGACTTCAGCTGGAGGAAAAATAGAGTGTGAGTTGATCAGAAAATAATATTGCGAGGAGTAAAAAGAAAAAAAAAAAAAAGCTTGTGTTTTGTGGTCATTGGAAGATTGCTGATGGGTGCATAAATAAAGCATGCTGGAACATCTGTTCTTTGTTGTGCATTCAGCTTTTTAATGTCTTCAAAGAGCAGCACTGACGCATCACTGACTACCACTCCCCATTCAAGCAACATTTTACCAGAAAATAATAAACCTTCCTGGTGGGGTGCAAGGAGCCAAGGCATTTGGGCAATGCCATTAATTTGGAAATATCTCTTTTTCTGGGATTTTTAAATATCTCTCCCTTTGAACGTTGTTCAAATTTTGGGATCCAGCCTGGAGTCCCTATCAGCCTGAGCAGTAAATCAGCCTGAATATTCCACTCAAGCCTTTTCTTTCTGTACCAAAATAAAAAAAAATAAAAAAAAGAAAAAAAGGAAAGGAGAATGATGTCATCAAGCTGAAGTTTATACACATTTTTCCCTCTCCTCTTAATTCTATTAATGTGAAAAATTCGCTCCGAAGGGATTCTTTTTTTCCTTAAGTTACAGTATTTATTTATACTGGTAAAATTCAGCGGCAGTGAAGACCCCTGACAGTTTAACAATATTGGCTGGTTATTTTGATACACTGTGCTAGGCAGCAAAAGATTAAAACCAGAGCATCCTAGACTGAGAGAAACCAGCTTGAATCCTAAAATAAAATTTTAGCAGCATGGATTTCTCTTGCCATAGGCTATGAGGCTACTATGAATTTCAGATGCATCTCCAGAGCTGTCAATGAGGTGGAAAGATGGGATTGGCATTACAAAGATTTGTTGCAATGTGATTCAATGTAATTGCAATCGAAGGTATAGCAACATTAAATTGCAGCTGAGAAAGAGCTGTTTACGTATGTACAGTATAGGAACAGGCATTTGTCCTACCACTCTAGGACCATGACAAGAATTTTTTTGTACTACTTCCTTCTGCTCTGCTCTTTCTTTCTAGGTCACAGCTCAAAGATATTGGAATACCAATTAGATGCTGGTGGTTTACATTTATAATGAGCCTGATGATGGTCTTGTGACAGAATGCTTCAGAAAACACAAACACCTTTCAGGACAGTTTGGTAATTAGACACTATAATGTCTCTGTTCTATGCTAAGAGGTTTTTGGCCTCCTGACTGTTCATCTTCATTTTATGTGCTCTGATAACTAACCATTGTTGCATGGTCCAGTGCAGGGAGTAGGAGATGTTGGCTCAGGCTTGCCGCTGACAGCAATGGGTACAGTTCCTCTTGCTTTGGTAGCAATATCATCAATCTCCAAGCAGTCTCTTAGTGAAGTTTTGCCATCTTAAGCCAACCGGAATCTAATCTTAGAGCTGGGATGTGGGGTTTTCTCCTGTCACTCCTGAGCAAAACCCTGTTATTTTTTTGACTGGAAAAAGCATGAGACATATACCTTTCTCCTTATATTATAAAGGCATATTATAAAGCCTGTGGCATGACTGTGTTACCACTAACATCAAAGGGTGTGTTGCTATTGATTTTAATAAGAGCAGGAACTGTATCACCGAGATGATTACATTCCCACAGTGTTTTGGGATCCTGAAATGCAGCCAGAAGAGAAGAGAACCACTGTCTCTATCACAGGTGTTGGAAAGTTCAAATGAACACATACGAGACTCTCTGAGGTGAAGAAAGAATCTTCCTATGGATGTGATCCCTGTCCTTGCAGCTCCTGAGTGCTTGACATTAATGGATGGATTTTACTCTCAAAGCATTCCTGACCAAAACCCAAACAAACAGACAAAGAAACAAACAAATAAACAAAACCCACTATTTTGATCTCGTGGCTGGGGAACTGAGGCACAGAGCAGTTTGAACAGTTTTCTGATAGAGTCTCTGGCAGGAATCAGGCTGGAACCCATGATTTTGTACGCCACCCACCTCTGTCAGCTAGCATCCTTCCTGCTCTTGGCATTCTTTGAAAGGGGAACAGAAAGAGAATTAAAAAAAAAAATACATGCAAGGGTATCTTTTCACTGACAACAGAAACAGGACAACTTGACTCTAATAATGCAATATTTAAATGTGTTTGTTCCTCTGCTTAGAGATTCTTTTGCAAGGTTCTATTATGCTGTACTTACATAGTAATTGCTCATTGACCGTTTAATTACACAAGGCTGTCACCTTTACTCATACTCAGTACATAGCATCCAAATAGTCACTTTGGTATCAAGGAGGTGGGGGCCAGTTCACCTGGTAGCAGTAGTCAATATGAATAGTGGGAGCAAAACCTGGTCCACAATAATTACCATGTAGCAACATAATGTTTACATAGTAATTACCTTATTATTTTTATGGAAAAATACATGATTATTTTTGTCCTCCAGCCCAGAGTGCAGGCCACACGGTAATTACTTTTGGGCATAAGTATAATTGTACATACTCTTTATCTCTCTGCCTCTTTTCTTCATACACATAGTTACATGTGTTACATGCACACAGTTACTGTAGGTATTTATCACTGCATCTTATTTAAGTCCTGAATCAAATAGTTGTTTCCTGGTACATTGGCCTCATAAATTAAAAGGTCATAATGAAGAATGTTTCTCTCTCTCTCTCTCTCTCTCTCTCTCTCTCTGAAAAACAATCACAATGTCTACCTAGATTTACTTTTCTTAGCCCAGGATTCTCTATCAGTGTATGTCCTAATCCCAGGCCTGCTGGAGCAATGGGACAAATCCTTTTGCCTCTGGGAACTTCTGCTAAAATCATATTTTAAAGCTAAAATGGACGCAGAGGTATGAACTTTGTGTCCTTAACAGATGGGGCCAGACACTAGCTATAGACTGAAAAGAATATATTGACTCACTAGCTCATCTTCTTTTCATAGTGAGAAGTACTCCATTGATGACATTTCATGATGTTTAAATGTGGGTAGCATTGCCTGAAAAGACAGAGCTGGAGGGAGGGGACAGAAAGAGATAATATTAGAGCTTCAGCATACCAATGTACAACAAAGGCCAGTCTCAATCCTGAACTGACATTGTAGGTGGATTTTTACAGCACTTGTGACTGTTACTAATTGGGATTGAATCTGAACACTCTGCAACATGGCTCAAAAATAGCATAGATCAGACACGAAGAGTTATTTTCCTATACTTCTCGGGCATCGGTTTCTAGACATTGACATGATAGGTGCGGAAAGTGAAAGAGACAACTGCGCCCATGCCTCAGATGAGAAGGGACCAAAACGTCATTTAGTGTGAATTTATTTAAAGTCCAATAGGTTTGTATCAGTTGACAACTGAAGAGGATTAGACCCAGAATAGAATATGATTGGGTAGGGTACAGTAAATATCTTTAAGAAGAAACACATTTGAAAGACATTCGGCATGAATTCCGGTGAGAAGCACCTCTGATATATGAGAGACATGAACTCCGTATCTGAAAGATGTATATTTTTTTGACTGTTCAATCTACTTTTAATGCCATACATGAATATCTCTGAAATCTGCTTCCCTTCCCTGTATGCACTGATCACTGAAGAAAAAAAAGAAAAAAAAAAAAGGAAGATAATACAGCACAATATCATCTAATAATCTAACCCCCATTTTTTAAAGGAAATTGTCAGATATCCTATTTACTATTTGGCTATTTATGTTAATATGTTACCTGGAATGTAAGTAGATTTGGGTGTCTATTGCACTGAAGACATGACAAAGATTTATAAAGCTTCATCACAATGAGTAGAACTCTCTGAGAATATTGACAGTGACTAATGCTGCCTATGTCTCAATGGCAGCACTCTATACCTTACCCATTTTCTACAGAGAACAATCATATTACTACCGATTAGTTCTTTCTATCCATAAATGAAAACCCCTCTTGCTTATTGATTCACTTAGTTCAGTCATTTATGATACACTTGAGTAGATATATTCTAGTTAAAAAAGGTTGAGATATTTTCTTCTGGTTTGTGATGGAGTTGGAGAATTAAGTTTGCAATCCTGAGACATTTTACATCTCTAATAAAACCTGCATAGAGTTCTGTGGCTTATAGAAAGTATTTTTGGCCTTTGATCTGCACGTCACTCAGCATACATAGGTCTGGCCAGGAGAAAACCAAAGGAACATATCTTCTTTTAGCTAACTCCATGTTCTCTGCCAAAAATACGTAATTATTTTGACAGATCCTTGCTTGTGGATGAATAGATAAGGACAAGGATATAAGAACATGAATACAATGGAAGAAAGAATGGTAGGAAAGAAAATACATAAAAAGGGGAAAAGGAATGTGATGCATAGTAAGAAGGAAAGGAAAAGAGTGAAACATGAAAAAATACCTTTTTAGCAGATAGTGGTGTATGAAGACTTCTTTAAAGCATGTGGTGTGCTCTCTAAAAATATTGAATATCTCACCATCTCCATTAGTCATATGAGTAGTTCAGTTGTTGTTGTTGTTTTGTTTTTAACTTAGACATGATTCCCACAGCTACCTATCCTTATGAGAAATCTACAACAGATTTTCTAACCTGTTATAAAACTCTGCTGGACTGGGTCTATTTTCTAAAGAAGAACTGGAAACTTCCATAACTGAATACCTGTAGTGGGACAGCAGAGCAATTTAGGAGAGGAATATATTTTCAGTTTACAGACTGCAAAAAGTACACAGCAGGATATAGCTGACAAGCCATTGACAAAAGTTATCTTCTTTTTTGTTCTGGTTTCATACAGAATTTCCTAGTCTTTGAATGCTCTGGAACCAAGATGAGAACAGGCTAAGAGGTGAAAACAACAAACGATAATTTTCAATCAGTCGGAGGACTCTATAAATGTGTGAAGTCCTGGGGCCCTTCCACAGCTAAAAGACAGTCAGCAGCTATGTTGTGACCTTTTGAGTTATTTCTCTTGGGAAGTCTGATGGTCCTAACATAGGTCTCAGGGGCATAAACCTCCTCACCAACCTTTAGTTAGTTCCACTTGAGAGAGAGCTGGACTTGAAACAGTTGCAGAAGTAAAGGTCATTGCTTTATTTACATGAGCTTTATATGCTAGACTATTCCCTCTGCTTTCTCTTTCATTCCCCAGAGATCTCTGCGTAAATCATTCCATCCTTTGAACTATTTCTTAGTGATAAATTTTCTTCATCCACAAGCAGTGACTAAAGCAAGTCTTGTCTTTTAAGGCACATATTCAGGCAGTAATATGCTAAATGGCCGGTTTTGTCCCATAATTTGTGCACTTCTCTTCTACTACTTGAGTTTTTCCTAGGTTTCCCTATATACCACAGCACAAAGTATATATTTGCTGCCAGGAACCAGAGCAAAATCAGCTTTTGGGAGGAAGTACAATTGAGTTTCATATTTTACAGGGAATAGCTGCAAATCGCCGTGTCTTTCCAAGAATTGTGAAATCCTCAGAAGAAAAGGTCTTTATTACAAGATCACTTATTAGACTTGAAATGCTCACTACTCCTTCTGGAACAGCCTCTACTTTCAACCATACCTGCTTTTTTTCTTCAGTTGGTAGAAAGAGAAACTTATTTAACAAAGTTGGGGTTTCATCCAGTGACTCTTTATATCAGTGCTGACTTCAATGAGAGCTATGTGCAGCTCTTGAATTGCCATCATTTTCCAACTAGTGAAGACACTTGAGCATCTGGTGCTGTTCTAGCAAGCTTCTTACACAGCCTTGGTGAGAATTTTGAGGCTGACATAGAAAGAATTTTCCAGGGCTCACAAGCTCTTTGTATCTTCTTTTCTTTTTAGAAACGCTCCTGACACGCTTGTGATACTGTTTGAATATGAAAAAATAGAAGAGAAAGCTAAACTGAGCATTGTAAAACATTCTGGGCAAGTGTTTGCTTAAGTTTAAAAATGGACTTGCTTCTCTGTGCTTATACAATTTTTTAGCACTTTGGAAGAACTGAGATGCGGGATTGCTCTTGGAACGTGGAGTTCAGCCCCCTCCACCAGACTCTGCAGGCGATGAGGGTCTGGGTGGTGAAGCAATAGCCACGCTGGGGGCAACACTGGGACAGGTCTCATGGGGCCTTCTTCTTCCCGAGTTTAGGAGGGCAGTTTCTCTATCTCCCACTTTAAGGATGGATTCTCTTCATGTGGGCTGAGGGACATCAGTGATGATTTTACCATGTAGCCAAACGGTGTCTTACTCGTGCTTCACTATACAGTGAAAATCTACTAGAATTTGGTGGAATGAGAATCACATTTAGGAAAAAGCAGTGTGCTGACATATGTGCCAGTAGTAGAAAGACTGGCAAATAAATTATCTACCATGTATTGGTAGATAATGCACAATTATGCATTAACACAATGTGTGTGTGTGTGTGTGAATTCACTTAGACATGCCAAGGTATATGTATATATGTATCTCCTCTCTCTTTACCTTTCTTTCAGATATTGGTATAGTGAGTGTAACAACTTCCATGTTACTTACCAGACTCTAACAGTCCCATCTTCTGTACAGGCCTGGGTATACTTGCCTTTTTCCTCTCTTTCTACTCTTTTCAGTTAAGAGGCTCTCTCCTTTATAGCCCCCCCCTCCCACCCTCCCCCCCCCCCCAAAACTCCCACTCAGTTCAGAACAAATCCAGCCTTGCTTATGTGTGTGTGTGTTGAACAAGCCCTCATAAAATGCCTATCACATCATTATTTTGTTTAAACATTTTTATTTCTCCAGAGAATTTAAAATACACAAACATGTGATTCCATGAGGAAATGATCCAAAAGAGATTATAAATACAGCTATAAATGTCAAAGTTCTCAAAACATTTCACTGGCTCTATCTTCAGAAGAGACTGTTTACACAGAAAACCCACGTCAGTGTGTTTTATTATTGTTATTGTGTGTTAAATGTTACAAATGCAATCTGTTTGCCTTACATGTAAATGATAGTCTCCAAATATCTTTAAGAATCACCTCTAATAGTTGTACTCAGAGACAGGAGTATAATTCAGTAGGATATTAAGCAATCTCTCCACAGCAGGAAAGGTTTCTGGGCTTCATACAACTCTCGTCAGAGGCACCTATCCTTAATTTCCCCAGAAGTGTGTATTTTGCAGTGGATCATCACTCTGGGCTCCATGATTGTGAGAGAGATTGGAATACAGAAAGCTCAAAATGTGGACATTTGAAAACTAACTTCTTGCAGACTTGGGAACAGGCCATTTGTACTTATTGAGAGCATCAAAGGCTTTTTTTTTTTTTTCTTCCCATGTACTTTAAATTTCTTTCTGCATTCACCATCAAAGGATGCCCAAAAGACCCCTGCTACAAAAAAACTCATGCTTCCTTCCTTCTCTGTGCAAAGAGGCTACCTCTACAAATGAATATGTCTGAGTTAGAAGAATGAAGTAAATAAACACCAAATCTCTTGCAAAATACAATGTCTAAATTTGACAGAGTAAGTTAAAAATCCACGGCATGGAATGAATTCTAATACAGAGGACTAGAGTAGCATGTATCTGAAGTTTGTGGCAGATATGTAACTTGTTAGGAAAAATGTTATGTTTGGAAGATCTTTTTCTTTGGTTTACTTGAATGTTGATCACAGCTATTTTCTGTAATTATGGAAAACGAAGTAATAGTTAAATTTCAAAATTTCTTTTTAGAGGCTGCATAGGAATGTTGGACGTAATTTCCCTGTAGTCACAGGAACCTGTGGGAGACATTTTGTTTGGAGGGTGGTCACAGAACATCCATTTTATGTATCACAAGCTGCAAAGTCTTTCTCTATATCCTCTACACTTATTTAAAAGCAGCATCCACAAAACGGGAATGTGCCACAGGGGGAGAGCAGGAGAGGACAGGGACATCACCAGTGCACTAGGCAGTTGTGAGTGCATTTGTCAAAAGAAAATACCTCTGGAAGAATCTATATTACACTGTCAGAGAAAGCAAAATTCCTCCCAAGTCTACCAATCTCACACAGAGAAAAATATTCCTTCCTGACCACAGATTAAATTCAAATTCCAAATTATGTAAATGGTATATGATGTAAATACAGGTTTGCATGTCCTTTGTCTTCTCAATGTTATTGTTCTTCACTTTTCTCTACAAACAGAAGCAGAAACGGCTTGAAACATACAGCATTGCAGCATGCTCCATTTCAGTATTGTCTGTAATGAGAGGTGTGCTCTTAGCCCCTTGAATTTCATCAGTAGCTACAGGATAAGATTTGGCTCTCAAGCTTTCATCCTGACTATGTTCTGAACTGTCAGGAGCTCAAAGGAAAGTCTGACCATGGCCCCATTTGGATTTGGGGTCCTATGGGAATGGTGCACAAAAGGGAGAAAATCTGGCAGCTCAGAGGGGCGAGATCATTTGCCCTTCCTTTTTAGTAGTGAAATTTATTTATTGGCTACAGCTTACTGGCCCAATAGTTCCGGATTAGAGGTTTATCTCCTGAAAATGGAATGTTTAATTCTAGTTTTGATTTTACCCCAAAACAAAGTCTCTGTAATTCTGGTTTTATGATTTATTGGCTGCAGTTTTCCTGAGATGAAAGTAGGAGTTCAGCAATCTGTTCTTGGAAATCCAGCATTTTGCAAGGATTCTCTGTCAGCAAACATGTGATAAGCAAAGACATTTTCTTGATTTTCAGGCCAGTGCCTTATTCACAAGATATTTTCCTCTTTGAAAACAGGTCCTCACTCTCACTGTGTTGCTCTATTGATCAATCTGTTTTAAGAGAATGAGAACTCAGAAAAAGAAAAAAAAAAAAAAAAAAGGAAGTTTATTTTCTACCACATTAAATCCATTGGATTTGCTTCAGCCAGGCATGATTATTCTCCAATGGGAAGGGTCTTACACTAAGTGTCTTGTAAGCTTTTCTGGTTGCTCCTGTAACACACAGGGAAGATAATCAGTTAAGCTACCAGAGACTAACAACTTTGTTGAGCATCTCCCTGTGGCAGAGGGAATGAACACGTTGCCTCCTGACACAAGTCTTCACCCACATCAGTGGACATTTTGTGTCTGTACTGGAAAGGGAACTAAGGAGAACGATTGGTGTTTGCCATCAAGCCTGAAGCAAGGGGATGATGTGAAATACACAGCCTTTAGAGCGATCCCACTGCTGTTGCAGCCTATGTTGTTTGCATAGAGGGGCAGTCTTATTCCCACAGAATTCAGATTAAGTGCTTACTCTTAAGCAGTGCAGGAGACCTTGAAAGTTTTTCTTCACCTATTTTTCCCAAGGAAATGACTTTGAAGATGATTTTCAAGTCCTTGTGGATATCCATGGAAAAATTTTTCCACACACAGAAATTTCCTGCAGGGAGGTGGTACACAGCCATGGTGAAAGAACAGTTTGAGTTCTTACCTGTCCTCACCTTCTTCTGGACTTCCACAAAAGCCCATCTTTTTCTGTCCTATTTGTCTACACAGAATTAAAGAATTAAATGAAAATATTAATTTTTCATCCTGTTTGTGTCCATTGGCCTCTCCGGAGGCCAAGGACTGAGAACTTTGAATAAATCTTTTCTTTGTTCCAAAGAATTACTTACTTAGTAGCTTGGCTCTGACTGAAAACATATTGAAATTTCCTGGTAAAACAAAAACACAGAGATATTGTTAGCTAAATCATTTAGTTTTCCACCTTACTCTTCAATGAGCCTAGGGTTTGGAATCATGGGCAAAAATCTTGCTAGTAATAGAGAAAAATCAAAAGACTTTGATTCTTATAGCAGCCAAAAGCACATTACTAAAACCAATTTGGTCTTCCAAATACTAAGAGAAATTTATCGAGAATGGGATGCTTTTATGAGACTGACAGGAGTTGTTTTTGCCCTCTGGGCTGGAAACACTAAACCAGTCATACCACTTTCCATACTGGACAGAAACAGAAAGTCCAGAGACCTTCTGGGAGAAAGAATGGGGGGAAAATGTGTACTTTAAGTCTTTACTCTCCATTGCCATTCACAATCCCTGGAAAAACTAAAACTAAATTTTCTACACTTAGCATTTTGTGTCCTATTTTCCCATACCACTTTTTATCAACTGAAGATTTTCAGAATTTTTATATTATTTTTCAAATTCCCAAGATGGAAGAAGTAGGAGAGAATTAAATGCACCTGAGTATGTTTTTTCCTTCAGCTTGCAATCCTGAACAGATTATTCCATTTGCTGTACTTCAACTTTCACTCTTGTGAAAATCGGAAAGAAGAGCTATTTACTGCAATTATTTCCCTACCCGCCATTCATGTCTAAAACAGTGACAAAAACATAATGGATCACTTTGTTCATTGAATAAACAACCCACAAATGCAACTTTATAAGGTACATTCCCAGGAAACAGATCTATAAACCTGGTAAATGCACCAAGACCCCATCAGGGATGTTTGAACTAAATCTTAATTTGTCATTCATGAACACTTCACATGCCCCTCTAAATGAGTTATGCACTGCATCATCGACAGGAAATATAACAGACTGCACGTTGGAGATTCCAAACAGGGCTTGTGGGAGTGTTTTATTGAGTATTGCACAGGTGTTAACAATAGAGTGGGTAACACAGATCAAAGGATTGTGCAGAAGCCACTTGATAAGTTATAAACAGTTCTTCATCTACTTTGTCTGATAATAAACTGCACGTCCACTCCTGGCTCCTCTGCTCACCCTGTGAGTGCTACCTCAGCAGAACAGAGGTGAGCAGCAATGATAACTTAACTCCACAGCTTCAGCCCCTGATGGGTTTTATGACAACTGAGAACAAGAGCAAGGCTGCCCTATCCTGTGATGATGCCTGGCAAAAAAATTGAGCCTGCTCTAAGACAAATTCAATTTCCCACTCGTATCAGGCCTTCTGCATGGTGGAGCTGGCACAGCGCAGGCTACCAGACAGCCCAAATGGGCAACATCTCCACATCATGGTGAGATTATGTCCTCAGGTATCTGAAGGACCTCCTCAGCAATACAAACCAGGTCAGACAGAGGAGTAAGGAAGGAGTCACCCACTTAAGGAGCATTGTTTCCAGGCCAAAGAACATCCCACAGAAAAGCCAGACAGTAGTAAGTTAATTTTCAAATATGGACTTTTCTTCAATACCAGGTACTAATTTCCAGGAGGAGAAAGACTTGAGGTTACTATTTGGTGTAACCTGTGATTGAAATGACAGTGATAGCCCAAATAGCTGTACAGCCACCTTCTCTATCCACCCTTCTTCCTTCCCTCCCTCTTTTCCTCCCCCTCTCCCTCCTTTTTCATGTACACTGGAGCTGTATTATCTGTCCTGATTATCAAAAGAGGGTGTGAAAGACCAAATGACCTGGGTCATGCTGTCTAGCTCAGTAGGTTTTGTGCAAAGTCTAATTTAATCTACTCTGTGTTTGTTTCAGTTTTCAGGCTCTCTC
This sequence comes from Cygnus olor, assembly GCF_009769625.2. Classification (NCBI taxonomy): domain Eukaryota; kingdom Metazoa; phylum Chordata; class Aves; order Anseriformes; family Anatidae; genus Cygnus; species Cygnus olor. The sequence goes on from NC_049170.1 coordinate 38,537,341, forward strand.
CCCAGTTTTCTGTATGCTTGAGAGCTTTGCTTCAGATCAGTAGTCATGGTGGCAAATGCTGGGCAGTGGGCTGAAACAATTTTATCTTGATGTGATAAAATAAAAGTGCATTACAAATGACAGTGACAAGGTTTCAATACTGGCAGTCTAGCTGAAAAAAGGATGTGAAAAATGTCTGCCCACTGGTCCCAGAAGTTGTTGCTGTACTGACTGTGCTACAGAAGCACTTGTGTTTTTTGAGACCAAAGAAACAGATGGAGACAGAAACACTGATTTCCATGTATACATTCTGTTAACATCTTCTCAGCTTAAAGTTCGCTTCATGTCCTTGAGCCTTCCAAATAGCATAGTAATGAATATGGAAGAAACGTGCATGTTTTTGACTCAGCATCAACAGAACACCACTCAGTACGTTGTGAAAAGAAGAGTGAAACAGCCCTCCTCCTGAAGTTTATTATTTTTGTCTGAAGAACAAAGTCACATAGCAGACACGGCACACCATCTAGTGTGCTAGGCATTGTGCTGGCAACCATTAGGGGCAATTCCTACTCTGATGATCTTACAGTCAACTTTGGATTGCTTTGCTTGTTTCACAAATCAGTAACAGAGGTAAAGGGTGATTGAGAGACTGCATCCCATTCCAGTGTCCGAGCCACAGGAATCATCCTCTTTCTCTCAGATCCCCCATGTATAAAGTACCAGCTGATTGCTGACTCCCAGTATCTGATCTGGGAAGGAGAGGTGCTTCATTTGGAAAAGCCCAGCCTACTAACAGACAAGGCTAGGAAATGGAAATGTTGCATCTAGGCGCTTGCATTTTGAAGTTTTTACAATGGATTTTATTTTATTATATTTTTTAGTCCATTAATTTGTTCTTCCAATCTGTCATTCCCACAAAGACACAGCTCCCAAGGCACACACGCAGCTAGCAAACCTGCATCTGCAGAAGGTCCCTCCTTACGCAATATGCAAATCCTTCTGGAAGCTGGGAAACATTTGACTTATGAGGTTCCTGTCTCCTATACCCAAGTCATTCATCTAATTTGCATGTATTCAGCTGCTTGTTTGTTTGCTTAGCATGCTAAGTATCATTTTTTTAGAGAGAGTCACCATCTACATATGCTCTTTACAGGATCTGCTCGTGTGTTCCACAGAGGCTGCTTCTCTGTTTACCTATTGCTGACTCCCTGGAGAAGACTGTGGTGAGGTCTCCTGTGCACCAAGTGAAGACTTATCTCCATGCTGTATGTAGTGTGTATGATACAGTGTGCTTATTCATCCACCCTCACTGTTGGGCTGGCCCCTTTGTTCTGTGGTCTTCTCTCTCTTCTTTTCTTGGCAAATGAGATACTGATGTTGTTTTACATTCTTTTTGTTCACCAAAATAAACAAATTCTGAGCAGCACACACCACAGCAGGGTGAGTAGGGCAGAGAAGTGTCTACTGTTTGGACACACTGTTCGGAATCACTGAAAGAATGACTTCATAAGTCCTTCCAGGGAAAACTGGTCTCCAGCCAGAGCTGATGCATAACCTTTGGTGACACATAACTTTAATACTCAAATTTAGTCAAAAAAAAAGTTCCCCTTAAACAAAAAAACTTATCCACCATCTAGAGGGAAATTAAAGAAGGGACAGAGATATTCCTCTTTTTTTCTCATAAAGAATATTTTTCAAATTTTCAAACTTGCTGTTTGAAGAACACATATTTGTACTTGGGCACCTTGAAACAAGCAGCTAGGTTTTCAGAGATGCTGACTCAACTTTCCACTGATGATAACAGGGTTTGGATCTGGCCCTCTGTTTGTACATGCCTTGTAGGTAAACAGAAACTTTAACATCTCTTGCTTGTAATCCCCTCATACATGCAGAGAACAAAATTCACCATGTGAAGTAAGGAAGAAATAAAATAAACATATAGGTCATGCTTGCCAACAAAAGCAAACAGCAGGCCCTCCAAAGCAGCCTAAAAAGCCTGCCTGTGAACTGTTCTGGAGTCTCAGTGCCGTTTTAACATAACAAACCCCTTCTGGGACTACCATGGTAATTGCTGCAAGAAAAATCATTTTCATCTGGTAGCTAACTATGCTGTATTTCAAGCCAGTGCCTAGATTATCCTTAAATACCTTTGACCCCAGGGAAATTTAAATTTAACCTTTTGTAACATTGCATTTGCCAGTTTCAAATTACTATTACCATTATTTTAAGTTATATGTTTGATAGACTATGTGACCTAGTGTAGATAAGATATAATTGAGACCAGTCAAAAGTAAACGATTGTTTCACAAGCTGTTCTGGGAACTGATCAATGTGTAAGTGTCATATCTTGCACAGTTGATTGATCAAGTGACAAAAAGAAGAACAAGAGAGGCTTTCATCCATCTGCTTTCACAGGTCACCATTTCAGCCTGTACCCCAGATTCCTCCCTATTTACACCTGCAGATAACTCCCAGCTGACAAGAGAGGGGCAAAAGGCTTTCTCCTGAAGAAAAGTGACTCCACATGTTGGACTGTAACACACTCAGATGGAAAAAGACCTGATCCACTCACACCCCCTTGAGACCCAGATTGAAGAAATGATTGGTTCATATGGTGTCTCTCTAACTACTGAGTAGCATGTAGTCCTTACTGAGTTCATTCTTACTGAATAAGAATGTAGTCCACAGGGTAAATGTTATTTTTCACAATGCTTTTTGGAAAGCTGTATGTAAACACCAGAGTGAGTTCAATAACATTCATATTGAGGACAGTGGGAACTGGGAGAAAGAGACTTACAACTTGCAAAAGCCTGGAGGAAAAGCTAAAAGTTGTGTAAAAAAATAAAAAATACAAGAATGAGTAAGGATTTCTATTTGCCCTTCAGCTGTCCTCTCTTTTTTCTATTAAAGCTGCAAGAAAAAAAAAAAAAAAAGATAACAGTTCATCTATTTTATTAACATCTTTTCTTCCCAGGAGAATTAGATGGGTGCAGACAGCAAGGATGGAGAGAATTATTTTAAGCTAATACCTCGGGTATTAATTATATACCTAGGGTATAATTAGGGTACAGCTAAGTATCCTGGGATAATTATAGGAAATGGAAAACTGAGGATGAATATTTGAAAAAAATCTTTTTGTCTGTACTGAGCTGTAGAATAGTTGCCCAAGAGAAATGTTCATTTTTTTTGCATATGTAAAAAAGTGATGGACTACAAATTGGGAAATACATCTTATAAATGTCCTTGCTTTTAAGACATGCTTCTCATTTTAAGTTCCAGATGATCTATATCCGTTGGTGTCCTCTGGTTTTCACTTGTGCCTTGTTTATATCAGAAATAAGAGATAACAAAACTGATGTTAAAGAGCTGTTCAAGGGCCTGATATCCTGCATCGTTTGCTTTTCCATACATTCTTTCTGCTATCATTGCTGTTTCAATGACAAGTACTCATCTCTTTTCCATGCATAGTATCCAACTGTTGCATAGGGAAAATGCAAGCTCCTCCAGGAACTACATCTCAAGGAGTGCCCTTTCCACAGAAGGAAGATGGGCAGGATGCAGGAACATGTCTCTCCTAACTCTAACCTTGAGGATTATCTGAAAATGATAAATTCAAGAGGAGGAACAGATAAATAAATTATCTTTATCTATAAATTCAGAAAGGAGAAAACAAAAGTCTCCTTACTGCTAGCATAAGAAGGCCAATACACCAGTAAACTTTGCAATATAATGATCTGTCTGAGCATCTTTGAGGGCTTCCCACAGCATCTGAATCCATTCCTTAAAGATTTTCAGGAGATTGCATGCTCCAGTCTGGCCCAGAGTGAGAACACAGATATCCAGGTGAAGCACAGGCAAAAACATTATTTGAAATGTCCTTTTTATGACCATGAGACTTTGGACTGGGCCACTAGCATTGATCAAGACTGGATTATTCACGTACCTTTTCCTCTGGTCATAACTGGTAGAGCATGCTGGTTGCTTAATCTTAACTTCTTGAGGGAAGAGAAAATGGAAGACTGAAAATTACAACTGGTATTTTGAACTGCAGGAGAATATCCCTGTTTTTCCCTTGTTCTTTGCAGGAAGCTAATTGCTGTCATCTTTCTAGGACAGAGTGCCCTTACAATTGAATGTCAGGAGTTTTATAACGTGCCTTAAAACGGTCTGTTTATTATTTTGGAGTTTTTCTGTTGTTCCTCCTTTCCACTGTTTTGCTTCAGAGAAGCTAAATGCACTGTACATAAACAGCTACAGCAAAATCTACTTTCTGTTTTTTTCTCCAGCTTTTTACATATGTTTTTAATGACATTTGATCAGAGACAATCTGTAGTTGTAATAAAGCAATGTATGTTTATTATTATTGCTATTATATTATTATCATCATACTGTACACTATTATTATTGAATTGTAAACTTGAACTCTGTGGTGCATTTTAACAATTTCCTGTGATTTGCAAGTGTTTGGGGGGAGCATTTCCATAAAATGCAGAACTGATGGAGTTTTCGTGCATCCTACAGTGAATTTTACTTTGTAGATTTGTTTTAAAAGTGTAATGTCACTCATTCTTTGATTACCTTAGTAATTTGCTCTGCCTCTAGTTGGTCACAATTTTAATTTAAGGAAAGGATTCAATGTCTCAGAGACACTGGCGGATCCTGACAGTGAGTCCCACTGCCTGTGGGAAGCGCCGATTGATATTCAGAGCTTTAACACTTCCCATTTTGCTGAAGGAGGAGCTTCATCACAGACGTTCTAGCTCTTCGGGCCCTATTTTTCACTTTTTTTACATCCCAACCACGTGTCTCATGCCTTGCCACAGCTACAGTACTGAATTCCTCATCAGAGAGCTCTCTGAAAGCAAGATAATGCTCCCGCAGTCTCAGCAGTTACAAAGCCCTCTGGGAGGTAAAATACCAATTGTGGGGATCGATGGGACCTGTTTTCTCCTTGTTTTGCTGTTTTCCTTGATGCAAGAAAAAACTTACATTGAAGAGAGGGCACTTGTTTAGGATTTTACATCTTGCCATGCCCAAAGATGAATACTAGTCAGCAAACAGACAGATTTCAAAGCCATCTGGACATTTGTGTGGGGAACTGCACGGAGAACAGCAATGGTTCCTGCTGTGATCCTGGGTCAGTAATGTATGTGAGGGATTTGCAGGCACACCCCCACACCCCTAGGTTACAGCAAGTCACAAGACAAGTAGGTGTGAGCTGGAGCTGAGTAAAGGCAAAGGTTATGACTCTGGATGTGAAACTGATGGTCCTGTTCTTTCATCTCTGCGTGACAGATAATCCATTTTATAGGCATTTGCTGAACTGGATCAATCAAGGGGATGTTTGGATGCCTGGGAGAGTTTGACCTCTGGTTGTGTCACCTCTGTGAGGAAGTCTGTCATTCTCAACTACTCTGCTACTGCTTTATCCACCAGCTCCTTCTCTCCACGTCCTTCTTAGCTAAGTAAAGTTATAACTGTATGCTAACCAGCTAACTTAGCTATCTTGCTGCTGAGCAGGAAGCCAGTTGTAAGCCCAGAAAGCAATGCATGGACTCCACTTTTCTACTAGCACTACACAGGGACATTAGAAACATCTCCTTCATGCTCACATTTTCAGCAGCTTCCTCCAGCCAGCTAAAGGCTTAACCTCATGCATCCTTCTGAATGTGGCCAATGCAGTCAACCCTGAATGTGGCTGTGGAGCTGTGACTGTTTCTGATAATCTGTGTTGCTTTTTTCTTTCTTTCTTTTATTTTTTTTTTTTCTTCAAGAAAGAAATTTATTTGTATTTTATCTGCTTCTGGCAAAAGGAAGCAAACAAACTGACAAAACAGCTACGATGGAAAGGTGGGGCCTGAGGCCTGCAGGAAGGCAGCAGCTCCTGGCACAGATCTTCAGAGAAAGCCCAGAGGCCCCAGGGGTGGGAGTGCTCTTTCAGCATTTCTTGGAGACTTGAAAAGAAAAGGACAATGGATTTAATCCCCAGGCAGGTTATTTCTATTAAAACTCACAAGATAGTAAAGGTAGGGGTTGTTCTGTGAAAAGCTCAGGCAACTGCACTCAGCTAAACGTCCCCAAGAGGAGTTGCCACCACAGCCTGGTGCTCTGTGTGTGTGGCCTTGAGGTGTGGGGAGACAAGGGGAGCCCTGAAACTGAGCTTGTGTTAGTTAATGCAATCAGCAGAGAATTGCATTCGCTAAGGTGGAAGACATGCTAGCAGTGCTGGGTCCCTGAGGAATTCAGCTGGCAGGATCTTGTGGTGAGAACAACAGGTAGCAAGTAATTAAGTAGGTAGTAAGCAAATCATAGTGGGGCAAGCAATGGGATCAAGACCTGTAGTTCCTTGGCTGAGGCAATGAAACCTGACACCCAAAGCTGCAATAGCTGTGGAAACGTTGCACCTCCATGAGGCCAGAGGAGGAGAGCAGGGGCTAGTCTCGCATGCTGTCACTTGTTTTTGTTGAGGAAAGGCTTGGACCACAGCCAGTATGCTCTGGAGGCTGGTAGTTAGCCATAGGGAATTATTAATATAGACAATTCTTTTCTATTTCCCTCCCTCTCTCTTTTGCAATACATGTTCTGCTGGTTAAGTCCATATGCTTATCACATTGTGTGTGAGGGGAAAGAGTTCTTGTGCACCCAAGCCATGGGTTTTCCTGGATTTCTGGCGTAGGAGTTTGTGCCGGTGTTTGAACATTTCAGGAAAAATTCCCCAGAGGCCCACTGTGGCTGCCAAAAAGCATCCTGGCAGATGGGTTGCAACTCCATGACTTGATGCAAGCAAGTGGGAGGTCATGCCTGCTCAGTGTGTCACAGCCCTGAAGTCTCCCAACACTAATCCTACCCTGCAGCAGCAACTGTGCTGCTGGGCTGATCTTGCCCAGCAAGGGGAACGGTCCCAGAGAAACTTTGCTTGCATGCAGCTGTTGATCTCACCAAGCGTTACTTTAAATGATCACTTACAGCATAGTCTGTAATCAGGATGAAGCGGAGGTTTATTGAAGTTCCCATCCTCAGGGGCTAGGGGTATTTATCTGAATTCAGTGGGTCCCCATTTGTCTGAGGACAGGACTGTGCAGATCTTTAATCATGGCCTGTTTATTTTAGCAGCAGCAGACACTTTTATTCTTGAAGTCTAGAAGGGCAAAGCCCTCAGAAACAAAAGCCCTCATCAGAGGTTAAAAAAGCCCCAAACATTATATAGAATAAATAACTAGGGACATAGTGGGAATGTTTGCCCACAAGGCAGGTTCTTGCAGGTTGTATTTTTCAACATTCCAGAAAATAACCACTAAAAATTTCACTTTTTTTTTTTTTTAATAATTTTGCAAGCATCTACTTGCAAAGTCCTTTCAGTAGCGTGGTAGTTTCTCTTAAATGTTTAGCATGTCACTGTTTGCAAAAAGGCAATGAATATTTTCTCAGCACATTCTAAATTATTTGAAGCTTTTTGCTAAAATAACAAATTAGTGCTCACCTTAGCCAAACCCACAAATATTTGTACAATTAAACATCAAGCTTTGTAGTCAGAATGGGAAAAGCATTCTCTTGCATTTTGTGGCGCCAAGCAGATTTTTTTTGTCCCACTAGATTAAGTTAGGTTAACCAATCAGATAAAAAGAGCAACACTGAATGTATTAAACAATAAATTAAAGCCTTCTTTTTTAGGAATGTTTAATTCATTAGCTTTGATATTTGGAAAGACTGAAATGCTGTGGAGGTGGGATAGAGATAAGGTCTTATCTGGCAATTAGACCAGAGGTTTTAGAGGATTAGAGAAGGTAACTGCAGCACACAGGTGGGTCAAAACCAAATGCATAGAAAGAAAGCAAAGAGGCATGCTACTTTCAACTGTGCCTCCTAGAAATTCCTCTTTTTTATGCCTTAAGTACGTTATTGTTATATCGGTGACCTGCACTCTATCTTCCTTATGTTTGATTCCTGTACATTGTAGGCAGCTGGCAAGAAGACAGAAGTCAGAATAAAACAGATTAAAAAAGAAGAGAGATGAACTATTTCCTCAACCATGTGCAGACCTGAGAAGAGCTATGAAGGTGAGGGAACTATGCCAGAAGGGAGATTTTGAGAAAGGATTGACATGCCAAGAAATGCTTGGTAGGCAGACAGTTTTCTCGATGGAGAGCAAGGAAGGGGAGAGCCTGTTGCAGGCACAGGGCAATAGGTGTATGGATCCTGCCTCCCTTGGCAATCAGGACATGCCTTTGGCAAAGACCCTCCTCTCTGGAGCAGGACAGTGGTGGGATTTAGGTTGTATGCCAGTGCACATTTAATTCACTGTTTCCTGTGGGAAAGGAGATCACTGACCATCAGTAGCAACCGTGTTGTTTTATGTATGATACATCATCCATTTATTGAGAGAGAGAACAATTCTCTCACTCTCTTTGTAGTTCACTAAAGACAAGCAGAGGCCAAATATTTCAAAAGTAGTTTTAAAATGATAAAAAAGGTGTAACCCCTCCCATCAAAACAAACAAACAAAAAACTAATACCAAAAACCAAAAAAGAAAGTGCTATTTTGTGGAAAGTATTTGACACACTAGAAACTATTCCATTGCTTCAGTATATAATTTCAGCCTTTCTGTTTCCAGGGATATTTTCATAAAGACATGGTCTTTATTGCTTGAGAGATCATCTGCTCCTGCTGCTTATTCATCACTTGCAGCCATATAACACACAGTCCTCTGTGACATCATAATCATCTCCGGAGCAACTAATTATGATGCCACAATCACAGGAGTGACTTCAAGTGAGGAATAAGCAGCAGGAGCAAATGAACTTGCTAAGTAACAAATAGTCTGTTTTCAGGCAAATGTCCCTAGTAATAAAATAGGAGGAGGGGGGAAACCTACAGAAAATATGACACATGGCCAGAAATGTTCGTAAATAGAACATTTAACAAAGTTTTTCACAAACGCCTCTTTGATGTCACATGCTGTAGCTAGCTTCTCTGGGCCAAATTCTGAAAAACTGGAATAACTCCAAGAGTTTGAGTCACTTGTATTGGCAAGGAAACGAAATGCACCAGATTACTCCGGATTTGCCCCAGCGTAACTGTACCTACTATGGAAATAAAATTAAAGGGACATCGCATGGGGCTTTTGCATTCAGATTAGGCAAAATACAAGAAAATTGATTGTAAGTGATAATTATCAAACAACAATGGTTTTAAACTGATTTAGAATTTGCCTTTGTAGAGTTAATGGTTAGACGCACGTAAGCATGAAAGAGAAACCATATATTCATCTGTGTTTTAGGGCTACCATAATCTTGAAAAGATGGTCCTGAACAAGAAAATTAAAATAGTAATGGTGACTTTGGCAAGAAAGTACGCCAACAAACCTCAGATTTCTTGTGGATCAGCGTGGATTCAAATAAAGGGCAAAAAAAGAGAAAGATTTTTTGGAAACTGAAGACTTGGTGAAGAAGTAGTACTTTTTTTTTTTTTTTTTAATTTACAGAAGGTATACTCTATATTGAACAACAACAGATGTCCTAGGAGTGAATGCAGGGCCGTAATTCACTCTCAAGGCTCTGCTGCTGTTCATAAACTGCTCAGGCGCTGTCTGACATCGGCAGAGTCCCGCAAGTGAATTACAGTCCTTTACCCACACTGGGGCCATACATTATTGGATGCAACGGGCAGCCAAGACACAGTTGGCTCATGTCACCAACTGGTTTGCAGGCAGACTGGTAGGGAAGGAAAAATTATTATTTATCAGAGGTATTTTTTCTAAACACCTTCGTTCTGAAGTGGGTGTTGGTGTTGCAGAGTTGGCTGTGTTAACTTGGATTTGGTGCTGAAGTAGGAACAAGAAGCTTTGAGGAGCATGTTAAACCTCCAGGAGAACGGGATGCCTGAATTTCATTCATTTGCCCGTGCAGTGCCAGGAGAGTAGGAAAGGACATTAGTGCCCACAAAATGGTCTGGGGAACAGGTGTTATAGCTGATGGCAGGTTAAAATAGACCTGGAGGCTCCAAGAAATAGCCATTTCCCAACTACTAGAGAATAGCCCAGATGGTAGATATTCTGATATCAGTGAATCTTTAATACTATCTCATAAAGATTTAAAATGCAGTTCAATTTCAGCACAGTTATAAACTCACATCTTACAGTCATACCAAAAGCTCCCTTAATACAATATGGCTGCTTGCACTAAAAGCAACTTAAGCTAAGGATCACTAGTAAATCATTTGTTTTATGTTCAATTCCTCTGAAAAATATTTCCCATATGTAGTAACTTTGTTCTCAGCATTTTTCTCCTGGGATTTAAGTAACCCACAATCCCTTCTCATCTTTCTAGATGTCTGAAATGCTACATATTGAAATAAAATTTGGCCAGAATTCTTCACTTCAAAGGAATATCCAGTTTATTTTAGAATCGTTAATAGATGTAGAAAACCTCCCTCCCCTCAAAAAAGCCTTTACTACCACTCCTGTCCCCAAGTCCTGTTTCCACATCTCCTATAATTACCAGCCCCCAGATGCTGATTTTGAAGCCATCTATCTAGAACAGGCACAGCTGAAAGGAGTGGGAGGAGGGCAGTGACTCAGCACTACAGACTGCAGTGCAATTGGTTTTCTTTTTATCTCTACTCCACCGTAAAAAAAAAAAATTGGCCATAAAGGGTAAAATGAGGATTATGGCAAGAGTCAGAGCAAAAGTCAGAACTATAAGGAAAATTTGTGATTTTTTTTTCTTCTTACTTACTTTGGTTTGTTTTTTCTTTTGCAAAGCATTGAGGAAGGATTGGACCTACTTTTTAGGTAAACCTACTAATATTGGTCAGATAGTTGCTAGGAATGAATTAGGGAAATCCCATAATAGCTTTTATGAATGTGTTGAAGAGTTATATTTTAACTACTTCTTTGTTATCTACACAAAGGAGCTGGTGTTAGGCATCAAATTTGGAAGAGGAAAGAAATAGTATGCTAATGTAATTCATGGTCAGATGATACAAAGTCAAAAGAAGTTGCAAATCTGAGTGAAGATACAAAAAATTACAATAGGCTATAGAGAGGTTAGAATCATAGGCAAAAACAGCATAAAGGGATTCAGTGTGGGGAAAAACAGTAGCTCGGACAGAACAATAGAGGCAAGTGATCCAGAACATTGAAATTCAATGGAAAGCAAAAATATGGAAAGCAATTGCTCTGTTAAAAAGGAAATGTTGTTACTGGGCAGTAATTACACATGGGTTTGAATTGCAAATCAATCACCCAAACAAACAAAAAAAAAAAAAAGAAAAAAAGAGGACAAGTGCAATATCAGGCTGTGTATGTCAAAGTGCAATGTGAGCAGAGACAGTGGTTCTTAACACACTATGTTTAGGTTGACTTTTCCTTTCTGAACATTTCAGTAGCAAAGGAAAAAAAATCCTAGCAAGTCATTAGCTTCTTTGAATCTTTTGTGAGGAACTTCAGATATTATTATTATTATTATTATTACTATTATTATTATTACCACCATTATCATTATTATTATCATTGTCATTATCATCATTATTATTATTTTATCCTCTAACACCTTACAATCAGTGAGGGAATATACCACTCTGGTTTGAAACCTGCTGTTCCCCAAGCTGAGTGATAGAGGAAAATTGGTTGGACTGCCCCAAGACCTGAGTCTCCCCACCCATGTGCAAGCACCGAGTGCTCTTCCAGGTACCTCTATTATTAAAAAGCCTGTCTGCTGACATCCTCATACAAATCATTGCTACTTTTTTTTCCTGTCTTGAAGAAACACTCTAGTCTCAAACCACTCATCTGCATGTTAAGCTGTATTTAGAACAAATCATTTTAAAGCAAAACAACAACAAAACCAACAAAAGAGCTAAGCTGATTTTTTTCTCAATTTTTAACAAAATGTTTGATGTTGTAGAGATTTCCAAACAATTAATGTGAAATTGGGGATTGTTGTTCCCATGATTTATTTACCATCTATAGAGAACTCAGCTGTGGTGCTGCTGCTGTTGCTACTTTTCCCTCAGCATTTAGAGTTGAAAACTGGTAAGCTTTTTGTTGGGGCACGCTTCCATTGAATTAAAGTGTGCTGGAACTGCAAGGTTCAAGCTACAGCAGCATGAAACAAGACTTGTTTCAATAAAGCACACGCAGAAGAGGCAGGCTGGGTAAGAGCAAGTCAGGCTTGCTCTTTCTCTCCCTGGGTAATACACAGGGTAATGTTGGGAAGGCCTGAAGAGCCGTTTTTTAAAATATGACTTGCTTTTGTGGTGAGGAAGGCAGTGCTGTTCCCCTGGGGTGAATAGGGAGCTCACCGGCCTCCAAAGGGTGTTGCAGAGGGCCGCTGTGCTCCTGCCTGCCCAGTGCTCACCACTTGCAGTTGAGCACCTCGTCCTCAAAGGTCATGTCCTCCGGCAGGCTTCACACCCCCGTCTCAAAAATTGCAATAGTAAACTTGCAACGTGCTCAGTTTGTGTCCTAAAAGTGCAAAACAGGCAACCTGAGGCAAACACATGATTTTGTTTGGAGCATTGGGGGCTTGCTGTTCAAAAAGGCATTTTTCCACAGAGGAAGAAAACCTGGTTGCGGGCCCCTCATGCCAGGCTGACACTCCACCGTCACCTCCGGCAGGTCCCCTGAGCCACTTCAGGCAGGAAATCTTTATCCAGGCTTAAGAGACATCTTCAGTTGCTAGCTCCCTGGCAGCACGATTCATCTGGAGCTGCAAATGTTGAGCTGTTTTCACTGGGTTTTCTTTTCGAAAAGGCAAATCTCAGAGGGCAGGGGTAGCCGCCCCTGGGTAGCAGGGCCCCAGCTGCTTTCTGCTTGCTCCAGCCGGAGCCAGGCCTTCCTTGTCCACATGCTTGATGAGTACCTAAATTACCAGATTTAGTTCCTCCTACAATTTGCTGGTCCCCCCAAGGGCAATCAGTTGACTGGTTTCTATGTATATATAGGATGGAAGGAAGCAGTGCAGAGATTTGGAGCAGAACTTGAGGGGAAGGCAGATATTTTGTTTGTCTGTATTTTCCTCAGCTAGAAGAATGTTTTATTTTATTTTTTAACCACTGCTACTAAGAATCCTATTTCCCCTGTCTCTTGTTTTAATACTGTATGGCTGCTTTCAATGGTAGCACTGTAGCCAGAATTAGATCTAATAACAGCCATCATATAGCGAACGCTAGATGCAGCACCACATAAATAAACCAAGCTGGGTATTCTACAAAATTGTAAAAATGAAATAAGGAAGGTGTGAAGTTAGGGGGTTGATTTATGTGTGGAAAACTAGTGCCAAGAATATTGTTATGGGCCTGGCTCCTAGAGGCAAGATTTGTTAGCAGAAACTGTCTCTAAATATTTATGCTCAGCTAAATAATTGCTAAATAATTCCAGTTCTCAGCTGGAAATTCAGGATCAGGCCTAGCCCAAATGGGTGGCTGAGTAGGATAGTATATTGGTATTTTATACAGCAGTCCTCTTACTCAATGACACTTGTAACTTTCAGGATATAATTAATCTCCTTTTATAAAGTGCTCTTCATGGTCTGTCATTGGAACACTTCTTTTAGAAGTATTTCTTTAAAATAAATGAAGCACTTAAAAGCAATATATTTGGTGTTATTTATTTGGGAATTAGTGAAGAAAGTTGTGCTTTCCTGCTCTGATTGTGTACTCTGCTTTGCATGAACTCTATTTTTGTCAGTTAACAACTTTGTGTGTGAGAGTGAGATTATGCTATTACTGTCATTATTTAGGCTTCAGCAGCTTAGGGACAAGATTTTTTTTAATGTTCTTTTTACCATGTTGGCTAATACTTACTGTGCTCAAGATTAATGGTGGGCTCCCTGTAAGGAGTTTTTTATGGAGAGACTCTAGAAGAAATTACCTCTTATGAACATACAGGGAAGAGAGAGCCTCATCACTCAATGCAGCTGGGAGACAGACATCTACAGTACAATATTCTTGTATTTTCCTCATCTCAGAGCAGTGTTACAGTGATGTGGCAAAGGGGACTATTTCGAGTTTATGATCATGAAACAAAGAAACATTTTAAAGGGACCTTGTCAAGATTGGGAATTCTGATACTAGTATGGGCCTTCAAATGGATTGGCTTTTGGTTACCTCTGTCCTCTCTCCCAGGCTGCCCCCTTGTCCCCACAAGACCCCTTCTGTAAATCAGTTGAAATAATTCATTGTCAGGATTTATGAAAAATCAGATCACAGCAAAGTAGCAAGTGACAAGATGAAAGCAAATGGGAGAAGAGTCACTTCTGAGCAGGTAGCACAGGACTGCCCAGGCCTGGGAATGAACAGTGGGCATAGTCGGCTATTCTACAGAGGTACTTTGGTAATTTAGGATTAGGGATACCAAATGGTGTGCTCTTAACATTTTTGAGTCAATAGCTTAGCATTTTCAACAACTGGGCCCTTATTCTCAGAGCTGAAAGGGTGTTGACCTCTCTTGAAAATCAGATGCTGTGAAAATGTATTTTTCCCAAACAGAAGTTGGGGAATTTGCCCAGGCTTTCTTGCACCTTGATTTAACTCACCACCAGACTTTTGGACAAACCTACCATGGGTTGTCACAGTAGAACCAATTTTTTTCCTGATCTTCCCTTCTCTCAGATCCATTTTCTGAAGTGCTGGACTGTCTGAAGCACGAACGAGGGAGAGACAGTTCTGTGATGTTCACAAATGACTTGTCAAAAAAGGGACCCTAAAACCTTAAGACTGTTGATCTTCTGGACTTCAAGATTTTATTGAATTTACAGAAGATAAGGTATCTTGTATCACATGTACAAAGCAGCAACTATCTTCTGAACCAGATATATTTTGAATATTTATGCAGAAACAGCTCCTTTATGCATTTTCAAATGTTCCTGATCTAGTTTAATCAATTAAAACAACATTAAATGCATTTGAATATCTCAGCTCTTTCTCTTATCAATATAATTCTCAAATGTTTTCTTTTCAGAGCCCAAGGTGATGAAAAATAGATTCATTTACTCTATTACTTCTTATAATTGTGGCTTCAAGATTTTTTTCCCCTAATTTTGAAGCCACAAGAAGACTTTATGTGGCTCTAAAACTGCTGTTGGTTTTCATACCACAATACTCAAGGGCATATCTCTCCTTCAGGCTGCTATTGTTTGCAATCTGGAGATAAAGGCACACTTGATAAAACTCTTTTAATGATGTTAATATTAATACTTTGGTGAAATACTTTATCCTCTAGTAATAGCTTTAAAGAGTTTGTTGAGATTTTGTCATCTCATACATTTTAATAGAAAATTAGGTTTGTGATTAACAAGAAAAATATATCTACCTGTTACTTTATTTTACTTACAGTGTCATATAACGGCCGCCAGTGGAATAATGTATACCTTGCACCATATGTAGCTCAGCACTCGTGGTGAATACTTGATGCTTCAGACAGAAAGTGAGGTGGAAGCTAGTTATGAGCATTAGCATAGGCCACGCTGTTTAGTGTCAGTCCCGTGGGAAGCTCTGTACAGAGGTAACCTGCTCCAAGGGGAGGGTGCGAAGCACTTCTTTCTGAAGCAGGGAAAGCTCCCAATCTCACAAGTGACCCAGCTGCTCTGATACTCCCGTTGCGGGAAGAAGGTCATTTTCTTATCTGTAACCCAGCAGGTCTGTGTAGGCTCTGGAGCTAAGCCAGGAACTCGTAGCTTTTCCCTCTCTCCTCCTCCTCTGGGAAGTTTTTGCACTCAGGGAAACAGTAGTAGCAGCTTGAGAGCACTTAATGGCAGGGCGATGGTGAGGAGGGCAGAGGAGTCCTCTGGAGGACTTTGTTGAATGGAAAGGATCCCAGTAAGCATGTGCAATTGTAGTCGGTGAAGCTGTGCAATGTCAACGTGGAAGGAAGCTCAGGTTAGTCCTGGGGCAGGGAGCAGGGATGAGTGGAACAACGTCTGCTGTCATAAAAGACAGGATAAGAAAAGATGCTTAGTGCTCAGGGACTTGCTTTTACTGCTGCCGGTCTGACAGCCATGATACACACTCTGCTGACTCCTCTGGCTCCGATTTGTAACCCACTTTTATCATATTTGCCATGGATCTCCTGAATCTCACTCAAACCAGCCATCCTCTAGGCTCTAGGTTCAGGTGGTCGCATTTCTCTACGCTGCCTGGTTTAGAAATGGGGATACTGATGACATGAACCAGAAGCTGTTGAATTTGTATCCAATTCCCCAGCACATGTACAAGCAGGCTAAAGCTAAGGCTTCACTAAAGGGACTTAAGCCTCTACATGAGAAGTCCTCCTATGGGCTGTTAGTGAAACCACTAACAGGGTTTCTTGAGAAAGGTGGAAGCAGACCTGCTTAAGGGAAATCAAATCTGGCTATAGTCAATGGTATCTAATGCTATCAATACCCAACAGGAAGGATACAACATTAGCCAAATAGGCCAGATTTACTCACATGTGGGAGAGTAGGGGAGCAACCTCTGGTCCCCTTGGTGGAGGACAGGGCTGCTTTGCCTGGCATGGGGCTGCATCACAGCGACATAAGTGATACCACTATCCTTGCACGGGTCAATTGCTTCAGATGCTATTGCATTCCCAGCTGCATAATTTATTGTGGCTGCCACGTGAGGGCTAGTGAAGACAGCCAGAATGAAGTGCTGTGCCAGTAACAGCCTTGGTAAATTAAGTAGTGATGGGCTTGAGCAGGAAGATTTTGATATGGATCTGAATTCTGAACAGCTCGAGTTCAAGGGAGCTGGGATCCTGGTTTTGGGCTCTGTCCCATTTAGAATTACAGCAAATGAACCCATCACCATTTTGAACCCAATGTTTCACACTGTGATAGTGGCTGTGGGAACACTTGATCAGCTGCTGTCAGTCAGAGCAATAAATTGGCCAGCTTTGTGTCAGCTGATGAAAATGCTGCAGCAAAAAGTGCAGGCTTTAAATGTCCTTTGGTCTTTTTACTCTCAGGCCAAAAAAAACAAAAGATCTTCATAATAGTATAAATAAGAATGAATTCCCCAGATTCCCCTCTCTTTCAAGCTGGTAAAACAATCATCTTCTCTTCTTGCAATGCTCATCAGAGCTCAATTCTTTGTGTCACAGCCAAGTATAGCAAAGGCACTGCAAATGAGGGAAAATAAGCATTCTCTTCTTGCTTGTTGTTTGGAGTTATCTTAACATGATTCTTGCTGAATGCCACTTTGCAGGTCTCTTACACAGCCCAACTATATCCCCACCTGACGGAACTTGCTTCCTCCTGAAAAGCTTCTCAGGGAGAAGTTTCCAACCCCTACATATGGATTTTAATCTTCTTGATACTATACAGAGTGCAGGATTCATACTACATAATGAGATTCCACTATGAATCAGGACTGGACCTTAAACCTGCTAGGGCTGGTGTAATGTGTCAATGAAAGATAATCCTGCTTGGAGTTCCCTAAAAACACCCTACCAACTGTTGGTCAAACTAGTAGGGCTGACTGTGCTGATAGTTCAACAAGCTCAATCTGTATGAGTCTGTATGAGTTTGGGCTATTCTGAGTGCATCTTTTTATCTTTCAGGTACATTATCCAGTGTGTAAATGTGAGGTGACACTTAAGTGGCATGCTTAACTGGGAATAATGCTTCATTGCAAAATTCAGTGTACGGTTGTTACGTTGCAGAGAAACTGCTGGGAAGTGTAGCATGGCAGGAAACCTTCAGCTTGCATTAAGAAAGTACATTAAGAAAGTACAATATAGACTACATGGTAGCTTTCTCTTACTTAGTGAGGAGATGGACTATTATTTCAACTAAACTTGTCAATCTCAAGTGTTAACAGTCTCCTTGGCCCGCGTTAGATGTCCTCTAGTTATGTGCATGAGTGCTAGAATTATAGAGCTAGCAAAAGAGTGATTTCCTGCTGAATGCCCAGTATTCATGACACAAACTTTTTCCGTTCAACTCCTGCTGCCCCAGGATTAATTAATACTATTTTCTAGACCTCTGTGGAGAGGGAAAGAGTTTTTTATTTTTATTTTTCCATTCTAGATGTAATTGTTATTCCTGGGATTTTTTCTTTCTTTGCATTTTTTCTTCCAGCATCATTTTTCTTCCAGAGAGTTCACATTGCCCAATGTAACCTTGCTATCAAAGATAATAGACTTTCTCAAAGACTGTTTAAGTCCCTTCTTTTATGAGTAATCCTAATTGCCTAAACAGCCCATATGGCTTCTATGAGATTACTTGTTTAACTAATGGTTTCTCTCTCTTGTCTTACGGTCTCTTTCAATCCATCTGGTAATCCAAGGTTATAATTGGTCACAAATACTTTGTTAATTTGTTTTTGCAATCCAGAAAGAAAGAAAAAAAAATCACTGAATAAATGTTTCTTCTTCTATCACTTTGTAAGGCTATCATTCTTTGAGAATTCAAAATTCTAACAAAAAGTTCTAGCAAAATTTTGATATCTTCTCATCTCTTCTGACTAGTATTTTTAAATTCATTTTTCCCTATTATAAATTTACTGGGCTTACCTATTGTGTATGCATGACGGTAAATCTGACCATGTCAGTCTACAAATATGATTTAGGAAACATGGCTGTTCTAAGGAGGGTATTTCTATCTTGACATTACCATGTATTGTGGTCCTTCACTGTCCTACAGTGCCTTTTAAGTAGTTGCCTTTTTCCAGTCTCAGGAGAACTTTTCAAGTGTGACGAGGTGATAATCTATAATAGGATTTCTTCATACAGAGTGCTCACAGGGTTTTGAAGCTAATAAATTTAGCTAGAGATATTCAACATTCTTGAAGGAAGGGTGCCCAAAGAAGGAATAATCTCAATTCCAATGCAGAACAATAGATCACCAACCTAAAGGCTAACTGATGAGTGCAGATGTTCAGGGATCATGGCTAATTACATCAAAAGCTGGCAACCACTGGATTCTAAGTACCATATGTTGTTTCTCAAAAATAAGTGATGCTGCTCCCATCCAAGAGGCTGCCACCACTGTCAAGAAGCTAATAAAAGAGTTTGGGGTCTCAGTGGATCTGCACTGGAGCCAAGGATGTAACTTTGAAGCTGCCACTTCACAGATACAGCGTAATGTTTGTGTGCCCAAGACCTAGACAGTAGTGCTCTGGTTGCAAGTGTGAGAGTTGCTGTCTCTTCCTCCTGAGAACACCCTTGCTAGCTGGTATTTGATGGGAAATTTGGTAGGAAAATAGGGTGACTATGCTAATAGTGAAATGTTACAACGCCATTGCGGGTATTCTGCAAATACTTTAAAGGCCCACCATTTGTTCTGTGAATTATGTCACCAATCAAACCTCGAAAAAGTCTTATCTGTTTATTCCCTTATACAGGAGTATTTGGGATATATGTCTTCCTCCCGCAGCAGCAGCTGCTGTTGAGCTCTGTACTCATAGCTGTGCTTGCCGGCAGGAAAGAGGTGCTCCTCTGCATCACTTGAACCAGTTGTACCTGCCCCAGTGCAGGGCTGGGGCTGAGGTTTCAGCTCAGCTCAGCTCAGTTTCCTGCCCTCTCCGGGGGTGAGGTTTCCCTAGGTTAGGAACACAGATGGCTTGTCTCAGCCACGGTGCTAGGCAGGCTAGGCAGCTGGGTGCGTGTTTTTGGGCGGAGAACTCCTTTTTCTTTCAGAGGGTCTGGAAATGGACCCCTGGAGAACTATGCAAATGGAGGCCCTTGGATATTAGCAGTGAAGGAAAGAAAATACCATGGAGTAGTTTTACACTGAATTTTTCAAGTAGCTCAGTCACAGGTATCTGTATTGAGAGAACATCTGTGCAAGAAAAGTTGCATATGCAATATAAAATAGTGGTCTTTTTATTGTTGGTTGGATGGTCTACTTATCCACACTCATTGCTTTTGCCTCTTATATTAAAAGCCAATCAAAGAAATTAAACACCTAGCAACTGCAGTGAAAATATACTAGGAAAAGAAAGAGACAGAGATGAGGTCTCTGAGGTTTCAATTCCTAAACAGAAGATCTCATCTTCTGTTTTATTACAGCAAATGCAACTTGACCAGCAATTTGGGGAACAGAGTCATTAAGAAACGTAATGTTAAATATCCATTTTTGAAAAGTCTATTCTGTGTAGGTTTTATGATACATTATTTTCTTTGAATTTCAAATGTGTTGGCTGTCTTAAGAAAGAAATATTTTCTTAGAAAAAAGATCTAAATAATGAATAAAAAATGTGGTTTTAGACAAGACCAGACATTGTAAAGGTAACTGTACTCCAAGTAGAAGCTCTAAAAGGACAACCTAGAAAGTTGCCATAACAAATTCAGTCACAGTTTCAACCCAACAAGATGGAATTTAGTGTGAAAAAGGCAAAACCTTTAGCTGTATTATGACATTTCTAGCTCAGAACACCTCACATAGCAATTGCTATCAAGAAAACCTTCATTTGGAGTGAGAGGTGCCTCATCAGGTGTTCTGGAGCACTTGCTACACTTGCACCTTCGTGAAATTGCTTATAACTATGACACTTACTATCCTGCTGTTTACTCACATTTAAGATTAAGAAATTATTCATTGTTTAATACAGCATGTAATGCCTCTCCTAGAAAACACCTCCTCTGTGCAAACATACCATGTATTTATTATGAATGAAACTCATTAATAAGTAGTGCAATCAATATTTGAGCTCTCGCAAATATCACATGCTAGAGGTTGCTGTTTGGCTGCTATTCGTCTTAATGTCAGGATTTGGAGAACAGGTTGTACTTCAACGGAGGTATCAATTTCCATAAGTCAGAATCAGAAGTCGTGTCACCTGTTTTGCCATCTATCTACTAAATCTTTCATCTGTCTCTTGCATGCATGCACACACATTGCACTCACTAGTCATGGCTGCAATACTTGCTAGCTTACTTTTACAGTTCTTCCCACCTCTGTGTTTATGCCCCAGTCAGGAAGATCTTTTTTTCATATGACTCCCCATTCGATTACCTTCTACTCGAATAGGCAAATAGTTTTCCTAACCAGATTCTCACTGACATATACACTTCATCATGTGTGAGACACTTCAGTTTAGTCTGGCTCCTCGAGATTTAGAAAAGGTTGAAAATATAAGTACGATGGATTTCTTTTTTATGTGTAAACCACTGTGTTCTGTTTTTCTTGCTATACTTTTCTTTTCTGAACTCAGTACATAGAGACTCCCTTGTACATCTAGACAAATCTAGACCTGATGAAGAAGCAGCGATGTAATGTGAGAGTAAGTCTGAGTAAATGACTAAATCTGTAGGAATGGAGAAATGATCCCACAGGGTGAGCTATTGGCTAGGTGTGGGATTTAGCATAATTGCAGAATGGCTGCCTTTAAACCCGCTCAAGTCCTCTCTGAAGCTTGCTGGTGGCCACAGAGAGAAGCAGCCCTAAGACCGTTGCTGGTCTTTGCTGGTCAGTGGCCAGGTTTTGGTCCTGGACACGTGCCCCACACTGCAGGACAAACAGCTCCTGTGTTGAGTAGCCCCCCACCTTCCCTGTCCTCCGTCCCTGCCTCACCCTGACAGGGATGCTTGCTGCCCTGCTCTGCCACTGCCCCTTGCAAGAGGGAGGCTGGGCTCACTGCAGAGATGGAGAACCTACTCCAAAGGCTTCTGGTACCCTGTTTTTTTCTGGTGTAACCTCTCAGGAAGACATACTAGTCTAAATAAATAAGCTGTTCACTTCACAACGTGCTTTCCAAGTACAGCTCTCTTTACTGTGGGAAGAATAAGAAATGCTGAAGTAAATGCAAAATTAATTCATATATATATATGTATATATATATATATATTCTTCTCTTTCTCCTGAGGGGCCTTTGGAATTTGAGTAAGTTCCTTTCAGGGACCCTAAAATATTCATTTTGAAACTTCTTCTTAACCTTTATAAACTCAAATTTGTCTTCTTGAGCATGAAATCACAGTTTTTCTGTTTCCTTTTTGTTCCTAATTCTTACAGTAATTTTTTTTAAATGCCTGTTTTACAACTCTTGTCTTTGTCTTTTCTGAAAAAAGAAAACCCACTGCACCAAACCTTATTCTACATAAAGCTGGTCTGGAGCCATTCTACTATTTGTTAGGGCTGGTCTGTTCAGATTATTTATCTAACTCATTTTATGAGCAATGTAATACCTGACCCATGCACAGACAGACATCCAGGCATCAGGCTTCATAGCTTCACTTTAAGTAAATATATAATACAGTAAAAACTAAGAATGTAGCAAGATCAGAATTGTAAACAAGAGTTCATAATGTCCAACTGAAGTCATATGAAGACAGATGCCTCAGAAAATCACAGGAATATGTATGCTTGCAATTTAATTTTGTTACACAAATGTTTTAAAATGTAATTGTGGCACTTTATAAATTCAAATTTCTGCCTTTTACTTTGGGGCTGTTAAGCAGTAAAATACCTAATTGTTCCTAAAGGCAATATAGGTACAGATTTCACTGTCTTGTTTTCTGCTGTAGGTCTAGAAGCCTTCATCCCCCTCCTTATTTTTTTTTTTCATATTATTTTTTCTTTAGGTATGTAAGAAGCAGATTTGCACAGCAGTCCAATACAGCCTGTGTAAATCACTCCATCCAAATCAGCAGAGCTATACTGATTTACACCAGCTGAGGCACCAGCTGAAGACAGTCATAAATTTTGTGGTGATGTTTGACTTCAGACGTCCTCCTTTTTCAAGGATATGTGTGATGAGATCTCTCATGTATCTCATGGGCAAGTGTGTTGTGTCTTTCCTTTTGAGAAGCTGTGTGGGTTTGTGCTACATGTAAGTCCTAAAGGTGTTTTTAACTGTCCTTGATTGTTCTTCCACTAAGTCTGCAGTTAAGCATAGCTCTGAAGAAACACAGCTTATAAAGAAACTATAGGTTTTTGTGTCTTTTTTTCTTTTATATTGATATACTTAACACATGATGTATTAATCAAATAAATACCACTTCAAGCAGCACGTAGCTGATTTAAGGAAGAATATTCTCCTCTCTTAAGCATAACTGAAAGCTTATATACAGGGAAAAAAAAAAAAAGAACAGTTATCTCCTGAACTGTATCAGCGTCCTCTGATATAGCCATCTTTAAAGCACTCCTTTGGGTAATAGTACTAATTAAATCCTGCAATGCTTATTCAGTCTTCTGTCCATAAAAACTCCCACTGATGGGATCTGAGAGTCCTCTGAAAAGCAGGGCTAACTTTATTTACGTGTACAGATACGGAATTAGATGACTAACATTGTACAATGTGTTGGAAAATGTTGGCCTCCATGCTCAAGGACCACAGAACAGGAAATTTCTGAGGTGGGCTGATAATCAAACGAAGCTCTCTCGGCCTTGTACCAATATAAAGGTGCAAAGAAATCTACAGTGTATATAGCTGGGTAGAATTTCTTTCCTTCAAGGGAAAAAAAGAAAAAAAAAGAAAAAAAAGCAAGCATTGAAATGATAGAAAAGGAAATCAATAGTGACTTACTCCACAATATATAAGAAACTTATGGGACATGAGTTCAAGGTAATGTACAATTACAAGAAGAAACTATTTCAACTATTCATACCTAATGCTCTGTTCTAAAATAGAGAAAATCTCTGCACAAAGCCATCAATACCAAAAAATGCGGTTTGTTGAAACATTATTTTAATGGAAAAAAGCACAGAAATATTAACTACACCATAATGCAAGTTTGTCCTATTGTATATGGATAAGTCCTTCGTAAACTTTTGTCACAGTTGGGTGATTGTGACATGACACAGTGTTGGTTCTTCTGTTAGTTGTGTTTTGGTGCCTACTGCCTTGTTCTGTCCAGATTTCTGTGGTTTGAGCAGTGGAGCTTTTTTCTTACTGAAGGAATGTTAGGAAGCATTTTGTGATATTCTGCCTGAGTCTTACCAGGTTTGGGGAATGTGTCCTATATTCCCCATTGCTGTTTATGTGCAAGGTCATTGTGAATGTGACCTTCTTCAAAACACCCTGGCAATGCTACTTTACCTTGTCACGTCCTTGCACCCCTGTTTTCAAAAGTCTGGTGGAAAGTCAACGGGACTGTGACTCCTAAGACACAGATTTTCAAAGCTGCCTGTCTACATTTTGATTATTTGGCCTTATGTCCTGAATGTTAAACATCTAAATCCCTTTGGCTTTGCAAAGCTAAGAGAACTGAAGAGAACTAGGGATCGTTTCTGTAGAGCACTTGGAAGAATATCAGGTAGTTTATTTTTGCCTGTTCATCCAGCTGCTCAGCCATTTACCATCCTAATAAGTCTAAGTAGGCAACCTTCTGTTTCCCTAAGGAGTCTAGATTGCCTGTGGCTACGTGGATTGGTCTCTAATAGGCAAAGTATCCTATACACAGAGGATGTTGTGCTGGTACATTGACATTTGCTCATGGAGGGGAGTTTGCGTTCACTGTCCATCTCCTCAGCTGTTTTGCAGGCAATTTCTGCAGAAGCTGCAGATCCTGCACATTGGTCCCCCACCTCCCACAGGGGTAACCCTCTCCTCTCCATGGGGTGCAGGGGCTCCACACCCTGGTGTAGGATCAGGACTGAAGCAGCTCAGGCATCACCCTGGAAAGCTGCTTGGCATGCAGCGTGTCTGCTGTGTTTGGCAGCCTGGTGTTTCAAGGCTAATCAGCGTGTGCTGGAGCACAGACAGCACAGTTTAGAGTGGAACTGACCCCCAAACGTCCCTTTTCAGGAGAAACAGCAAGGGTCAGATTGAGCAAGTCTCATGGCTGAGGTGACTAGGCTGGAAGGTTGCCTTGGTCTTGCTCCTAGCTTCAAGTGGCTCCTGTCTTGGCAAGGGTCATCTGGGAAGCTGCCCAAAGAGATGGGCAAGGTTGGCTTTGGACCCCTTCCCAGCCTCTGACCCCTGTGGCTGCCCAGTGGGACGCCCACATTCAGCCCTCATCCCAGCCACAGCTCTGACTCTGGGGACAGGAGATGCCAGGTAGCTGATGTCAGCTACTATCAGTTTGACATTAATACCTGCAGTGATTAGTGCCTTAACAAATCAGTCATGAACTGCAGTTTCAAAGTGATTTTTAACAACCAGAGCACACTGCTGCTAGGAAAGGAAAGAAACTTTTTTATATCAATATTTTAACGAATAGGGAAGAGACTGTACCTTCTGCTGAGTACTTTGTGTTGTGTTTTAAAGAAAAGAGTTTTGCAGCATTTTTCCTTTTTTTTTTTTCCTTAGTAGTAGAAGATCAATTTTTCTGGCTGGACACAACACAGGAGAGAAACTCTCAAGCTTGTAATTCCCTTGAACAGGCAGGGAGCTTGCAAAGCAATTATGGGCTTCTGTGGATTAGGATAAACAGCCCCTCTGAACTACCGTGTAGCTACATACAAAACCAAAGTATGTCCTACAGCAATCTCTGCTGTGCTTTGGTCTAGCTTGAACCTGCCAATGACTAACTTTATATATGACTTTCTCAGAAGCCTAGCAATAAGTAGAATTATTTATGAAATTGCCAGACAACTAAAGCAATGCTTGCTCCTCCTCACTCCTAAGACACAATGAACCTCAGTGGTACTCTGTTGTTTCCTGCAAGGAGGTCTGAAGAGACGTGGTGTTTTTAGTGTGATGTTATGTTCTCCTCAGAAGGAATTGGGGCATGGCAGGAGACTGGCGAGAGCAAACATCAAGATGTGAGGAATTCCTTTTCCCATTGAAATTTTGAAGGAATTTTCAGAAAACAGAAGAACGGTTTCAATATTTCTAGGAAGATGCCGGGGTACTTGACTGACTGAAGGTCCATTTGGATCTCAGTGATGGTTGGGTACCTAGGTGTTTCATTCCTCTTTACCTGTCTGTGTATCATGATACCCCTCTTACTCCTGAACATAGAAGAAGATGTGCCAGTATCCTTTTTAATGCCTTTGGGGGATCAAAGCTCTAGAGGCAGGAGGAAGGAACACATTCCCTGTAGTCTTCAGAAACTCCTGCCTCCAGACTGTGAGATAAGGAGGCAGGAGAGAGAAGGGGAGCGGAGAGGGAGCAGCAGAGCTCCTTAATGCACAGCTCTTCTCCCTGGATCAGGCTCCAGCCCATGGCTGGGGCTGCTGAGGGAGCACAGGAATCCCACTGCTGGACCAGGGTGCTTCAGCTGACCCCCCGTCCACTTACCGTCATTAAAGGAACCACAATCTTTTAAATGAGACATGACTTAGCCATTACTTTCTGGTTATGTTCCAAATGAGTAATCATATTTTACACAGGTTGCACACTCTTCAGGGAGAGTTTTTGATCTATACTTAGGCTACTCACTATTAATAACAGGGACCTTTGCAGAGGTAGGTGACAGCTCATTAACATTCTTCCCAGGACCTTCTATGTTTAGATTTTGTGTTGATAATACTGTCTTCTGGTACAAGTGCTCAGAAATAAAACTCTAATATAATCGGCAAATTAGCTGCAGAATAATAAGCTTCATTACAGCTAGCCAGCTACTCCAGCCTTCTGCTTTTATCAATGAATTAAAAGCTCTTCATCTGCAGTTATTACTGTAACATGACACGGCAGCAATGCTGAACAGTTGAGAAGGCGATTTTGCTGTGATAAGCATGGTCCCCCACAGACTCTGTGGTTCTGTAACATGCATCCCCAGCCATGGGATTGTTCTCCATAATCAAAGATTTCATTTAAAAATAAAACTGCATTACATCCAGCGTGCCTGTAAAGGCAGCTTTTAAAATAGTCCTCCAGTGTAGGACAGCGTCAGGATGTCAGTCCGAGACTGCAGGCAGACAGGAAATTATCAAGCCTAATTCAGTCGCTGCATTCCTCCCTGTGTTTTGTGCAGGGGACAATGAGAAAATGTTCAGGTCCCTGCACAAAGACGAACTGTGGCAATTGAAAGCTTAGGGAAACCCTACCTTCTCTTGGGATTTCTGAACTTCCCAATGGCTTTTTGTTGAGTGCATGGTCCTCACCGGTGTCAGCGTTCTTTTCTTAGGTATTTGTATTTGTCCAAGGCAGAGATTATAACTTTTAACCCTTCTTCTCCCTGAGATTTAGAGCTCTTTGTGCTGAAATGTTCTTTCCATGATGGTTTCCAATGGTGTTTGCTAAAGTTCTACCTGACATTTTAGGGCCAGTGTAACAAAAGGTACAGAGATTAAAAAAAAAAAAAAAAAAAAAAAAGCAAGCTTGGAAAAGTTTTCTTTTTTTTTTTTTTTAAACACCTTTAAAAGTGGTTGTCAGCTACATATCTGATTGGAAATCCCTACTGATTTCAGCAGAGGCTATCCAGAGCTTGTCTCCCAGGTTCCATTTTGAAAGGGATCTTGTCCATCACTCCCTGGCTTTGGCAACAGCCCAAATGTTTCTTTTCCAAGTGGAAAGTCCTTTGAATGGTGGTCATCAGTCACAAGGACATGAGGGCTTTGTGTGAGTGGTGGCAGAATTAATTTTTGGGTGCTTGGGTGCATGGGAAAACTCCTCCTACGTTTCTCCTGTAGAAAGTCCTCCTGTGCCTCTCCTGCTCTAGCATGCTGAGGGCAATGCAGCAGCAATGTAGCATTGTGCTGGCTCTTCTTGGAGTTGGGGACTGCTGCGAGAAGCTGGAGGAGAAGGTAAGCTCAGAAGAAGACAAGAGAAGGGTGTTTGTTGAGGCTGGACTGCAGTCGTCCTCTCACCATTGAAATTTCTCTCAGGTGTAAAAAAAAACAGCAGGCAGTGTAATAGCACACTAAGCAAGTGGGCACAGAATTTATTTTTATTTTTATTTTTTTTCCTGAGGAGGAATTTCTCCTAAAAATCTCATTCTCCCACAATATCTCTAATAAATCTGGTAACAATACTGTCATTAGCCTTCTCTCCTTTCCTTCCCTAAACTCTTCAGAAAGTGTTTCTGTATGGTACAATAGCTGAAAAAAACTGGAAACAGCCTGTATTACCTAAGTACAGCTTAATCCCTCCTGCTGGCACAAGTAAAGGGATGACACAAAGGTGGGAATGAGTACCCAGCAGAGGCTCTTTAGGTTGAATTACAGTTCAGGAAAAGTTGTAGGTACTCATATGTCGAGGATTTAAAAAATATGAAAAAGCCATCCCTTCAAAGTCCATCTTCCTTTTTTGAACTTTCTAACCTTTGGGCTTCTTTCTCCAAGAATGAGCATATGCGCTGAGTGCATCCGATGGAGTCAAGAACTTGGAAACTTTTTAGAAAGATCATAAATCTTTTTTAAAATAAAAACCTGAAAGCAATCTCAGCCTTATAGCTTGATGGCTTTGAATGCTTTAGACATTCAAATATGCAGTTCGGTATGTGGAAAAGAATAGCTTTTTTTTTTTTTTTTTAATGAAAAATCATATTTCTGAAATAAATGTTTTTGCTGAATTTCATTTTGTTATTGTGAAAAAGCATCATTTTCCAAAGAAAAAGTTCAGCTGCTGTGTAAGAAGGCTCAAAGAAAAAGACATTTTTTTGAGTTTGAGTGACTTTTTTTTGTGCATCTATTTTGAAATGCCAGTTCAAAAACGAAATGCAAGTTTGAAACTCTTCCAGACTTGCCATGTGAAAACAGCATTTTTCTAATAAAACAATTATTTTTTCTGCTGATTTTTTTCTCCTTTTGATCCGCTTTAATAATGATTAATACCAGACATAACTTTATAGCAAGTCTTTTTTGGCATATGCCACAGATAGCATGTACATTACATGTTGGCTCCAAAAATAACCAGTCCAGTCCAGGTAACATTAGCCTCTGCAGGTGCTCGTGGAGGGTAGGACGGGAAGCGCTCTCCTCCTCAGACAACTCGGCAGCTCCTTGCCAAGGAGCTGGTGCAGAGGAGGCCTGGTGTCTCCAACTAGCCAAACTTCTCCTCAGCTGAATCAGTAACACTGCTGATGTGCCAGCGTTTGTGGGCTTCCAGGGCTTTGGTGGCCTTCTTGGTCACTGATCTCTTGTGCTGGATGGAGACCAGCTATCTTTGCCCCGGCCAGGGCAATAGCTTTCCAAGGGATGGCCCATCCAAGAACCAGTTAATGGCTGTTGTATTAACTCCTTCAAGGAATTTTTATTCGGCTTTATTGGGGCTGAATGGCGGCTTGATTTCTGTTGCACATTCGTCTCTGTGTAAAGATGAGGCAGGACTGTTTCTGAGCCAAGGAGAGGCCCATCATTGCAGGAGACAAGAGAACAAACACTCTCACAGTATAATCAATCTTATAGAGCAGATGGATACAGTAATTAGAGCAAAAACAATTTTGCCAAGAATATTAACATTTCAACAGTTTATCAGAAAGGGGGTGTTGACACCGGTCAATAATTTTCTGATTATTGCAAAAACAGCTTAAGTTGTTGACTGTTTTGTGCAAAATGGGACAGACTAATTTTGGCCTCCTGACCTTGTTTACAGCAATGGGAGGTAGCTTTGCCACCAAAATCTTTTTTTTTTCTTTTATTTTTAAAGACAAACAAACAAACGTGTTTTTCCATGATTTGAAGGTATCGTAGGCCATAAAGATGTATGGGGTTTCCAAAGAGCATATTTATTTATATTTTACTTAGTCTCTTGATACTTGGGTGCATGTTGCAAAAAATTAAACAACTCTTGCCAACAGTTAACACGAGTCAAGCCTACCCATTCCTCCCCCTCTTCCCATGCGTAGATGAGATAAACATTGTGCCTATGAGACCCCCAAAAGAATAAGAATAAAAAATAACTTAGAAGAATCCAAGTACTTCAAAGTTCAGACCACTTCCATCACTGGGTAGGAAATACTTTCTATTTGTTTTTTACCAGCTGAGTGAAAAACTGGCAAATCTGTGTGAGACATGGAAGGAAATACTGGAGTAATATAAATATATATATATATATATATATATAAAGTATGAATGAGAGCAGGGGCATTTTACCACTGTTAGTGTATATTTCAGTCATCTATTTGTCTTTCGTTTCCTTTTTGCCCTTCCCACTTTATTCTTTTGTCTATTTTCTCACTATCAGTTCCTGTGTTTCCTCCCCTGCACTGTTCCTCACATGGCTCTGTCTGAGATCTGTTCTCTTTGTGCTATTTCAGTGTTGTGCCCATTAGCACTGGTGCTGCTGCATGGACTCAAGGCATCAGATCCTTCTGCTGTGTTGTAAGACACTCTCAGCTACTGCTGGAAGGGATC
The DNA here is from genome assembly GCF_009769625.2 of Cygnus olor. Taxonomy (NCBI): domain Eukaryota; kingdom Metazoa; phylum Chordata; class Aves; order Anseriformes; family Anatidae; genus Cygnus; species Cygnus olor. Next base: position 38,567,422 of record NC_049170.1, read on the forward strand.
CCTGCACAAGGCAGCCTTGATATAACTGCAGGTTACAGAGCTGGATGTGAGCTTCTCCAAGAAGTCAGGACAAATCCCCTGAAAACATTTCCTGCTCCTATAGCTAGTGATTGCTCACATTGTGAAAGGCTGGAGGCATGGATATAAACTCACTTTGTTTCTTGCTTTGCATGAAGGAATCACAGAAGTGGGGCTCAGAATGAGACCAGGAAGGAGAAAGCAGCAGAAGAAGGGAATTTCCTCGGTGTCGGGAATGCCCTGCTGCCTACCTTCTGGACCCCTTACGCTGAAGACTTGGGTAAAGGACCATGTGTCCTACAACTTCTGACTAGCGGCAGTAACGCTTCACAGCTCTAACTTTATAGCCCTAAACTGTGGCAGTACAAATGGTTTGATACTGATGAGCATTTCTTGCAGCAAAACCAGAGAGGATGGCCTTGAATCAAATTTGTTTAGCCCCAGTCTCAGTGCCAGGTGACAATAAAGCCAGTTCCTACCAGAAGCCAGAGCAACACAGAGACTGCTTGAAGTTACACTTGCTGGTCCGTGACATCTGTGGGGCCACAGCAGACCTGAGGGCTCAGGTGGCTGAGCTAATGTGTTGGCCACTCACTTTTTTTTGCCCTAACACAATCTTACCCTTAGGAGGTGTGTTGAAGAGGTGCAGTCCAGCGGCCATGAGTATGCTTTGGAAAGGGTGAGGGATGCTATCAAATCACTTGATCCTCCGCAGTAGAATAGCTTACTGTTTATGACGTGGGAGCTGGCTGTAGGGCTTCACCTCCTTTTTTAAGGCAGAAGTCACTTAAGTTTTCATACTATGATGTCTTGAAAATAGATTTTTTTCCTCTTGCCAGAGTGGCCAGAGACCAGAAGCAGGGCAGCTCAGCAGTTGCAGTAGAAAAGGGGCAGCTGCTACTCAGAGCTCTTGCAGCTGCTCCATACTGGAGCTGGTGGGTTAAAAGTCTGGACTTCGAAGTCCTTGTGAGAATAATTGTCCCATCTACTAGCTGTCTGGCAGGGGTTGCCATCAACAGCTGACATTGATTAACCAGGGGAGAGAGTGGGTAAGTGGGTAGAATATCTGCAAAAGCAAGAGCACATGAAATTGAAGCTAAATCACTGGAAATTTGCCCGTGTGAATCCTTAAAGGTCAAGAGTGTGGATCAGAGATCGAGCAGTGCAGGCCGTGGCAGGAGAGTCAGTGCGCTCAAGGGCCTGAAACAGCTTGAGTTTTGGCTGTCAGGGCTTGTGCAAAGCATCTCCCAGAAGGAGGTGGAGAGGAGCAGGGCAGTCTTACGCCAAGCCCTAGGGCAGGTGGTGGCAGATGCTGCACGCTGGAGCCGTGCTCCACGGGACACGATGCCAGCCTGAGGCTCTGCCTGCACAGGAATGATACATTGGATTAGGCTATTCACCCTGGCTTCAGGAATGAGCTGTATCAGACGTGAAATGCAATCACATTGCTTTGATCTGCTTTCCCACGGTGCGCTTTTTTGTCCAGCAGCGTGCTTGCAAGCAGTGCCATGCTCGTGTGCCACGCGGTGCCCAGGGGAGGTGCCCAGGGTTTCAGTGTCCGTCTGTCCGTCCGCTCACTGTACCCTGGAGTGCGTTGCGGAAAGCCTGGTGACAGCTGGAGGAGACCTGGGATCAAATCAGTACATTCCTGCGATTATTCTCCCAGCCATCCCGTAGTGCACCCTAAATAACTTTGGGCTGATGTCACATGAGGGAATGATGCAAATATATACGTCTATTTTTTCCAGTTGTCCCAGAAGCCCTCACTTACCTTTCTCCCATGTGAACCTTTCCAGTGGTGCTTTTCAAGAAGATAATGGAAGAGGGCAGCTAAACCTGAATGAAAGTGGGATGGGCACAGGGGAGACTGAAAGAAAGGTGGTACCACATAAAAATGGCCTGGTTTCGTAGGTAAGTGGGTCAAAGGAGCCTCAGTTCACTCTTGCTGCAGTTGGAGCACAGTTGTGAATAGTGACTGCACTGGTACCATGGCAATGACCAAAGTGCTTCGGGTATAAATTTTTATACTGGCCTGTGTGGGAGGGAATGTTTTGTAAATAATCAGGTGACCCACTCCTCAATGAAATTATTCAGGTCAGTTGTTTTAAAATCTGGTTATGAACAAGACAGAGAATAGAGCGTGCAAACTGCACTCAGCGTACCTGAGCAAGAACACTGCCGGTTTCAGAGCTCTTGCATTCGTCTCACTCGTGACTACGGAGCACTCGAAGCAGCCATGCCCCCTGCTATGAAATAGGGTAAGCAACAAGGAGGTCTGCAGTTCAAATGCTCCCTTTTGCTGCTGTTTAAACCTGCTGCCTGATAATCTCAAACATTGACTTTATTTGCCTTATAAGAAATTTTGAGTTTCTTTCTGTATTCGCCACTCACAATTTTGCAGGTATTTGTTAAGGAAGGAATCTGCCACTACCTTTTTGCAAGCCTTCTCTATTTAACCTTTCCTCTGAAACAAGTCCATAACTCTGATCCTTCTTTCTGTGTTTTTGCAGGCTGTTCCTATACCTACATCCAGTATGTGAACCACAAGTGCTTCTCACTTAGTTTTTCCTGGTGTCTAACTCAGATCTCCTTCAGTTTAAACTAGTCTTACAATTCTCCAGTCATTGCGAGGCATGACTAGCCCTAATAAGTTTGTATCCAGATATTTCTTCTCCTCTGTCTTCCTTTTCTGTCTCCTTTGGTCTCTCAGCTGTTATTAAATTCCTATTAGGCTGGGGATATAGCATTTTTCCCACTTAGGCAAGCCAACAACAACACCTGTACTTATTTCCCAATCCAAGCTGTCATGCTGATAATGATAAAGAATCACTTTCCCTACACTTTTGAAAGGACATCCTCGCCTAGCTTTCCCTGCCATTGTTTGCTCTAAGGTAAGATGTTTTCTAAAAAACATCTTCTGTTTTCCCCATGTAAAAATGTTGCCTGAGGAAGAAGGGCCATTTTCAAGTTGATGATAAGAGAGTAAAGAGAAAGAAGGAATCTGGGGGCATGCTATGAGCAGGGAAGCCCCCTTGAGATGGGGTAAGAAGGGATGCACAGCTGTGGGCAGTGCTGCCAGTTACAGGATGGTGTCCTTCTTTAATGCAGGTGTAGAAGGGCAGCAACATCTACGAGGCTGGTCTTGCAAGGCTGTTTATTTTGTAATGCAAATAACACAAGAGTGCTCTTTGCCTTGAATTCTGTTCTGGGAGAAAGTCTGTGGCAAAGTCAGCAGCATTCTGCACAAATTTTTCTGGCCCCAATAATTACAAATCATTGCAACTGGTTTTAAATGTCAGTAGCAGTCTGAAGCTTCTTGGGGGCAACCTATTTGCCCCAGATTTTTATACCAGAACTGTGCATGCTTATGTAGTTCTGCATACCAACAGAAGCAATGCTTTTTTTTTTTTTTTTTTTTTTTTTCTATTCTCTCACCCTGTGATAAACATGCAGGCCATACAACACACCTGATTTGTTTCAGCTCCTATGGCACATCTGGTTCAAGGAGGAGTTGAGGCTGTAAACATGCTGTTTGTGGTTGCTTGGAATCCTGTAGGAAAAGGAGTTTTTTTTTTTTTTTTTTTTTTTTCCCCCCCACAGACTGTATGTTGCTTTAGCATATTGTGTGGGTAAGCAAGTGACCTGGAAAGAAAGTCCTACCTTCATTTGCCATGGCAGCTTCCAGTCTGCAGCTAAGGAAAACACCTGCATGCATTACATGGTGGGGTGGCACCAGAACACACACTGCTAGGGGACCACTTTTGCTGTGGACAGGCGAGGAGGCTTTTGTGTTATGCTGTATCTTGTGTTATGCTGTATTTCTGTTGGTGACCATGGTACATTTCTGGTCAAGAACATCTTCTACAGCATCCTGGTAGTACAGTGTAGCTTTCTGGGGTGCCCCTCTAGCACGGCTTGTAACAGAGCCCACTTCTCCATGATAGCTGTTGTGACTTAACTGATGCTCCCATCCTTCTCTGTTGTCATCCACTTTTTCTTTTCCTGTTTCCCTCTGGGACACATATCCTCTCTGCCCCCTCTACCCCAGCACCCCAGAAACTGCTTGCCTGCTGGTGGCTTTGCTCCAGACAGAGCATCACTCTCTGATGAAAGTGAGCTGTTCTGGAAAACCTATAAGGCTCACAGCACGAACGGTGATGGTAAGAGGTAGGTGACGACAAATACACACCGTATTTACTGCCTAATAGTAAACTGTGGTGCATATACATGAGTGCTTGCATGTAAAGAGGAGAGATGACATTTGGGCAGGCTGACCCAGAGGAGGAAGGGCGCCTGGGCCAGGCCAGCGCAAAACAATGCGGCGTGGGGTGGCGGGAGGGCTGCCAGTAGCCGAGTGGTCGGGAAGGCTCCCATATGAACCTGAAAGCAAACAAACTCACTGCCAAGTAGTGCTGCTCCTGCTCCAAGGAGGATCACTTATTGCAGTTTGAATTATTAGCTCATTTGTTGTAGTAAAAGACTGTGTGGACGCAAGGCACTGTGAGGAGACCAAACTAAAATTACATCTGTGTGCAAAAAAGGCCTGGGAGTGTATTTATATCCCTGCTTTGCCATGGGACTGTTATTCAAAGCACAATATAAATCATTATGTAAAAATCAAAAAACCTTTGGTCTCTGCAATGTACCTGACATAAAAACACACAGTCAATGTTAAGCAGAGTTGCTAATACTTGATGCTCAAGTAGATCTTCAGTAGCATGTAATTTACACGACTGTTAATGTATGGGGCATTTGCTTTGGCAACTGGACTAAGCAGCAATGTTTGGTGTTTTCCCAGCATGCAACCAAAGTACTGAGTCAGAAAATCACTGAAACCATATCACCAATTCAGGGCAACCTTCTCTTCCTCCCCCACTTGCTTCACCATTTTATCTGAAATAAATAAATAAAAAAAAAAAAGCACAATAATTTACTTTCAAACCTAGACATTTCTTTCTGCATCATCTGCCCAGTTTAAAGAAGCAATGCAAAGCGCAGCTCTAGGAATCCTGTACTGTAGGGCAGGGAGACTTTACAATGGCACTCAACCTTTGTATGTGTGGCTGGGGCATCTGACTGCCCCCAAGCCATGGCCCTCCTGGAATCTGGGCCCTCTTTGGTTTCATTTCAGGCTTGAAAAATGCTCACTGGAGACTCCACTATATCTGCATAAATCTTGTCACTTAAATATAGATTAATGGGAACCAGCAGGGAGTAAAAATACTCTACTTTTTATGGTAAAAACCATAAAACATGGTAAATGCTTAACTTCAGTTTTATAGCAAAAGCTGTCCTGCCATCCCCACCCAGCACTCAGTTCTCTCTTTTTTAGGCGTTTCGCTTTATTCACAGCTTAAATTTTATTCCTAGTAAGCACTATTATTTCCCCATACTTCCCTAAGCACATACAAAATACTCTATTTTCATACACTGCCAGCGAAGTCCTACTCAGCAGTGAGTTCTACTGACAACTTCCCAACTAATTGTCTTTTTGTCTGGGCTGCATTTAGAAAAAGACTTCTTCATTACTGAAATCAAGCCCAATTTCTTGATCTCCAAAGAAATCGAAAGTTTGTTGATAGGATTATGCCAGACGATGAGAAAAAGGAACAGAAAAGGGCATAAGGTATTTCCTAGGTAGTCTAACTGGTCCTAAAGTCAAGGTGACATATACTGGTAGTAGCTTAACTTCTAACAGTATAAACCTCTTGAACCCACATAACATTGAGATCCTTAATACCTGTATCATATTTGAGGATGCTGCTAAGGATTTAACAGAAATACTTTGGTCACTCAGGTCACGGTAAAAGACTGCTTTCAGCCCACCCACGGGGACACAAACCTCTGTGCAGGTAATGTGTAACTGCACAGGCTGGACCACTTGGAAGATAACCTCAGCTAGACCAGGAGAAGGAAAAACAAAGATAATGGAAAAGAAACAGCTATAATAACCATCTGCAAGCCCACATGGCCTCCACTTCAGCACCCATAAAACTTAAAAGGATAAAAGAAATGGAAATTGCTTTCAAAATTGAAAAGACAATTTTATAAATATTTCTTCTTATGCTTTTATAGGGTATTGGACTTGTTGCCCAATTTCTGATATTAGGAGTGCTGCATATATTAGCTTTTAGCATGAAGGGGAGTATATTCCGGGAAAGTGGCTTTTTCCTTCTACCCTGCATATGCACACATTAGTTTAAAAGTGAGTTTTATTTTTATTTTTAATCTTAAGCAGCCCTACTGCAATGGGCTCTTGGCTCTTCAGCTGTCCCCAGCGTGCCAGTGGCACCGTCCTGCACGTCAGCTCAGATTGCACTGCCCGGGCTACAGCAAGTCTGGATCCCAGAACAAATGATCAAAACAAATGATCCTATTTGTAGTATGAGAAAGAAGTCAGTGGTGACCACAGAGGCTTCCCTGGACTGAGCTTAGGTTATGCCCTTTTGCAACCAGCACAGCTGTTGGCTATCAATAGCTTTATACCGAATACAAGTCCCTTAAGTGATGGTATAATATCGCTGTCTTTTCCTTAAATTGTGATGTCAAATTACACATCTGTGCCCCTCCTAGGGCTTGTTGCCCTCCCAGCATGGCACGAAGGCTCCATTCTTTTAAACCAAGCCCAAAGCCCGGTGCAGCCTGGCCCAGCCCTGGGAGCAGACCAGAGGTGCCATGGCTGGGACCTGCTCAATAAACCCGTGGGTGCTGAGACAAAGGCCATGGACAACGGTGATTTTAAATGTGGTATGAAAGCCTGCCTTGCTACCTAATGATTATCTTCTTAAAGAACTGAATGGGGCTAAAAGGAGAAATTTTCGGCCACCTAAGAGCCACTTGTGCTTTTGAAGCTCTTTTGTGCTTTTGAAACAAAACTGAGGTTTGCAAACTTTTAGTCGTTTTAGAATCGCTGTGCTGAAATTGAATCTCATGTTAAAAGCTAAATTACACCAGGTGGAAGTTGTCCCTCCTCTAGGAATGGAGAACAACTGCATACATGTCATGTACAAGTTTCAGCTGTAGACTCCTCTGTAGCCTAGACAAGAGCTTCGCATAAATTCAGAGCTCCCCAGTTATGGTGGCTTTATCAAGAGACTTATAAGAGACTAATTAGTGATCATTTAAAATTATCTTGCTTAGAAGGGGACTGCTATGTGCAAAGCCTATCTTTCCTACGTAGTATGTGACTAATAATTTATTTTTTTTTTTAATGTTTCAACATTAGTGCAAGGAATAGTGTTAGCATAATTCTAGTGTAAAAGAAAACCAGCTGTATCCATTATAAGTGCATTACTGCCAGGAACTGTAAATATGTTTATGCCTGATAGCCTTTTGACTCAATAATATCCTGCTATCTCTGTTGGGCAGGCAAGTTCTTAAACCAAGAAAAGACAGGTTATGATTTTCATAACCAAACTGTGTTTCTTTTTGAAGTATGTTATCTATATTCAAATATTAAGAAGGTCATTAAAAAAAAATCTGCTTGTAATTTTAAAGGAGAACAATTGAAATGTCATCTTCAAAGTGGTGGCAAGAAGGTACGATGTGCACTAAGAACAAGTTATTCCTCCCAGATATACACATACGCAGACAAACCCTGCCATATCATACCATACAAACAATTTTAATTGTGTAGTTACAGTCAATAACCACTCCTAGTCAGAACATTTCTGCATAAAGAAAATTGTGATACACTTATAAAAACAGCCAGCTGTAACAAAATAACTGGTGTTTTCATAGCAATAAACTCATAAAAAAGAAATACACCTTTATACAGAAAATTTATACAGCTGTAGCTTTAAAATTGATTGTAAACCAAAGGAAGACACATTGCAAACATCAATTATTTTCACATTAATTGCATAAGTTTCTAAGGTGATCTATTAGTTTTATTTACCTAAGCTTATTTGCATGATAGTAAAAATTGCATACAACAATAAGAGTGAAGCTTATAGTATGAATTGCTTGGATAACATAGAGCACTTTTTATAGGCAACTGTGTAAAGCACATTTTCTCTATTTAAAACTTTTAAGACACTTTGTTTTACTGCCCATCAAAATACATTTATAAATAGAAAAAAAAAATCAGTATGATAACAAGAGAAGCAATATTACATTTAACGGAAACTTCCAAAAAAATTAATTACAACATGATGCTGCAGGATCTACAAATAAATAATGAGGACTAAATTGTGTTTCACATTTTCTTTTTCATTTTCTTTAAAACCATGTAACAATGAGAATGGAAAAAAAAAAACAGTGACCTTTATTTCCAAAAGAAAACAAATCTGAATTACGGCAGTGCCATATAATACAAGGCATTTGTTGGCATATGTTATCTTTAAACTGCATTCCACAGTCTATAGTTCTTTTGTAACATACAATAGAACAAGAGTAACAAACTCTTTTTATTTTATTTTTTTTTAAATAAATGTGAGTTTCCAAAGATCAAGTGTGGAGTGCTACAGTAATAATTAAAAAAACAAGAACAAAACAAAAACAAAAAACAGTAAATCACAAAAGTTGTAATGCTTGTCTGAAGGCTCCAGAATCAAAATCACTGGTATCATGCTTATTGGGTACACTCACAGTGTATCCAGTGAACACAAATTAATATCAAACAATCCTCAACGCTTCATCTGTTGCTGCGAAGCAGTTTGTAAAACAGAGTAAAACATCTAGTGCAGTCTGCATTATCCTTTTTTCAACTTTTGTGCAAGTTTTGGAAGATTCATTGGCCAAACAATGAATAATAAAGGTTTTTGACAGAACGCAAGATGGAACTTTCATTTCATTAGTAAATACCAGTGGCACTGTTGAAAGAAAATAATACTTTTAGATCAGTCTTTCAATTCAGCATTAATCTCTGTGTTCCCTTCTACCGATAACTCTTCTTCTAGTTTAACTGGAAAAAGCGTGTTTGCATTTTTGTCTTGGATGCTGTCTTCTAAATCCTTGAGCAACTCTTCCTCCTTGTATTCTGCAACATCCACCTCCAACCCAGAATTGTCCTTCAGCTTCCCATGGTGCTTGAGATAATATCGCTGGTTCTGAAAGAACTTGATGATGGTGTACTTGGGCAGGTCAAGTTGAGCGGAGAGAGTCTGGATTGCTTCTTCATCTGGATACAGGCCCACGTCTTGAATGAAACTCTGTAGGATCCCTAGGGCTTCAACAGAAATCTTTGTTCGCGGCCGGGGTTTCTGACGATTTTCATCCTCAGATTCAGCTGGTGATGCTACTGTCGGTTGCCTTGGGGGTAGTCTGGGACCTGGTTGCTGTTGCTGTTGCTGCTGCTGCTGTTGTTGCTGTTGCTGCTGCTGCTGCTGCAAGACAAAACACAACATTTTTTTGTACATGTATTCTTGCCCGTATTTTGGGTTACCAAGAAAATCCAGGGGAAAAAATTGCAGAGCTATAAGCAATTGATCAGTAACTTTAAGCACACCAAAACAAAAGGCTCATTATTGATGGTAGTAAGGTGAACCTGAATTAAAATAATTAGTAAGCCTCTGCATATCTTGCACACATCTGCACATGTGTGAGCAGGGACTGGGGATAAAAGGCTGGCAAGATGCAGGCAGAGCAGTGGAGCACTCTGGGTTGGTCCAGCTGAAGCACCGATGACGTGACATCGGTGCGGTTCAGCCGACAGTTTAATGAACGTGCTCCATGAGTCAAGTGCAGACACGACAAAATGCTAAGTCGGTGACATAGCATAGGATTAACTTGACCAGCTTAGCCAGAACTGTAGCAAGGGCAAAGTGAGAAAAGTGCCAGATGAGGGCAAACACACAGGAGCTCTGCCAGCAGTAGCAGCTGCTGCCCAAAAGCGAGGGCTGAAAATCTCTAGCAATGGCTAGACGGAGGGAATGGGGGGATCAGGGAGAGGGAAAGCATTTTAGCTAAGTGCAGAATATCCCGCTACCGATCTGCGCTGAGCAGCCACTGAAGCCTCCCCAAACTTGCAAACGTTACTGCAGACTGCGTTAGCTGGAAGGGTCTAACATCGTGCTGCCAAATCCTGCCTCCACAAGGACAAAGAGATCAGGAGGTAGCAACTCCTTGTTTCCCGGTCTGGCTCTGACCCATCTTGCCTGTGGCCATGGAGGGGGTCTGTCTTGCCTGTGTTCAAGGATCCCAGCATATATATGGGGAACAAACATATTTACCTACTGCAGTGTTTGTGCTGGGGATTATTTAGTTAATATTTATAAAGCACTAAGATGCAAAGCTCTAAATAAGTTGCACTATTATTATTAGAAGGGAACATGCTGCATTCCAAAAACTCAAGCAATAAAAATGAGCCAGTATGCACATCAGAAGAGTAAGATAAAGCAAATCATGATGTAAATAATTAACAAGAGCTTAAAATGAAGTTTTGCAAGCATGGATTCAGAAACATTCTTAAAAGGTGAGGCACTGAGCCCTAGGGACAGAGATGTTTTTCTCCTCCACTGCTGGAGTACAGTACATTATAAGATCATGTTTAAAATCAAAAGTAAATTTATCAGCTACTGTTTTTGTTGACAATTCTCTTGCTTCACAGCACAGGAAGCACTGGTTAGTAAGATATTTTGGATCAGCAAATTTCTTGTCATATGGTACAAACCACCAGTTATTATTAAAAAACAACAGCAGCAAAACAAGCAGCTGCTATCACTACATTTCATTTCCCTTTGCGAGTCTCCCCTCGACAGTTTTTTGTGTGTCAGAAGTGGTTCCCAAGCTTTTGGTTGCAGTTTACTTGCAGACCCTAAGCAGCACAAAATATTGTAGGGATTGGATGAATTTAATTTCTGGCCATTTCGCAGTGCCACTTGTGGTTGTGAAGACTTCATGTAGGTCTCAACACCCATTTCAGCAGCCCCTGCTCGAAGTGATCCCGTTATTGTAAAATCTGATGCAAATGCCCATGGAATTAGGGCTCTTGCCTCATCCCTATTCACATCCTTTCATGTTTTACGGTCTGTGAGCAGTCCCATTCAAGGCTTCAAACCCACAGAGATTCAAGACTACTCCCAGCACATTAAAATCTTACAAGACTGGAGGCTTTGTATATACGGTTTGAAAACTCGTGTCTTAACTACATAATTTTGCATCTCCAATAATTATAGTGTAGAAGAGCACAGACAAAACTCAGGCCCAGTCTCCCAATCCATACTCTTACAAGTCATATTAAGAGATTACAGTGCAACTGCTTAGGTGAATAATATTTGTGAGATCAAACACAAAACTTTTATCAACAAGGCAAGAAAATCTAAGTAAATGGCATAGTGGCAAAATGTTTATATCATGCATAAGCTTTTCCTTTTATCCCCTTAAGAAGTGATTTTATTAAAAACAATGTACGTTTTCAAACAAGTGCTGTTTTATTACTTAATATAGATCTTTCTCTCTCTTTTTGCTAAATCAACAGCAACTTTCCAGGCTTTCACAATTATTTTAGTAGTTGATATCCTAAGGGATTGACTTATTCAGTTTGCTTTATCTTTAATATACGCTTGTGTTGTTTCTGGCTGCAAGATAACTCTATCCTCCCTAGCTCTGTAAATATTTTCCTGTATAGGTAATACAAATCATGCACCAGGTCTCAGCTGAGGTTGGGAACTGAAAAGCAGGGGTAATATCTGCCCTGTAAAAGGGAGCACTTAAAGGCTGACCTCATGTCTTCAGCGAGAAGGGATTAAAGAGTCTCCAGCTCAGAGAGCTGCAGATCTGGCCTGTGATGTTTAGCAAACCAGCCAGCCGCGCTCCCTGGCTGAGGGGCCACCAGGCTCGTGTGCATGATGCCTGTGAGAGCCAAGGGACCAGCACCTCCAAAGCCAGGTGGCGTGGGTCCTGCAAGCCCTCCGTTCTCTCCCTGGCACGTTTGCCCTTGTGCCAGCTCACCTGCGGAGCAGCACCCAGCCAAGGTCCAGTGGTCAGCAGGCCTGGTAAGAAAGCGCCTCTATGCTCTCCTTTCCCAAGGGTGGTGGGAGAGGGGCTCTAAAGGAAAAACAAACAAACATTGACTCATCCCGGTCTCGGCTGGGGTTCAAATGGGACGAGGAATCGTGTCCCCTTCCCTCACTCCTACCTGGGGTGAGCCACCGCTGCTGAGGGGCTGAGCTTAGCTTTCCAACAGCAGCGTGTTATCACCTCCTCCCACTCTGCTGGCAATGTACAGCTAGCGCCCAACATGTCTGTCTTTTGGTCCTGATGCCTGTCTAGCTACGGGCAGCTCACGTGGATGGCTTGTACTGCCCCACGCACATGCGCCTGAGCTGCCCTCTCCACACAAGCTTGAAAAAACCCAAACCAGAAGAAAAAAACAGGGGGTCACCCGCTCGTCTTTTAATTCAGGTGGCGGAGGGCAGTGCGCTGTTATCTCTTACCAGGAGAGCTGTAGTTAGTCTGGCGGGGAGGAAAGAAACACTAATTTCCTTTGCTATGTTTAAAGCTTTATTTACTTAGTGCTCTGCTGGATTGGCCAAGGTAAACTAACCTGAATCTGGTCTGCTGGCACATGGATAATGTGGGAAGGCCTGTCACCATGGTGATGAACTGCATTGCTTTCTTGTTCGTAAATGGCATCACGTTCAGGCTGAGGAAGACTGAGGAACCTTCGGATCATGGAGAGATTCTCCCAGAGGGTCCTGTTCTCTGGTGAGGGATCTTCTTTCCAACGTAACAGCTCACAGAGCCACCCCTTGAAGATAACACCAGCAAAATGTTAGTATTTCCTCACCTCATGAGGGGCAAACGAGGGTGAAACGTGGACTTCAGCAGCGCTGTGTTCTCTCACCCTCTCCCTTGGCAAGACGCGGCAGCTTTCACTGTAAATGCTGGATGTGAAGCAAACGTCAGCACACCAAGAGACCACCGCCTTATTGCTCAGACCCTTGTAAGACACAAGCACATTTTCCTTGGTCCTGCACCCCAGTGCTCTTTGTTCAACAAACCCATTGACCAAGGCAGAATCCCCTATATCCTCCCCTAAACACTGATGCCAGTACGTGATACTCTCTCTGCTGCCTATTTTATTTTATGCAAGCCTACACCCATCTGAGAGCATCAACACCACATTTCAGTAGCTGGTAGATCAGCTGCTGTGCAGTTTCTAAATGCTGGTACTACTCCTCCAAACAGGAAAATACTTCAGATACCTGCTTTGACTGCAGAGCTGCCTGATGGAAATCAGAATGATAGCGAAGCTCCCTAATGTCGTTTTAAAAGAGAGGAATCCTTTCATGGGATGCAGGAAAGTAATATTGTGTTCCTATCTGCCACGAGTAGGGGGGCCTCTGCAGCTGAACTGATTTGAATGTTGATTATCTGTTTCAGGATTTTTCTTATAGACCCAGAAAAAAAAAAAAGTCTCACACTTTTACATATATTACTAGGGACTGTTGGGGTCACAACAAGATATCCTCAGGCTTCTGACATACCCTTTAAGACCATTTCCAGGTCACCAGACAGCAAGTTGCCTAAAAGCGCACCTACCCTAACTCAGTCTTTTCAGGAAATTCTATGAAGTCGGCTAAGGAATGCTCTGCAAGAACTTGCTTCTAAAAAAAAACATAAAAATTAATCTTCAAAATTTAACAATTCTTTCCTCATATGTTCTTAAAATTTAATTGAAGACTTTTTTCTCAATTGTGCAGTGACAGTTTTAAAAGATTCGTGCAAATGCTCTAGCAAGCACAGTGTACATTGGCAACAATTTTTTGGTATATTAAAATTTAGAAACAAAATATTGCATGCATGCAACATGCATATTTCTTCCTTTTAGCATCGAGGATCTGTTTTCAAAACTAGGTCCATGCAATTTTATTTCTTAATGCAGTGGGAAAGATAATATGACATTTTATTGAATCAACAAATAATATAAATGTACAGAAGCTTTTAGATCCTTTTTATATGTACTGGTAGTTGAAATATGGTTTATCCAGGCCGGTTTACTACTAGATACAATAGATACATAGATACAGAATAGATACATTATTTTCTTGAAGACATTCATATCTTTAGCTAGCAGTTAATAAATGCAGTGTAAAAATATTGCCATGATAGGAAGAGGTGAAAGTAAACAAATAATGCATTCATATTGTGTAAGAAAATATTTGGTGAGGTGTGTATAAAGATTTCAAGTGTATGCTCTTGGAGGAAAACTGAACAAATGACACAGGAGAAAAAGTAGAAATAACCCAACTGACAAATGTTGGTGAGATGCTGGTAGCAGAGCTGAGAAGGCAAAAATTTAAGCAGGGCCCAGACCCACTGCGTGCTCACCAGGTGTGCTGAGAGGGAGGAGAGCAGCAGCAGCAGAGGGGGCCCCTGCACCCTGGAGGGGGGGCGCACCCCACTTTTTGGCCACGCAGATGCTGGGTATTGCCCCAGGGCTTAAAAAGCTAATTGGGAAATGTAGCCAAATGCCATCCTACAGAGCACATAATGTACAGCTTGTCTCAGTTCAAGCTCTATGGCATGTTTCTAAAACAGTAGCAAGGGTCTGTATGTTCTCCCTCCCCATCATGAGGAGCCCTGGGATGTGTCACCAGGTCAATGCACAAACTCTCCCTGCCCCTAACAAAATCCACATGCTGCTTGTGGTTCTCTGCCTGCCTTGCTTCCATGGGGTCAAGTGCAGGACTGTGCTCAACAGCAGTGCTAGCTTTCTGCAGCAAGTTAAGATGTGCAATCGGAAAGCATAGGTGGTTTACTGGGGATGGAGGGGAGAAGATGAAGAGAACCAAATCAAGATCTTTTAATTGAAATGAAAATTTAATTAAAAAGAAACAGGCCCACCCTGAAGCTGAAAAAATTGTCCTTCTAACTGAAGGACAATTGGAGTCTGCACTGCTTCATATTGAAACTGTTGGTCCTGTTTCTAATGGTGGTGAAAGAGAAAGGAGAACTGCAAAAGCATTTAGGTGAAAGTTATATATATATGTTTATATATATATGTATATATAAAGACAAGACAGACAACATTTCCCCTTCCATGACAGCTCTTTAAGGTATACTCACAGACCTAACAAGAAATTGCATCATGCACTTAGAAGCTGCACGTTTTGTCTGCTGGCAATGGGAATTTCAGATGCTCTTTTGAAAAGGCAGTTGTAGCTCTTATTAAATGCCCCATAGTAAAAATCATTCCTAAGCAATCAAAGTTTATGCTGACTAAACATATTTCACAACAACACTTTTGTTAACTAAGAAATTCCTTCTCCCCATATTGCCTTTTCTGTGTTTCTACAGTTGATAGATCACTCTTTAGTCTTACAAATTACTGTTAACTAGCATTGCACTTTCAGTACTATGCTATTAGTCTTTGCACTGAAATCTCACTTCTAATTTTTTATGTAAAAATGATTTGATGAGTTGTAAGATGAAGCATCTCTGCTAGCCCTTCAGAGAAACACTGATTTTGAGATACTGAAATCAGTTGCTTCTGACACTGTGTATAGAATATACTGCTACTCTAATTAAATGTCTCTTTTTCACTCTGTTTTTCACGCTCTTAAAGAAGTAAACAGTTATTCTGATAAAATATATGATTGGCAACATGGAAATGACCAACTGAAATCTTCTAAAATTACAAGGACAGAAGCAATTTTGGGTGTTTATTTCTGAAAATATTTGTAAAAGTTGACCTCACAGAAATTCTCAGAAGAGTTAGTGAGTGGGCAGTAACAGAGGCTGTAGGAGTTTATTTAGTTCGTAGGACTTTATACCACCGTGTTTTCTCTTGGTTCAGAAAACCAACCAACCAACCAACCAAACACCGTAAGTATTTAATTTAATTTCAGTTCAGACTTCTGTTTGAACATAAAGCTTATTCAGAAAAGTCAGCTAAATGAGAATGTATGAAACGTTTTTGTAACTCTGAGAAAAAATAATGATATAGACTCGTCTAATGGGGATTTTAAGTTATGCAAAATTTTTAGGTTTTGCTTCTATCTGATCTAAAGAAGTATGAAGCACTATAGTTAACATAGTTTAATTTACTAGTGAACTTAACAAGGCTGACTCTTCTCCTCTTACATGCACCTACGTCTAGAGCAATTTCTGTATAGTTCATACAATTTATTCTGAAGGAGAGCTCACACCACTGCTTTTTCATGCTTTTATAATCTTATAGTAAGTGGACAGGACCCTAAAATAATAAGGAAATATTTATAACTCAAATTTGATGACAGCCAGTTTCTACAGCACATACAGCACATCATTAAAAAACAGTCTTAAAATAATTAGACAGTTAAATCTATGCAGCAAGGCAAACCCCCCAAAACTCTGCAATGACATTAGGAAAAACCTTGATTTTAAAACAGAGTAAATTTGCCAGGCAACATTACACTGAATATAAAGAGAGTACAAAGCAAAATATAAACATTAGCCACATGTAAATATGTTTGCAGAACTTTCAGGATGTTACTACTTTTCAAACTGACAAAGTTTAATTTGACACCTTCTGTTCTAAAACCTTTGTTTCTATTCAAAATCACGCCTTTAGCTGCTATCAATCACTATGCTCTCCCTATTACTTAAAATACTGGCATGGGCCCTGGATAAGCTGAAAATGCCATGCAGATGAATTCTGAGATAATATGTTCAAACCTGTTATATACAACACAAATCCTGTAAAGTTATGTATTGTAAACCTACATTTATTGGGAACTAAAAGTCTTAAATCCATCTGCTACAAAGAAAATACTGTTATGCACTTTCAAGTAACCAAGTACCATCTGCAAAGGTCTTGCTACAGTAAGCAAGAAAATGGTGAAAAAAAAAAAAAGATGCTAAACCTAAGATATTTAAAATAAATAAGAGTCTTCTGTCTGGTTTTCTTGTAGGGATTTAGTAAAGAAACATAAGATATTAAAGGAAAAAAATCTGTGAAAGCTCTACTGCCAAACCATTGCAAGAAAAGCGCAAAGAGGATAACTGCCAAACATTAGAGTCTGCAAGACCCATGAGCACGCTTATTTTAAAGAAAGCATACGTGCATTTTATTTACGTATCCAAATGCTATTTTATTCAGACTGAGTTGAGCTGTATTTAAAGTCCTGCTCTGTCACACACAGTGTCTAGGGAAACTATTCTTGCATTCCGGTATCCTTCTTATTAAATGAAAAAAAAAAAATATAATGGAAATCTACACTTAAGGTGTAAATACCAATTCTAACTAGATCAAAGAGGGTAGCATTACCAGCATGAAAGATGCTCTCTGGGCAAAGCTTACATCCAAATCAGCAATAAAGAAGTCCAGAAAGAAAGGGCTTCAAGGTGGAGCAACTGAATTCTTTTGTTTGGTGAATTTGCTATAGTGATGATAATTTGCCAAATGATGAATATTTCTTTCAGAATAACTAACAAAGAATCAAACATTTTTAAAAAGAGCTGTAATTTGAATCCATGAAGGCAAAACATTTTACAGTATCAGTGCTACGATGTGAACAGCTTTTCCTTGGTATAGCATACCAGAGATTATTTTGTATCAGTCTCTGGGGCATATAGCATAATAAAAATACATAGTGTTAGAAGAAATCAGTCTAAATAGGGAGGTATTTGATACAAACATTCTAGCAAAAAGTGTGAATTGCATTTCAGCATCTACTGTGAACAAAGACTAAGTACATAATCCATTAAACAGTACTTTGAACTCAAAAAAATTGAGTATTGTAGACTAAACTAAAGTAGGCATTTTGAATGAGCACATTTTCAGCAACTAACTATAAAGCTAGCAATTTATCATTCAGCAAATAATTTTCTACTTTTAAAAGAATCTGTAAGTGTTACTTATGCTAATGAAGACTGTTTTTAATCTGCCCACAAACATGCTAATAGAGGGCAATTTTTTTTTATTTACAATGCTGAAGGCACTCCAGTTTATAGAGCACAGATATGAAATTACACTTGGTAAAATGGGCTCTTAATTGTCTGAGCAACCCAAATCCTTCACCTTTAACAAAAAAGCTTATAGACAAAACAAAGGAAAAGAACTCATGAACTAAACTTTAAATATTGACTTTTTCCCTTCAAAAGCTGTCCAACTTGCTTTACAAATCTCATTTTTGTTCCAAATGGCTGTGTTCGTCATAGATATTTCCATTTCTTTTCAAAACCGAATCCACACATAAAAGAGAAGAAAAAAGGCCGACACCACCACTACAATATGTGCATATAGTCTTAGGCTTCAGTATTAAACTTGTAAGCTGCTCATTGTACAGAAAGGTTGCTTTTGGAAAAGTCATAATACTTCCAATGAGATACATTATGACAGCATAGGAGTACTGAAAGCATTTTAAATTATTTACTAGGTTAAAAGGGTGAAATGGTACTTTAAATACATCAAATTTCATCATCTGGGCCATTTTTTGGTGGCAAAGTGGTATTGATCTTTCCAAATGCTTAAAATTAACTATTTCCAGAAGGTCATTATTTGATTAAAGGCATTAAAGTTGAGGGCAAGAAATGATGCACTTTGTCTTCCTTCCCATTCAAATAATCATGTAATTTAATCAGAACTATCCCTTCATGTCCTGTAATAAAAATGTTTGTCTTAAGATATTGTTCTTTACCTAACATATTAACCTTTAAATGTTATGAAGTTCTTAAGAATAATCTCTGCTTAGAGAAGATTCTTCCATAATGCAATGAAAGGATCACCAGCATTTAAATTGATAAGGCCAAATTTCCTACACATTGATTGGAAAACGCATTAAACCCTTCAACTGAGATTTCTCACAGTGTTGAACAGGATCGAAAATTCAGGGAGTTCAGAATACGTAAGCTCCTGTATAAGGCATCATGAAGCAAAACAAACTAATGTTGCTTCAGTACAAAACAAATCCAACAAATAAGTAGCAATGGACTCTGTTTTAGTTCACAGTGGGAATGCAGTTTGCATTACATTTGTATTATCCAGAAAACTACATCAGGCAACCCCCAGTGCAGTGGAAGAAGAGAGCATTTAATTCAAAATTCATCTTTGGGCTGAGATTACTGAAATTTGACTTCTTTCTGGGTGAAATACCTGTGGGTTCAGACATGGGTACAAGCCCAGATGATCAGAGTGCTCCTTTTAAGCCTTAAATATTCTTCAGGAATTCCCTGACTGCAGGAGAATTTATTCTGATGCAGGTTTGTATTTTTCCTAAAATACATAAATTGTCGTGGTTATCTCCTATCAAAGCTGAATACACCTACATGTTTCCCAGAAGAGCTGAAGTCTGTTAAAAGAATGGCCACTGGATATCTTCATAACATTTTAAGGAAAATTAATAATCTGTCAGGCTCAGTAGTTTTTGATACTGAACAACACATTTGTTAGTGAAAAGCTTTTCATTTTAGCTTATATTTTCAAGTACTTTTAAGAACTGACTTCTGTGAGGCACATACTTTCAAGTAATTTTGAAAGCTGCCATCAGTGTTCAATAGCTTGGGATTTCCCTATTTTGCTCACAAAACTGTGTATCTGTAATTCAAGAAGCAAAAGCTGGTGTTCAGTCTGATCCAGAGGATGAGCAGAGCTGCTAGAACATGAATGCCTCTCCTTGAGATGTGGCGTAAAGTGAAAATAAATGTTCCCAGAAGGATGTTTGCCTTATTATTTTATTCACACTAATCAGTCCTAAATTTCAGGCTCTGCTTTTTAGCATTCCACTAAATCAGAGAAAGTTTGAAACCTGAAGCTGTCCTTTATCTCCAGATATTTCTGGTTTATCTGTTCTACTGGCTTTCATTACTAGAACATTGAAAGGGGAAGCCAGATGTGAATTTTAAGTAAATCTGTATCTGCCATTGTAATAGATGAGATTTAGTAAAACAAACAAACTGAAAACCCCACAACCTCATAGGGCTTTTCAGAAGAAAGGTAAACTTCACTAGCAGGAAAAACTTCCTTTGAAGAAACAGATTATGCTGCTAAATTTCTTATCCAACCTATTATTCAGCTGCACCATCTGTCTGCATGTTACCTACACCTCTTCCCTGGGTTGGGGAAAAAAAAATGACCAAGCTGCCAGCAGTGGTGCTGACAGCATTTCACTGCATTTTTTTTTGGTGATATTTTAGGGGAAAAGGATCCCTGATGTCTCTTCTTCCCTCTGCCTTTTTTCCCTGTATAGCTGCAGCACTTACAAATTAAATATGTATTTCTACTCTTGTAAACAGCCAAACAAAACAAACAAACAAATAAAAACCACACACACAAAAAAAAAAAAAAAAAGGAAAAGGAAACTTGCTAAAGCAACCTATAAAATTCAATGATAGGCATGAAATGAGTACAGAAACAAAACGACCCAGGGAACTGCTGCCCTGCTCCTGCAGTCTAGTCTGTCGTATCAGACCTCTCTCTACTCGGAGCCCTGGTGCGTGGCTGGGAGCCAACGCTACAGAAAAACTTGTCGGATTAAGGGCTGAAGCTGTATCAAAATCGGTATGCACGGTCCCCGGGTGCGAACACTTGAGACGTACCACCAGCGCCTGGGAAGAAAAAACCAGAACGCTCCTAACCCGTTAACTCTAAAACTGGCTGAAAACATAAATATCATTACTTTTTAGTCGAGTACAGAGGGAATTAATAAACTAAATTAAGGACTTCTCCCAGGATTGGTTTCTCTGCTCTCAGCCTCCTCCACCTCTCCGTTTCCTTGTTTAAATGTATCTTTTCTACAGTATTGCCTTCAATTGCCTAGCAATGATAGGCACAAGCCCTAATCAAAAACATAATATGCATTCCTTTGAAAATCTTACATAAAATGCAACTACATTCATATGTAAAAAGAAGGGAAAAAGTAATAGATGCAAAAAACAGTGGGTGAAGCTTTATTCTGCCTTCCTCTCCTCCATATCCTTCCTTTTTCACACACACGATTCAGTTGGCATCGTAACCATGAGATACGCAGGACAAAAAACATACTTTAAAAAAAAAATCTAAACAAGAAAAAATATCTGCTAATTATTAAATAAGTCAGTCTTAGTCTGGTACATTACTTTTTATTGCATAGGCACATAAAATGGGTCAGTGGGTTTCACAGAGGGTGACTGGTAATATATGGCCCTTTATCTTTCATTTAAGTAGGGAGAACTACTGATTTCACTGCAATGCCAATGCTTCCCCTGAAAGTAAATACAACCCTAAATCCAACCACGACCCTTAATAGCCTACATTTATTTATTCTTAAACGTGCAATCAATTTTCATATGACAGCTATAGCTACAGCTTAGTTAGAGAAGGGTCTTTAACAGAAAGAGCTTGGCAGTTTTAAAAATCTTTTTCAGTACTATCAATTTACAAGTGAACTGCAAATGTTTATTATTATGTTGCTTATGGAGATTTAACATTTGCTTTGGGGGAAAGACCTCTAGTAAAAAGGCCATAGGGCCAAAGTGTCACTTCTGCAATTACTTGTACATGTGTACATCATGTCATTAGATTTATTTTTTTTTAAAGATTATAATTTCCCAGAGGGAGTAATTTAAATCCGTGGCTTCTTGTCATATGCCTTTTTCTTTCCAGAATTCATCCTGGATCACAGGAAGATCCACCTCACGCTGAGGAATCATAGACTTGTAGATATTCGGACTTAACTGTGAATTCAGCTCAGCTGACAAGATGCTCCAACAAGTGACATCAGTCCAAAACCCACACAGCTCAAACACGCTCTCAGACATCTCAGGCATTTTTACGGCCTAACTAAATGCTTTCCTGTGTATTTGAATTAGACTTTTCAATAGTCTGAGAAGATTTCTTTTAACATTTCTCCTGTGATTCAACTGGATCCCGCAGGTCCTGGTTCCGTGGTGAACAACACGTAATTCTTTGATCGTGCCAAAGGTGAAGGGGTCTTAAAGAAACCAAAACCAAACTTTTCCCTAACTTTCCTCCACATTTTGTTAATTACATCGGAAAATTAAGAATGCCCTCCATGCATTTTAAAAAAAGTTTAAAATTCACACTTGCGAAAGACGGAAACCTCCCAAGCGAATGAGAAAGAAGCCGTCAGAAACACATGTATCACCCATGGAAAAATAAAAGCAGCAAAGCCATCAGAAAGCTAAAATCCCCCAAACTGCAGCATGGTTGCTTGGGGCATCGATTTACAAGAATAGGAAAGCTGAACCAAAAGGGGAAGCTGGAGAGGGTTTTTTTCTCCCCTGGCTGGCCGTGGCTGGGAACCCACAAAAGGGCATTTTCAGGTAGCTTGCTCTCATGCTGGGGACAACCGTGGCCACGAGGGAAAGCTCCTAGAAAGAGAGCAGCTCTTAGTGTTAGGTGTTTCTTCACCAGCCAAGAAAAGTGGCAGCCAAGTGGAACATTTGCAGGCAGCAGAAGGGGCTGGGAAGAGCAGCATGGCTCTGCAGCAGCTCCTGCCCCTCGAGCGGGCGCCAGGGGAGCAGGCACCCTCCTGTCTGCCCTGGCCCCTTCCCCTGGCTGGGGAAGATTGATCCTTTAGTAAGACTCCCTCCTCATACTATGTAAGAATAGGAAATGATTTCTTAGAGGCGAAGCAAACTGGCTGCCCCAAAGGAAAAATAAAAAGCAGCTCCTGTAAGCCCTCCATAGATTTTTTTTTTCCTTCTAATAATCATTTTTATATAAACAGTGGAAAGTTCCTGTATCAGTATGTATGTTACCTAGACTAGAGATGCTAAGCACTTGGCTCAGCAAAATACCCTCACTTGCTGTAACACTAGTCATCTAAGCACACCCACAGAGGTAACAGATACTCGTACAAAGCTTGTTCACATGAGGCCCAAAACTTGAGGGAATTCTGCTGCAGACCCCTCAGTCCAACACCTTTACTTTACAAAGGTTCTGAAAACTCTTTTCATTTGTTTCTCAAATGCCATCCTGTATTGTAAGGGAACTTGACAGCTGCACAGGAATAAAAGTAAGATGACCACGGAATAACGTGGATTCTGATATAATCTGGCAGATTGGGAATTAGATAAATATTTGCAAATTGGATTTTTTTTTCCAACTTAGCAAGGTGTGTGCTTGCCCTAGTCTTTTCATTACATGACAGCAATTTGGGCTAATCTGTAACCAAAACCTTGGAGTTTGACTTAGAGGTTAAATTTGAGGAAAATGAAAAACGGACACAATAAGAAATCATCAGAAGCAGTGAAATTAAAAATTATCTGCAACAAAACATTGTCTCCTTTCTCACCTTGCACCTAACAAGCCTATAACATTCTTTCAGGTGTTGAATGCTTTGAATTATCCAGTTTAATGTCACAAATCTACTATTCCTTACCCCTTCCTTAGCCCAGCGACCCTTCACCTGAATTTTAATCGGTCACTCCTTTAGCAAATTGCTTCTCAGACTGCTGCTGCATGTTTGTTTGCAGAAGACGCCTTTATTCTTTGCAGCAGCATATTTTGTAGCCCTCGGTTTCTCAGGATGAAATTTACCCTGCCGCTTCCTGTTTAGTTACGCATTTTGCTCTCTTTTGTTTTCTGCACTGTTTACTTGGTGCCCTGCTTCCCCCGGTGCCGGGAACCAAGGGCTCCTCAGCCTCTTCCTCAGCTCTGGCACTACAGCTTTGTTTTCATTTCAGTATGCCATTAATTCCTGTACAGCTTGCTCTGACTTTTCTTCTTTGTTTCTTTTTTTCTTTTCTTTTTAATGCCTTAGCTTCATGTTAAAGAAACAATATTCTGAGCCCTCAGAAGCCCCCACATATCAGTGACCTGCATTGACAATGGAGAAGGGGTGGGGATGCACACCAGGTACAATGCCCTACACGCAGCTCTGACACGCAGGGAGCAGCAGTGGGACAGGAGAGAGGGGCAGATGGAGCACAAGGCGATAGGGAGCGTGTAGACGGGGTGGGAAGAAGTCAAGGAAAGGCTAAGAGGAGAGGTGTAGCTAGAGGAATTAGCGAAGGTGATGAGAGGAAAGCAAAACAGAAGGTGAGGATACAGAAAGCAGGAAGAGAGATTAAGAAAATCCATCCTGCCAGAAACAGCACCTCTTGTCAGGCAGACAGCAGGTGCTGCCTGAGGAGGAGCTGATTCACGCATCTGGAGTGCAGGAAACGAAACACCTCTACCTAGGAAAGAGAAATTGAAAACAAAAGACTCAAAGGAGGTGGGAGAGGGTGCTGCACTTTCTTTCTCTTGGCAATCCAGTGCTTCCAGACTGCACTGCTATTTTCAAATAGTTTTGCAAGAAATGAGAGATGGATTTCTGGACCCTTGCGAACATCCTGACAGTTCACGCTCAGCTTTCTCGCTTCCTCCCCTCCTCTTTGACTCACCCTGGACTTATTTTGGAAGCATCAGCATCCATGGCACCTCCATGGCTCCTGCTGCACCTACAGAGGTTACCTGCTCACGTAGGGTCCGCAGGCACCCCAGGGATCTGTCCCAGAGGTGGTGGTGCCATGAAGCACGGGTGGCTGGCAGCACACTTGCATTGCCCTGCTGCAGCTCAGCGCTGGGGCCGGGCTGTGCGGGCACAGCTTGGGGCATTTTCTCTGCCTGCACCAAGCTGGGGGGTTATCATGTAGTGAGATTTTCCTCTGCAAATCGGGCCATCTGTGGCATTCAAACACTACCCTGTGTGCTTTTTTTCAACCAGCTTTGAACACCGAGTCTTCCTTGCACGTCTCATGCACTTTCGATATTGCCACCTCATCACAAGCCAGTGGCAATGGCTAAAGTGCTCGCTTACTGAAGCCACTTCTTTTAAGCCTCCCCTGGATGCCTTATTACAGATTAGATTTGAGAAATTTCTCTCAGCTGTGTGGCACCACTCATCTCACCTGATAATACCTGCAGCATCATTTGGGGAATCTGCTCAGTTGCATAACACACACATTTTTTTTCTTGCTGTAAGAAATGTTTTAGACACTTCTAATTAAAACTTTCAATCAAAACTGCTTATTTTTTTCTTTGTGTAAGAAAACTAGCCAACAGTGATCTGCTAAAGAGTAGATGGATTTAAAAAGCCTTACTAAGTACTGAAGGCTGTTTAACTGGGGCAAGCTGAACAACTGAACTGAAAAAAAATGAATTTCTAAAAAAAATATCAATTTATAGACAACATTTTGACTCTTAAAACCCAATCATAACCTATTTTCATAAGTAATACTGGAATGTTTTCATTAAAAAAAAATCAATTCTTCATTTGCCAAAATTCTCAATACTTTGACAATTCTTTAAAAACCAGTATCTTCTCCCCAAAGGAGGAGGAAAAGGAATGAGATAGCACAGGGACAAAATTCATGGAGAAAAACTTTGGCAGAAAATTTTATTTCTGCTAAATTCAGGTGGCAGCAAAGGCTCCATTTTTGGTTAGAAGCTCTTCTTAAAGCGAGGTGTTTGTTGGCATGTTATTTTGAAAAACAGCACAGTAGGATGACTTCTTTAATAAGTGGGCATAAAATAGAGATTAGAAAGTCTCAGAGTGAGAGGCCCCCCCCCCGTGTGATATCGTATTTCTTTGCCAAAGCAAGGAAGGTTTTTAATAAAGGTCATGGAGAAATAATCTCCAAAGAAAGCAATGTCTCTCCCCCCCTATATGTTTACCCTTTTATTTCGCTCCTTTGCAGCGAAAGGCAGACCTCAACACACACACACAAAAAGGAAACAACAACCAAAGAGGAGAAAAAAAAAAAGGAGCCTGAAATTTTAGTTACACCACATGTGGTTTTCATTTGTGAAAAATGAACAAGCTGTTTGTGGTTAAACTGTCTAATCTGCTGTTATCAATCTAGCGCTGCATTCAAGATTTACAGGATACATCAGCTTCTGTGCCACATTAGCTGTAAAAGGGAGAGGGGGTGGGAGGAAAAAGGAGGAGGAGAGAGTTTATCCTGAGGAATAATATTTCCAATGCAGCCACACTCACACTACATCTGGTTGTGCTGGTAGCGGCAGTTAAATTGAAATATTTCACAGCGTGTGTCAGAAACATGCAGAATGGTAATTATGACAGATCTGATTAAGCCTGAGTGCCACTCGCTCCCCGGCCAGCTCCGGTTGTGCAGGTGTGACCTTGTGCGTGCCTGCGTGTGTAAATAAAATTAATTACAAGCGAGAGGGCGAAGGCTCCAGTGACATCACAAAGCGGAGAAACTCCCAAGGGGGAGACCTAATGGAATATTTTCCCTCAGTCTAATAATACAGTTCATATTGACTTGAGGTAATTAGTGGGATCATTAAAGCAGTTTTCCCGGCGTATTTGGCTGCCTGATCAGATTAGTGAAAATGTTCTTCAGAACAAGCCCTGTGTGGTCTGCCAGGGAAGGAGGAAATAAAAAGCAACAAAGCATATTTTGGAATGATAAGCAGCGCTGGACTTCTCGCAGGGCGCGTTGCAGGGCTGCTCTCAGGAGCCTGGCCGCCCTGCTCTCTCGACTGGCTCGATGCTTTCATCCCGGCTGCACGTGCTCCCACTTCGCGGGATCCAGGACTTTGGTTTAATTTTTGCTCCTCTGTCTCTTAAAACTACACTGTCCATATTCCTCACTGCTTCAAAATCAGGTAAAAGCCCGGAAGAAGTGCTAGCCTTAGAATAACCACCTTAAGATAACCAGGGAAGGAAGGAGAACAAATACATGATCGGCTCCCCCCGCCTCTCCCCAAAAAGCTGATAGGCCACAGTTAAAAGGATTGAAGGCACCGGATTGAGAATTAGTAACGTTTTCATTTCCTAATGAGCTTACCCCAGCAAAAAAAGGGGAAAAAAAGGAAAGAAAAAGAAAAAAAAAAAAAAAGGAAAAAGAAAAAAGTTTCACTCTAATATAAAGTCTTCCACGGTAGCAGAACACAGAGCCCTAATCAAGAAATGGACCATTTGTTTAAAAACAGTCTATTGAGCATGCTCTACCTTGCAAATGGAATATGCCAAGCTCTGTCACAGATGGCAAGCTTTGACAGTTCCCATCCGTAGCGTCGATACTCGACAGTTCAGCACAAGATCAGTGACATTCTGTCTCATTAGAGCCACGCTAATTATCACAGCTAGTTTCAGGGGAAACCATGTGTTGCAATGGTCAATTTGAAGGAGTCTGTGCATCAACAAACTGGTAATAAGGATCAGACACCTTATTATATGACAGCATGCTGCCTATGATCTGATTTACTGAATCAGAGGTACTGAGGCAACACTGAAGCCTGATGGGTTATGGAATCGTGTGTACACAATGCATGTCTGAAATGTGCTTTAAAAAGAAAAGGGAATTATACAGAAATGGTACAAATAAAATTTTTTAAATTGGGAAGCTATAATAAGGACATCTTTCATTTGCCATTAAGACATGAAGAGATGTTCAAGATATTGTTAGCTGGTTTTATCTTTAATAAAATCAAATAAGATAAATAATTCAAAATGAAAACTGTAAAATTATGGATTATGCTACATTATAATTCATTCCATACTCTGATTTTTCAGTTGCAATAACATGTACCAAACATTCCTTATGTTGTGCCGTCTTGCTTCCTTAACAGAATTTTATATTTTGTAAAAAGCTTTCCCTACTTGGCTGTCTTTTGTCATTTGTACATTTGACAACTTAAACTTGCAGCTCTCCTCGCTTCTCCCCCACGCCGTGCTCCTTCCACCGGACAAAACCACCCAAGCAAAAGCCGTGAGTGATGCTCTCGGCCACCTGTGAGATGGGGCCGCATCCTGCCCAGCACTCAGCAGCCCCAACCCTAGCGCCTCGAAGGGATGCGCTGCAGGATGAGACCGTGAAGGCATTAAGCATTAACTCTCGAGTAATGCCAGGCAGGTGTGCACTGCATTCCTCTGGGAAATCTCTCCTTAGGGCTCAAATATGCAGTGCTTCTGGAAGCTGCTACCAGCTCCTCAACCTGCCTCGCTGGGAACCTCTTGCAAGAGCTGTTTGACCCCACGTATAGAGCATGCTTGGGAAGCATGCTCTTGCTCTTCAATCCGTGTGTCAACAAACCCAACCTTTGCTGTATGTGCTGAAAGGGCTGAAAGCCCCAGGAGCGGCTTGAAGTGGTCAGTATTGTCCTCTTACGAGTGAAGTATTTTCCACGCTGAACCTTTTTCTTTCTTTGGCTTCAACTATATCAGCATTTTAATGTTTTTTTTTTCCCTCCACACAGATTTCCATGGGCAATTGCACACTGATATGAACCGCCTCGGAGATTTTAAGGCTTACAGTCTTCAGCGTATCGCTGTTGATTCAAGAAGTTGCTGTCTACTTTTTACGAGTGGGAACCCAAGACTTGCTGAAGACAACCTGCTTAGCCAAGGTCATACCCATAAAATAGGGATGGCCAGGACTGCCGCCAGCCCTTCTCAGGTTCTGCCTGTGGTAAGCGATAAGCCGGCTAACTGGACCTCATTTTTCTATTGCCTGAGAAAGAATTAAAAAAAAAAATCCTAAGGAAATTTCCTAAGGTTTTAACCTTTATTTCTGAGAAGACACAATGTAAACAAAATTAAGACATGGGCAGAGGAAGGACCTGGAGTGCTCTAAGCACTCCTTTTGTTCCTGCAAATAGAAACCCGAAAATCTCCTTGCATCCGACCCGGGCGAGGCAGAACACACTGCCTCTGCCATACGATATTTTGTGAAAGAAGCAAATCAGCTTTATCTGCCAAGTTTCACAGTTTCACTGAATGACACGCTGCTTTATGGGGCCATTCTTGATCAAGCACAGGAGCCCATCTTGCCTTCTCGGTTCACACTCTTCCTCTCCCGTCCCTGCTGACACCCGATCCCATCCCAGCTCCTGCTGCTCATGGCACATCTTCAACTGCCAGAGCAATCCCTGCGGGGAGTGAAGGGGGGGAAGTGGAAAAAAAATAAAGGGAGAGGCTGTTGCATGGTGTGCTTCTGCTGCTAACGCTTGCTATGTCGCCTTTCCGCGAGGGCGAGGAGTTTATCTCCAGGTGGAAGCGAGGGATGGCGAAAGACCTCTGAGCACGTTTTTATTTCTATTTTGTGGCTGCCTGTGCAGCATCCCTCCCCACTCCACAGAGAGCCCATTGTAAGCTGAGAGGGGGAAAAAAAGAGGTTTTAAGCCAAGATTTAAAAACAGGAAGTGACTCAGCTGCTCGGAGGGAGACAAAGCAGGAGACAACTTCACAGAGAAGTGGGGTGAAGGACCAAGCCCCCAGGCTGGACTGCCCCAGGACAGCATGAGATGCAGCTCTGGGAGGAAACAGCTTTGGAAATAAATTGTGACACCGCCCCTCTTAAAGCCACATTGTTACCAGAGGGTTACTCCTGCTGATAAAAAGGTTTCTTCCCCCCCTTGGAAAATAGTTGAATAGATCGTTATATATCTGCAGTAATGGCATGTTACATCTTCGTGCCAGATCCACAATACCGTGCTTGTTCAATGTGGGAAGCTGTTTAAAAACGACTTTCCTATTAGAGTATATAGCTCAGTCTCTAGATGGAAAAAGCCAGATCAAAGATATAGCATTTATAAAACTGCTGGTTAAAAGATAAAAGTGAGATAACAGACATCAATTTTTCACTATAAATCTCTGGGTTTACTACAACATTAAAATTTCCAGTAAAAGCAGGGTTTTATATACCTGAACTCTAATGGCCTATTCTGAAAATATTTATGTCAGGAAAAGCATGGTATTTGCATGCCAAAAGCAATTTTAGTGCCAATGTTTAGCATTCCCTTCCCATTTAACTCCTTCCAATCTACTTGCAAGTGGGAGATGCTCTTTCAATCCTACCCCATGCACCTTCCCATGCAGAGCTCCAGAGGAGGAAACTCCAGGTGCGTACTAAGGCTAAGTTGAACACTTCTGATAAAATACCACTGCATGAAATACTTGTGTGATGGCTTAGGGTGGAGTCTATAGCGCGGTCTAAACCACTGATGGCACCTCCATGGTTTGCATGCAGAACTACTCATTTCAAAGAGGATAACTGCCTAACCGAATTGAAAGACGGGGACGGAGGGGCAGGAAATTAGGCAACACTGTGCAACAGTTCAGAAGTAACGGGTCAAAACCCTCTTTAATTACGTGATGTTTCTGGAAGTTTGGCTAAATTCTTATTTGTTTTACTCCAACATTAAAATCAGAGTGTGATCCTGGAAGAGCCAACTGCCTCGGCAGCCACAGGCTTCAACATACAGGCATTTTTATTCAGGGAGAAGGAAGGGCATCTGACACCTATCTGCAACATGCACAGTAACCTGCAAGACTGGAGCTGCAGAGGGGTATCTATTTTACCTAGTTACTGTACTATAAACTAAAATTATTTAGTTATAATAAAGCAGGTGAACAGCTTTATATTATAGTGCACGGGACTCTCAGAGATACAGAAGTTGGTATCACTTCAGGTTTTGCAAACTGTAATTTCTTAAATTTAAGACAGCTTTTGCAACATAAACTGATTTTCATCAAAGTTTTGCTTTCTTCCCTATTTCATACCAGCATGTACAGGCCATAGCTTTTCAGAATAAGACATAGACATAACTTCTCAAAATACAGAAAAATATAGGAGCACTACAAGCCTCTACTTCCCTTATCTCTCGGGGCTTTTAGGTTTTTGTTTGTTTGTTTGTTTCCTTGTTTGTTTTTATGGAATAAAATTAGATTTCAGCATCTGTCACCATCAAAAAAACCCCTCATCCCTAGCTCCCACATGAAAACATTGTAACCAATGCACAGTTACTGAACCATGATGCCTTAATGATCATTACACAAATCAACTTTTTTTTTTTTTTAATTTGAAGTAACGAAATTAAGAATGTGCTCTCAGAATTATTTGAATCAGACTGTTAGGTAATAAATTTAATAAAACCCCAATATGATTAAATTGTAAAAGTAATGCATACCACACAAAATGTTATGTGTGTGGATTCTTTTCATTTTGACTTATTCAGGTGTGCTGATTAAATTTTAGCAAATAATGTTGTTAGTACTGCCCTTCTTCCACAAAAAAAAAACAACCTGGGAGCAGAGACAAAACACATCGTAAATATTTCTGTCTTTTATTTGTATGTGTTTTTCTAATGCTCTCTTTTCAACACAACCTAACAAAAAAAATTGTAGGCCTATTATGCAGGCCAAATGCAATAAAGATGTAAGACTTTAATACTGACATTAGGTGTTTTGCTGATTACAATTCTAAATCCCCCCAAATATATTATGTATCCAAGCATTTTTAATTATGATATTTTCCTCAATTCTTTAGTATGATCATCGTAACTTTTAAAGTATATATTAAGAATATATAATAAAGTATATATACTTAATATATTAAGTATATATACTTTATTACATATACATTATGTATATTAAGTATATATAAAGTATATATTTTGAATTTAACAGAATTTGAATTTATTTTGCAGATAATATATTGATCCTTAAATACACAGGATTTTCTGAAATACACAAATTGTGTATATCCCTACATGGGAAAATAATTCAACACTGGGAGGAATCTCCTAGCTACAACCCCAAACTCATTCAAATCCATTTCTTCAGGGAAGTCAACCAGCAGTTTTTGAGTGAGTCGCCAGCGAAGCGGGCCGTGAAACTGCAAGTATGCAAATCACCACTCACCTAGGGCAGAGCACTAGATCTCACTGGTATCACTGCAATCTCTTCCTGCTGTCGTCATCCTTCCCTTGCCCTGCGCTACGACCTCTGCTGCACCCAGCCCCTGCGCCCGCTGGGTCCATCAAGCATCAGGACCACGCGTGGTCCTCAGTGAAACAGGTAACTGCTGCCAAAGGCACTAACACAGCACAAGGGAGGATGCTCTCGATTTTTACCTCGGCGCTACCTAAATAGAAACTTCTGTAGTGCATCATTTAACAGCTCTTCTGTTCAAAGTGCTCTAGTCAGCAGAACATTATCTGCAGTCTCCTGACTCGGGCAAGCCCAGCCACCTTGCAGATGCTGGCTGCTTAGTTAGAGGCCCAATCTAATGTTGACACAAACCATTTTCTTTTCTTTCCTTTTTTTTTTTTTAAAAAAAAAAAGAAAAAGAAAAAAGCCCTCCAGCAAACAACTATCTTTGTCCACGGGGTCACCGCTTTAGGTCACACACTGTTTTATACCAAAACTGCAGACTTTACGCTCAGCAGTTAATCAAGTTTTTAAACAGGAGAAGAATATTCAATTTTGGTGAGGTTTAAAAAAAAAACCATTTTTAACCAGCACATCATTTTCTACTGTGTGTTCTCCAGACTTTTAATTTTAACTGGAATTGATTACCCCAGGTTTTCCAGTCCTGAGTGAGAAACCAATATCACCAAACGAAAAAAAAAAGAAAGAACTATGTAAGAGCCTCTTAAAGAATATGTTTGAACAAGTCTCTGGTTCATGCAAGACAGACTTCTTTGCCCCAAGAAATATTTCTCTGTACTACTGACAAGCTCCAATGAAGATTTTTTTACATGACTGATATCTCCTTTACTATACATGGCTTAGTTACATATTAAAAAAAATATATTGATTGGCGGACTAGTACTGAGCTGGTTAGAGGAGGCAAAATGCATCCAGTTACCTATGAAGTTATTTCTGTGAGGCAGGTTTCTACTACAAATGGCACTTTGGCTAAGTACGGTCTTGAGAACTTCCTTAATAAAAACATAAATAACATTAGCTTGCTTAAATCCAGGAGAAAACACAACCTCTGAAAATAAAGGCATAATTTCCACAATGAAAGGGAAAAGAACTAAGTATTTTCTATTGTTTGTTTTGTACAGTCTTACGCACAATCTGCACAAGAATCGAAATTTTATACTAATACTCTAAAAAGAATGCCCTTCATCCTTTGGAAGCCTTTGTCTTTCCTGTGCTGATTTGAAAAGGGATTACCTGTCTCTTTTAAAATCACAATTGGAAGAGCTGTCCTGCCTAGAAATTTTAAGATTACATCCTTAAATAAATACTCTATGACAGATAAACTCAGATCAAAATGACGTGGACCAGTAGATCAGATTCATACCTTAGTTTTGTGGAGAACTGCAAAGGGATGGGGAAGGTGTAGAAAACGGACAGCTCTCTAGCCCCTGGTCTTGACATGTAAATAAAGACATCTGAGGAGCACACAGGTTGGGAGCTGCTGTAACATTCTATCATAATTAGAAACATTTCAAGAGCCCTGTAATTTCCAATCAAAATTACAGTAATTTCTGATATACAAGCCATGATTCATGACAGAATTTTTACATTCCATGGGAGATTATAGTGGCCCGATGTATGACACACTGAGTACAGCACTAACATAAACAATTCAGTTTAATGTTTAAACAGCACTTGGCGTTTAGAATCCCACAATAAAAGAAACATATTATTGTAGAAATTATCACTTTGACAGTGATTGAAGGGTAGGCAGGCATGTGGCCTATAAAGCTATAATTTTTACAGTCCACAGCTTGAGTTTAATCATTTTGATATAACATTTCCAAAATATCCCTTTAAATACTCCTTACAGCATATAACTTAAGCGACAACGTCCTTTCTGTACAACAAAATGCAGTAAACTCCAAAATGCGAACACCATAGAAGTCAAAAGTCAAATAAATTTAAAAAGAAAATCAACACCGAAATGCTGAAGGCCCAGGAAACACCGGTCTAACTGATAGCTGCCAGCTTTCTCTGGAAGAGGATGTGTTTTTCTAAGAGTGAGTTTTAGAAAAGTAAAGGAAAAGTGACTAACTGGACTTAACATTTAATCTGACGTGAAGATTTAATGTTGCAAGAAGTGGTGCCTTTACCATTTCCTTCAAGTGTTGGTATAACTGTGTTTCTATTCGTTTCCATTTTTCTACATGTTTTTCCTTGAGTTGCTTTTTGAGTACTTTCTCACTTACATCAATGCTTTTGCATACTCCAGTGATCTTTCTGAGAAGACATGTCACTTATGGTAATCACAACCAACAAGTGCTCACTGATTTCACTCTCTTGCCACTAAACTTGACAGAAATTCTTCAGTTGAAGAAAACAGCATAGAAAACCACATAACAGAGGCTTAAAACTGAATATGCAATATGACTGTAAGCCCGAGTGCAAGTAACCAAGCAGCCACAAAGACATGCTTTTTCAGATGTACCTTGTATGACCACGTGTTTTTCTTTTCTTTCTTTCTTTTTTCCTTTTTTTTTTTTTTTTTTTCTGGACATGGACAATTCTGCCCCACCTTCAATGCACAGCCTCACCAAACCCCGTTTCTGACTCATCATTTTAACAGAAATCAGAACCCCGGTGCTCCTTGTTACAGCCCATGTAATTAACAAAACACCAAAGCCTACTTCAGCACCACTACAGATAGCTTGCACACCGTTTTTGCCTCATCCATACCAACTATGTATTTATGAAACCAGCACTTGCTGAGCTGCATGGGACAGTGAATAAACAGTACCCAGATGTTACCTTTGAACTCAACCATGAACTCCAAATTGTGGCACTGTGCTGTCATGCTAACCCACGTCCAGCCACTATAATTTACACAGAAGCAGGTCAAAACCAGATGAGGAAAAAAGAGAGGCCGTTGTGCCCCAGGAACTTTACCTGGCTTTTGGTTGCTGCCACCTTTGCAAACAGTGCCTGAGACACCTTAGCTCTCTTCATTTCCTGCTGAATCTCATCATAAATGGAAGCATTAATGTTCATGGAATTATTTTCTGTTTTTCCATTCCTCTCTGTAGCGATAGTAGCAGTTTTGACCTAGAAAATATATGTTATGAGACATTTTTCATTATGAAAAAATTATTTTCCTCTCATTCTCTCCCCTTTCCATTTTATTCCTTTTATTCAGTACTGCTCTTATATTCTTTCAGCTTTTCAGTAACTTAACATTATAAGTTATCCATAGTTCAGGCAACTGGGAAACAAGAAAATTCAGCATATTGTAACAGGTGAATGCATCTGAAATATGAGTTACTCTTAGCTGACCACTGTGAATTTCCATACCATAAAACAAATTAGGTGGAAATCTGTCAATCTTGTAGAGACTTGTGAATCCTTACAAGATTTCTTTGCCCCACACAATTTAAGTAAAAAAATTTAACAGTAGCATAAAAGTATTTCCAATGAAATAAAGAACAGAAAAATGCCTTATGTCCAGTACACTCAAAAGAATTGTGATGTAGAAAATTCGTTGCTTTAGATTTAACTTTTTAACATATTGTCTGATCAGTTTAATTCTTAAGCTGTTTTTAAGAAAGCAACAATTTAGATTAATGCATATTTTAATCTCACTCATGAAATCAAGATAGGCCTTTCTTAAAACTATTAATGCTGGTTTTATTTCGCTTACATACATCAAATATGCATTTTCAAGTATGTATTCTTGCAATCCAGTTTAAAGAAAATAACACGAAAACAAGGCAAAATGACTACGATATTGCCTCTTTTATGTTAGGTGCATCTGCAGTTTGTGCAGTATCAGTTGAAAAGTACAAAAAATTAGCAAGTACACTGAGAAACACCTCAGAATATCCCTACAATATTGCCAACAGTTAAGGACAGCATCTTTCTTTAGGATCTCCTCTTGCAGTGATTGCCTAAGATTTAAGGACCTTCAGAGGAAAGACTGTATTTCTGCCAAGAACCCTCAAGGTGATGACACAAAATCAAACCTTTAGATTTCAGTTCAAACTGGTTCACACTGAAGTTGTTGGGAGCTGAATTAATTTCGCCATTCAGAAGTTAGCTGTCTCGTCTTAAGTTAGTCATTCAGGCTACCTCTAAGTTAATGGACAGAGACAGGCAATTCCAGAGGGTGATTCAGTCTACTCTCAGGGATGTGTCTAAAACCAGTTTCACTATCAGTTTAATCCAGAGCAAGTCAGCATCTTCCTGTGCTCTTAAGTCCCTTGGAGTTCAAAGGGAAATCATTAGAGCATGACAATTCATCTTCTAATCTCACTTTTATATGAGCTTTCATGTCACAGGTCTCCCAATATGAGAAGGATAGGGTTTGGGTGAGGGAAATACTTAGACAAATCATCAGTCCATTTTTTCCTAGAAATGTCATGCTCAATTTAGCCTAACTATCCTCTGTGGTACTTTTAAGATAAAATAATCTAGCCCAGAAACTGGGAGTGCATGCCACTTCTGCTGAGCCTTATTTATCTATCAGGCATTTCCAGTGCTGTGCTAACACCTCATCATTTGCAGCAAATGGCAAAACCTCAGCAAGGACAAGGCACATGCTTCCACCTGCCTCCTACTGGCAGGCATTAGTCTTTCTAGTGTCTGAAAACAGGAATCCTAAATCAAAAGGGAAATAGAAAAAAAAAATCCCAGAACTCATCATACAGTTTATCACATGACTTTTTTCCATCTGAAAACAACCAGTACCTTGCAGCAGTGACCAGGACAGTGAGGTGTTTCCTTTTCTGCAGTGTGACATTTAATGGGTGATACTAAAGTAGAGGATGGTCAAGCCTGGGCCAAGGGCTGCTCAGAAACGTTCCTGGCACCAGGCAGTGAGCAGCATGAGGAGCAGCACCATGAACCTCCTCTTATTCACATTGCAGGGTGGGAAAACACATGCCTCACACTGAGCAGACTAGCATGGGGCCACAAGAGCAGGTGCATCTCCTGAACACCATGCAGTGATATAATTTGAAAAATACAAAATCAGTGGAAATTTTATAACCTTTAAATGGAAATGACTCGCTATAAGATAACTGATGAACAATGGGGACATTAAATTTACTACTGGAGACAGCCCTCACTCTGCACATGTAAAAATCAGGCTAAGCTACCTTAGAAAACTAAAATGTGATGGCTTTGTCAACACATCGTCTTGGACCAGAGATTTAAATTCTGACGAAGTTATTTCACTCCTTCCAAAAGAAATACTTCTAACTTGTAACTAATCTTGGAGGGTTCTCTGGGGAAGAAGAGACGATGAAGATACTCTGCTAGGATATACAATTCCGTAGCATCTTTTGGGAAGGAAATGCTTTGCTCTTGTGATCCTGATCAAAATGTCTCTTTTTTGTAAGCATGCTGACTTTTTGATTGCTACTCAGCTTCAAAAGACAGCTTCATGTCATAGCAGTACTTCATAGACTACTGAACTGAGCTGTGGAGTGAACAGCCAGGTCATCAAAGAACAGAATTCACACACCACATTGGAGATGATTTAAATCGTGTGTCTTGGTCCATACTTTTCCACGTTCAATTTAGTATGGATATGCATTTAACTCAGAAATTACTGAAAACTCTCATTCTAGTTGTTAAATCACATCTATCTTTATAGAAGACAATAAACTCAATGGCATCTAATGTTTCTGAAGTTAAAAAAAAAAAGAAAAGACTCATACTGCCCTGTTGCCTTCTGCTGATCTTGAATTAGGAAATGAACAACAGAAAACACTAATACCTTCATCAAAATGCCCTATTAGCCCACAAATCTTCAGGAGAATGAAAGTCTTAAAGTTATAAAATAGTGGGCTTGGGGATTATCAAGAGTTGTACTTCACAGCCATATCCTCTCCCTCTCCAATTTACATCACTGGCCAAGTATAAAAATTCTTCCCCTGCTTCTTAACAATTTCTCTTTAAAGATCAGGTATAGACTATGGCTGGACTAGATGGACCATTGGTCTGCTCTGGTCTGATGAATTCCATGCAATAATGCTAATTAACCTCTTGGAGAATATCCATACATAAAAGTGTTTCATAATTTATACATAGCAAGCATCTAGCCTGCTGTGTTGAATTTAGAATCGAGTTCAAGCTAGAGGCTGTTTGAAGCTGGGTTGAAAAACACCCTCCTCCTCAAAACAAGAAAAAAAAAAGAAAAAAAGAAAAAAAAAAGAAACAACAAACAACAAAAAAAAGCCCTCAACAGTGCAACCTCAGGACTTGAGAAAGGAGGTGAAAACAGTATTCATTTTGGACAGAAAAACAAAACAAAACATAATGTCCCATCTCATCCACACTTAAACACAACCTCTCACCCCACCCACACATATAGCCACATTTTCTGTTTAGAAACGAAATCACAGATAAGCTATTTTTTTTTTTTTGACAGTAACCAAGTTTTGCAAATACAGAACAAGGGAGCGTTATTTTATAAATGTAACACCCTGAGAATCAGAAACTCATTTGGCCATCTTCCTATCACCAATCAATTTAGTTGTTTAAAAACACTTGGACAAAAAATAACACATCTATCCCCTCCTGGCCTGCCTAGGTACATATCTTATCATCAAATAAGGCCAATTACAGTAGCAAGAAATTCTGGATTCATTTTTTTTTTTTTCCCTAAACAAAGTAGAGGCTATTGTAGAAGAAATAACCAATCTGAAGAGGTTTCCACAAATATGGATGTTCATTTCTTCCTCACCAAAACTGAAACAAAAAAATCTTTTATAACACATTCTCATAAGTACTGTTTTAGC
Organism: Cygnus olor; assembly: GCF_009769625.2. Lineage (NCBI taxonomy): Eukaryota > Metazoa > Chordata > Aves > Anseriformes > Anatidae > Cygnus > Cygnus olor. Next base: position 38,605,772 of record NC_049170.1, read on the forward strand.
TTGGGAACAAAAATCTTCTTTAATCCTGGTTTAGCTTTTAATATTACATCGTACATTAAAATTCATAAAGTAGTTCATTCCAGGCAAAACAAACTACTTTTCAGTTCTACTCTGCAAATAGCAGAGGAGGTACAATAAATGCTGTTGCTTTCAGAACAGCTTTTATCAGGACAAGGTTTACTACTCCATTATTACACTGGCGCCTGGAAGTGCAGTTATAGTTAAGTGTCAGTGTTTCCATTAACTCTCCTCCATGGTGGTTTTCACGGGGGAAGGAGAGGACTGCATTTATTATTTGGTTCACTATGAATTTCATTAAATTGCAACTTGGCACAAGGGCTACCAACCTAAATTTTAAATTCTTGCAGCAAAATAAAAAATTTTGCTGGTTGTGACGTTTGTGTGTTTAAACTCCAGGTCTCCACTGTGAAGTTTCAAGGGAGCTGTCATTATGTGAAGTTCCTTGAAATGGAGGTTCACTGGTCCTCAAACACCAGCAAAGCCGTGTCCTCCTCAAGATCAGTCAAAAGTGACATCCTATCTCTGGGATCCAAGCTGAAATTGCTTGTCATGAAGGAACCCTATTTGTAGTCACAGGGAGGCCAGGATAACGTTTATGAAAATGAAAGTTTTTTCTACATTGAGTACCTAGAACCATGTAAAATTTGTGGATATTTCTTCAAACAATCGTCTGCTAAAATTATACTCTACTCTTGACTTCACATGTACTCTGTTTTTATACAGGCATATGATGGGCCCCTAGAGTTAGCACTTTCTTTTTTTTGGTGGTGAATATGGGTGGGGAGAGGACTTCTTCCTCAGATCTTCAGAAATTAGAGATTACTTGTTCTGAGAAAGAACTGTTCATAACTGCAGGATGGCTAACGAGCTTTAACTAGAATATACTGCAGAAGAAAATCTGTAAGTTGGTCACCGGTCTCCATCCTTTACAAGTTGTACTGAGGAGGAGGCACTCTTTCTCCATGGCCCCTGAACTATCCTGATGAGAGGGAAAGGCCATCCCTAGCAACTCCGTGGGGAACTCCATCTACCCTGAACCCAATTTGACACTCAGCATCCCCTGAAGTATCCCTACACCCTCCCATTCCCATGCAATGTGTGTGGACATTAACCCATTCTCAAAGCTTGACTTAGAAATACTGAAAAGGAACCACTGTGGGGTGATCTGCAAGCTGAAGGTTGTGGGGAGGGAGAAAGAAATGAGTAAAAGAAAAAAAAAAGATGTTTTTTTAATCCCTTCTACGTTGGAAATGTTGAACTAGCTCTCCATGCAGTATCTACCTGATGGAGAAGCTAATATTTATACATTCCACTGCCCCAGGAAAGAGCCTGACAGACAGGCTTCTGCCCCAGGAGGTGGCAAGGTGAACAACATCCAAGGGAAAATTCTTGTGTACCCTGTCTCTTTGTGCTTAGCCCACCAGAGTGAAAGATGGCAGCAGACTTTTAAAACTTGACCAGCTTAGAAGGCTAAACATGTTTCTGAAAGCTCAGGCATTAGAGGCTAATGATTTCAATAAATTAAAAAGTAAAAAAAAAGTAAAAGTAAAATTTTGCTTTTTTTCTCTTAAGTCAGAGAGAAAGGGAAAAGTAAAGGGGACAAAGAGCTTCTTAAAGGATTTCAAAAAAGAACTGGAAACAATCCAGATACATTAGCTCAAGTAACAACTAGTAAGAATGCTGTAAAAATGAGATAAATTCAATGCAGTTTCTTCTAACTCAGGCGCTGGGGTTTGTGCTTGGTGAGTTCCTACTATCCTATCAGACCTCCAAGGTCACGCTTTCTGTTTTTGCATGTAATAGTATGCAAAATTCACACTGAACAAGCCCAGATGCTAAACGGTTAAGTCTGCTCTACTGTCTGGCCACCAGTTGGCAACACAAAAATGCAAAATAGATCCTTTTCAGGATGTTTATTTTCACATCCTTCCGAAACTGATAACTTGCAACTGCAAAATAAACCTTCATGTGTGGCATATTAGCTCCCATTTTTCATGGTTTCATAGTTTAATTGTTTCAAATGTTACAGTGGTCTAAAGATTTAACATTAAATATGTTGGCTCTTGTCTAAATTCTGTTGTCAGGATAAATGGTCTGTTTTGTCTTTCAATAGTTATCCAAGAAGTTCACAGCTAAACTAGAAAAATATTATGCTCTATTCCTACACAGTGAATGTTAAATAACTGCTTATAATAATTTTAGTAATAAGGATGTTAGTAGTTTTATTTCTTTAGTGTCAAATATTCAAAAAACTGTGGGCATTTTTCTTGGGGCGTGGAGGGACAGCAATCAGAGCAGTAGCTTGCATTAATAATTTTGCAGAATCCTGACTATTGTTTGTTTCTGATACAATTTGTAAAATTATATTTGCTAGGGCAATTACTAGAATAATTTCATTATTATTTCTAGCATTAAGTGTTGTACTTACATTACTAATATGGACATTTCAATTTTCAAACTTAGGGCTCAGAACACCTACTAGCAGCTGGCAAGTGCTACATGTGTTTATAGGCAGATAATTCTGGCAACAAATTAAAACAGTTCTGCAGCATCCTGACTTGGAGGCATCTATATCCCTGATCCATCCAATAGATAAAGTGCTTATATATTTTGTTGAATGACAAAGAACAATAACTAGAAAAATACTTGTTTTGTTCTACAGAACTCAAGTATTAGTCTGTAAGGATTCCTTGTTAACCTGTTTTCCTTTTAAAAAGGATCCAAACAAAACCATATGCTGTTTCTACTTTTAACTGTCGTGATTAGGTTAACAATACTCTGGAGTCTCAGGAAAAAGAAATGCAAATGTAAACAAATACACAATAGAGACATAGATCTTCCCAACACCAACACCAAAAAGAAAAAAAAAAAAAAGAAAAAAGTGGACTAAGAGTATGTTTTGCCAGTAAACTTATAACCAACCCTAAGTCTCCCTTTCTGGCTGAAAATTTATTCAGTTTAAAGCGTGAATTAAAACCAATACAAGGATGTCGAGTCAGAGGTAGTCCTTCTGGAAGGTCCTGTAATTAACTCTGTTCTTTAGCTGTGAAATTGCCCAAGACCACTTGAGACAGAGTGAGACATTACCTTGGCAGAAAGAGATAAGTTAAGAAGGAGGGTTAGCCTTTGCTCTGAATTACCTGGGCTGTGGGAGCAGGTACAGATATTAAACCAAACTTAAATGTTGTTTTAAACAGAGTTATCTATACTTAACTATTTCCCACTAAAGCATTACTATGTAAATAGACTCTCTTCCTTTATCTTGGAGAGTATCTATAGTGGATTTCACAGACTAAACTCAGTCAATGACAGCAAAATTAGACCATTAGTACAGTGTGTTCTTTCTGGTGTTGTTTTTTTTTTTTCCTCTTTTTCTTCTTCTTGTGAAAAGTACTTGTAGCAGGTCAGAAGAGATCTTCTGTCCTCCCTTTTCCTATGTTCTCGTTATTCATTACTTTTGTGTGGTCCTTAGCATCCATTAGCTACAGGAGTATTTGAAAAATAATCTGCAGAAATTTGTAGCATTCAGAAAAGGTACAGAATATAGTCCTACGCACTTGGCTTGAGTCTGTTTAGTTAAAAAACTGCCCCGAGTTTATACATTCAACCGTCACAAAATTTTCACAGTCCCAAAGCCTTGCTTTGCATAGTGAATCTAGGACAGCATGATTTCCACCTATCTGTAGATCAGTTTGGTTTGTCCTTGTAAAGGTACAGCCCTGAGCCACAGCAATGCAGAGTATTTCAGAAAAGGTACAGAATTTTTTGAAGTGTTTCTTTCCCAGCTTCATTTCGTCTTTATGGAAATCACATGCATTCCTATAGCTCACACTTTCATTTCACATGCACCCTAAAACCAGGGTCAAGAATTTCCTTTACAGACACAAGAACTGCACCGTTGAATTTCTGGATACCAGTCTATCAGACTTTTTCATTTGGGGAGAATTAAAGAAATAGTCCCACCAGATGTTATGGAAATCAATAGGAGTTTCATTTGAACACGAACTAAACGAAGCTTTAAAGAACATATCCCAGTCTTTTACAGCAATGAATAGAGCAAGGCTATTTTGTTACCAAGCCCAAACTGGTGAAGGTGCCCCCAGCATTTTAGGAGGGAGTCATCTCCCCCCAGACCTTTAGCTTTACCTGTTTGTTTTCTGGAAGATATTTTTTAAGGCAATACAATGTGCTCATACTTCTGCTTTTCATTCCCACTCAGTTTAGTGGCCCAAATCCTTCAAAATCCCTATTTAAAACTCTATCATTAAAACAATACCTGAGAATTACAGGAAAAAATAAAGACAACAACAGAAAACCAGCATGTTCCTGGACCAAATAAAGCTCATGTCTCAATAGAAAGAGCAAAAAACTCTGTGGAGGCCATAATGGATAGAGTTTATCTTAAAACTAGAAAATAGCTAGTAATGAACTGCTACTATCATCCATTACATTCCTTAAATTTAATTTGTGACATGCACTGCAAATAATGATTCTGCGAGCGTTTAAAGAATTCAACAGCAAAAGCTTTCTAGTCCTGAAGAAAGGCATCACCCGGCGGGATATGGAGAAAGCACAACAAGCAAATCCAAAAGACAGAGAGAGCAGTTTACTTGTGGAGGCCGGCTAGGTGGTGTGCTTATGAGAGGTGCGGGGCCCATGGCAGAGGCTGCGTTCAAGCTCCTTTCCCTTTCGTCCTGGTAAATTCGATCTCGTTCGGCTTCTGGCAGCTGCAAGAAGTTCTGCATAGCCCGAAGGTTTACCAGCAAGGACTGCGAGGCAGTCTTGGGATCCTCTTCCTTTCGGAGGATTTCTGAGAGCAAGCCCTGTAGGGAGGGGGAGGAAAAAAAATGCTGGACAGTTAGCCTGGTGAAAACATCCTTTGCACAGCCGTTACTCATCAGATCTCTTTCCACTGAGCTTGGAACAAGAGTGGCCAAATGTACTATCCACTCCACACAGGAATATATTAATGGCAATTTAGGTAGCAGAGAAGAGAGCCTCAATTGTGCTCTTAATTCTATTAAGCATCTGTTTTACATACAACGCAAACTGAATCTGCCTAATAGGTCTCCTTCCTTTTACTGGCTTAACTTGCCATGAAATCTTTCACAGTCGCCAGACAATCACAAGAAGTTAAGAGTAAGTGAAACACACATAGTCCAGAGGCATGATGCTGTGCTGTTCTCAGGCTTCCCAGACAAAGCACACAGCAAACCTAAAGAAATTGGCTTTCCACATTTCTAGCACTTTAAACAGCTCTTTGAAAGGAAGTGATATTCCACAGCTAATCTGAGATGATAAACTCGTAATGGTCCTGCAGGCTTAACTGACTCAGGTCTAAATTTTTAATAAGTCAATACTTAGATAAGAGAGTTTTATATCAGAGTTTAACAAAAGGTGTCAAAAACTGACTGTTGGCCACTGAAAGGAGAGAAGTGTGCCCCTCTCCTCCTCCCACCACCCTCATCCCCTCACCAGACTATCCTAATCCTCACCCCGTCCATTGCCTGGGCTGTTTTATTTGAGCACCTGCTGTGCAGGTCCCACTTCCTAAGTCCATTTACTGTTGCTGTCCTTTGACAACTTTCAGAGCCCAACAACGACACACAAAAGCAAGCATTGGGGAGTGAAAGAAAGCCAGCATAGAGGGCATAGGCAGCAGTGAGCTGGGAATGGCAGGCTGTAGATGATAGCATGCCGCCGGCTCGTACAGACCACGCCAGGTTCCCTGCATAATCACTTCATCTCGGTTCTCCACAATGGAGCAGGTCTGGCGGTCTGGGACACCTAATTACTCTAAAAGATGAAATATTTATGAACCTGTGAGTGCAACTAGAAGTTTAACATCAACAGGTTCTTGAAGTCTCCCCCCTGCCAAATTCTCCTTTTAAATACGTCAGGCGTACAAAATGCTCTGCTGTCTTGAAGTTACAAAACTTGCAGTAAGAAAACTGTAATTTTTGCAAAAGCAAACACAAACTTCTTTTGAAAATACATGTTGTTGCCATGCAGGGACAAGGGGAGGCTTGGCATGAGAGACTTCTAATGCCAGTGTAAAAAGGGAACATTGATGTGACATTAAAGAACACAACCCGATGTTCCTTTTCCTAAAGAACATTTAAGTTATTTGGGGGTAATCGAGGTGTGAAGGGTGGAGGTGTAAGAAGGGAGTAATAAAAAAGCTAAGAGAGATGATTCTGACCGTAGATGGCCATTCACAGAAAGCTACGGCTGAAGTATCAGCTCCTGATGATGAGTCTGATGCTCACACCTATGAAACCACCTATGGCAGTTGTCTCCTATCCCAAAATATCCTTTTTTATCAGGCAAAAGCCCCGTATGGAGATACTGCTGCAAAGCTACCGCTCCCAGGCAGCTGTGCTCAGGCAGGTCAGCACCCACCAGTGTGGCTCTGAGCTCTGTGTTTGCCCCATCACCTCTCTGCCTCCCGGGGCAATGAGGACAGAGGTGCTAATCACTATGTTGGGGCCACGTGGTCCTCATGGCTCCATATGGGTCTGCACACACAGGAGGGAAATGGCATGGAAAACACAAACCGTCCTTCCAGCATTGAGTCTGAAAGATAATTTGGAGGTAAACTTAAAAAAAAAATAATAATAATCTGGTGGATGCTTTCTTACCACTGCTCTTCATCCCTCCTCTTTTCTGGTGTCCAGGCAGAAACTATTTAGAAGGTAAATAAATGAGTTACAGACAAAAGTATAATTTGGGTGGAGTACAAATTTTAAAATTTTGTTTAGCCTCAACGATAGACTTATTAGCAAATATGGCAGTTAAATTCTTGCCTACAAGGTTTATGTACTTTTGTACCTAAGTACTCACACTGTTACTGCTTGTTAATGGTAGGGTTATGCTACCCATCCTCCAAAGAGCATCAAAAATGATTTTGTGCCACTGAAGAGAAGGCAGAGCTGCCCGCAGAGCACAGGACGTATGATTAAGGTGTAAACATGTGATTTCTGACTGCTACTGTGCTGAAAACAAGTGTTCCAGGATTAAAAAGAAGAAAGGAAAACTAAACACAAGTGAACTGGTCACTGGCAGGAAGGAAGACTCCTTTCCAGCAACCCACTGTCAACCACAGAAAACGTCCTTGAAAAATACTTTGGACCATACTAGAAAATAATAAAAAATAAAACTTTTTTTCCCCCTCCTCTGTGTCTGTCAGTATAACAATTTATGCAGGAAATGTCATTAGGTATTAATTCACCTGCCTTTTCCCCATCACTGGTGTGAATCTTTGCATGAGCTGGGAGCACAGCAGAGGACTCAGATGTGGAGAGAAGAGGGGGAGATGAGAGTGTGGGGAGAAGGCATGAGAAGGTGCTTGCTTCGAATGAAAAGGTCAGAATACGGATGCAAATAACAGATGAAAAAGGTGTAGTACCGGGTACAGGGCAAGTCTTACGATACAGTTTGCCAGCTTTAAATATTAATTTGTTGCTACTGCTTCAATTTTTTGAGCAACAAAATCCAGCTAAAGACAGTTGGACAACAAGTAAAATGGGAAAATCCTAGAAAGAATACATTGGCTCTCAAGTCTTGCCTCCTATGTGCAGTAATTTACCCTTCATTTTACTAGGCCTGAACTGGCTTGCAAAGCTGCAAGTCTTGGTGTGGTCTCCTGATATTGTACCTCAGGTCGCACAGAAGATCCATGCCATTTGGTATAGAGATTATAGAAACTGTCAGGGGCAGAGTCCCCTTTGCTCTTCCTCCCTCTTATTCTTTCACACTGGAAATGTATTTTCTTAAGATGTTACCAGGACCCATTGAAAAAAGAAAGTTTACACGTCATCACAAGTCTAATTCATTACTAATTGCACAAAAATGTTCAATAAATATTATCAGTGCTTTCAAAAGCTAATTATGAATTCTTTAAAACTGGAGATAAACAAAAGTGTCTGCCAAAGTGAACAAAAACGCTGCCTGTCTGGCCCCCAGTTTGTCTCCTCTTTGAACGTAATCATTGATTCAAATAGATTTTATCAGCCTCGCAGAACTTCAAAGCTTCCAGAAGAAAAATGCAATTTGCCCAAACCTCCCCAAAATATGCAGAACGTCCTCAACTGTTATCTGCCTCCATCGCAGGGTGCTTAAGCCCCATGTCCAGGTGGAGGATTATTTGCAAGCTCCACCCACAGGCCTGGATCCCTGCCAAGGAAGTTATAAGCAGACACATTTATCTATGTCGCTTAGTAGCAAGAGGAGAGCCGTCATGATAGTGTAATAGCACCTTTTTACCTTTTATTCAATAGTGATATGGATAGTGTTCTTTTTCTTAAATTACAGTACGAAGAATTATATGAATACAGTGGCAATTTCTGTTATACTTAAGCAGGCAAATTTCTCTCTACCACATAATTTACAGAACTCAAATTCAATAAAACATTACATGATGGTCCATTACTGTTATCAATTTTGAATAATCCATCTTCATTTTTCATTTTACTGGAAAATAAAGTGAGCCAAAGACAAAGTGGAAGAAAAAAAAAGTGCCTGAGAAGGTGGTTGGTGTAAACTTGGATTTTGTTTTAAAATTACATGGAGCCATTTACTGCATCCAAGTGTTCTCTGAAATAGCAGTTGCCCAGAATTAGTATGAGCACAGTCCTAAATACACAGAAGTTTTCACATAGGAGAGAAGGCATTATACATTAACAAAATGCAATAAATCCTAGCAGCTAATATTTTAAACAAGTATGGGGGTGAAGGAGAAAGGAGGGGGAGAGAAAGGTATCTGGCAGAAACACTGAGAAGTACTCAAAAACCTTGAGATGTAAAACTGTCACTTGTGGGAAGAGAAGAATTACAATAGTCAGACATGGCAAAAGCAGCAGAAAGCACTCCCCCTCCTTTCACGACGATGGAGATGAGAGGTCACCTCCGTACAGCAGAACCTGAGCTCAAGCAGCAAATGTTATGGTTGAAAGTGTACACAAACAAAGACAGGCAATTCGGAGTTACAGTTCCAACCACAACCATGACTAACACCTCCTCACTTGTGCAGCACGTAGATGTCACCGTGCCATGCACCAGGTTAAGTTATGCCTTAAAGTCAAATGTCAGACTCGCTGGTGGGAACCAAAGCTTTCCATTTCCTGACTCATGTTTGCATTTACAAACACTGCAGAAATGGGAGAGGAGTTTGTTTATTTGTCTAAGACTCTGAAGGTGGTTCAGAGGAACAAATGCCGATGCTCCTCTCCAGCTCTTTCAAGAAGAACCAAGCAGCGTGAAAAGCCTCCTGGTTTAACAGGAGCTCTGCAGGGGCAGACTGAGCCTATCTGCTGGGGGTAGTCTGTGGGACAGGCTGGAGCAGGGGCACTGCGCTTCGCTGCATCCTCTCAAGGGCCACCCTGCATCGGTGCTGTCACCGCATGGCTGCCTGGTGCCACCTGGACCAGCAAGCTGATCGCAAACACCATTTCTGCCCAGCAAAGTGCCTGGGAAAAAGCTGAACCATCCAGTATACCGACAGCAGCTGGAAAAGATATTAAATTCATTAATTCAGCTGAATGGCAACCGAAATGTAATTTACTGAAATTTTCTGAATGTATAGCTCAATTTACCAAAATTGCTCTAGCAAGTTGAGAGACTGGCGCACACATTTGGTAGCCAAGATTGAGGTGAAACTTGGACCTGCTTGCACAGATCCTGACTCAATGAACTTTTCCAGGGTGCATTACAAAGGGATACTAACAGGATTCAGCCTGTTTCTTTGCAGCCAGTGAGCTGGAATAGCGACTGCTGAAGGACAAATAAAACTTCAGACCTCACTGTGCACTGAAGCCTTCCTAGCAGGACTGCTGTGAAATTTCTTGCAAGGAGAGGCGTTCCAGCCTCCAAAGCTACTTCTGCTGCCCACAACAATTGTGCTATTGTGCACGTATGGTGCAAGCAAGTTATAGCTTTCTGGCCTCCTCTTTGATTAAACTTCGCAAGGCACATTCCTGAAAAATGCACGGTTTTGAAACTACCATTTTGAAGGTATGGGTAGGGTGGAAATTATCCGAGAAGAGATTAAGAACACTGAACACCCTTACAATTTTCTTAGGTGTGGCTGAGGTTTTTTCTGTCCTATTAATAGACATTAATTTAGAAACAAAAAAACAACAACAAAAAACACCAAACGATTTAGTTCTCAGTAGTAATTTTACCATTTTTTTTTCCTTTGGGCAAAGCGGAAGCAGAAATATTTCCAGGCAACACTTTCGCCCCACAATAAAAGTTAAAAAAAAATCTTGAAAACGATGGCCAAATGATGAACTACTATGCTAAGCTGGTAGAACCACCCCTCACTTACCCCCCTGCACCCTCCCCCCCAAACAAAACCACAAATTCTGTATTCATACTATAGAGCAGAAATGTGTAAAATGAGGTACCAACATATTCAGCCAATTCAACTGAAGTTCATCTTTATTACTAAAACACTAAGCTAAATTACTCTGAGTTTACAATTCACTTCCGTAACTTTTACAGTGAAAGCAAATCTCTCTCCTCATCTGAGACCATATCTTAACATCAGATTTTTTTTTTTTTTTTTTTTTTTTTGGGTGCAGAACTCCTGACTGATTTCGGTGAGGTCTTCTGCCTTCAACAACTGATGGCATGATATGGTCCCTGGACACGGCACAAATATGCTTATAGCAGTTTCAAAAATGTCAGTGGTAAGCCTGAGCTAGCTTTTTATCTCGGAAAACAGTAGATAAATTTAAACAAGCATTTTCACTTGCTTTAGCAAAAAAAAAAAAAAGAGTCAGAAGACATTACATCAATATTAGAAAATAACTTCGAAACAGCAACAGTTATTAAAGTGCTGCCTTAATTTTAGTTAAATGGGATATATCCTTGAACAAGCTGTGATAAATTCGGAAGCACAGCAAGCAAAGCAAATTTCTGTGCTTTCATATAAAAACCACAGGTGACTATACCTGTACTTATACTTGCATGTTAGCTATTCCTGTGGGTACAATGACAATTTTCAGCTTTGCAAAGGTGAAGTGTGCCAAAAATCGAACTCCTCTGGAATTCAGTGGGGCTTCACTTGCATATGAAAAGTATACTTATTTCTTCACCATACTGAGGCTAATGTTGCCTAGGCTCCTAGTATTTTTCCTTTCTATTCTCTACGTTGGCCACAATAAGTAACAAATACTGCAAATAGTTATGTAGCTAACTGCAAATACTAATTTGATTAGCTAACACAATTTGTAGGATATGGGGATACTACTCTGTGTTCTTTCAAGTTGATTTGGTTGAATATTGCCAAAATATATTACGTATATATATATTTCATATCTTTTTCCTGGATTTTTTTCAATGTTCATTTTTTGATTTCTTCCCAGTTTTGGGTCACTTTGAACAACACATTCTTCCTAGCTGGTTAACTACAATGTCTGTGGAAGAACTGAACTTTAAACAAATATTTAATAACTTTGGTAGTAAGAAAAATGTCTAGTAGTCAGGAATCAGTATTTGCACTAGAAATCTGGCTCTACTGTTGTTTTCATCCCATCTTTATGCATCTTTATGAGTATCTTTATGCAGCACGTCATATAAATTCAATGTCCAGTCAGAACGAATTGTCCTTGTACTTCAGATAAATACTGTTCAAAAACAAGCAATAGACCAAAAACTGCATGAGAAAATTGAACAAATGATTTTGGAAGGGGGAGGAAGCTGAGAGGAAAAAAACCAAGCTGTTTTTAGGCAAGTCTGAGAAAGAAGTAAATAATAAATTATTTATTTTCTGAATTATTTGGCAGCTGCAAACCGTGGTAACTTGAAACTACTATTAGTATTTTGATACTTTAGAGTATCAATACCCCAAATATTACTTATTGTATTAAACAAATCTGTGTTGCTTATTTATAAATATAACAACTGACACTGCCTGAATTTATGTAAGCTGCATGAGTTCATGCATCCCATGAAATTTGGTATAAAAGACCCAAATCTTCAAAGTCTCCTCTACTGTTAAGAGGAAAGACACAAGGACACATACACAGCTCTACAGAGAATTCACCCCATAACTGTACTTCCTTTCAGCTGAAGGATGTAAAAAATAAAGGTAATAATAATTCTGAATGATTACCAAAAACATGCTGATTCAAATCTGGTACAAGTGCATAAGAAATAATTTTTATTCTCTAAGTCAGAAACATCAACATTTCAAGAGAATCCCAAATTATAATTTTTTATTATATTCTACAATGGGCAAATACTTGTTCCCTAAGTTAAAAATGTGGAATCCAAAACAAGTTTACCTACATCCTTTAAAAATATTTCTTAGAGGAAATCCTATTTTATTTTCTGTTAAAACAGACTTTTTAAATTTTGAGATCTTATTTACTTTGGGTATACTGACGTTTCTTTCATAACTTCTGCTTGATTAAATTCCACGCAACATGGCATTAAGTTAAATTCATAAAGCAGAATAAATTATAACAGGGTTAGCTTCTAAAACAGGTGTAAAAAATAACACATTTTAGTGTTACTTATCAGCTTTGCTAGGGCTAGTTTTTTCTGTATTGAAGAGCTGAAGTATATGCTCTGACGTGGACATCGGCAATCTCAGAAACTACTGTTTTTGCAACAAACTGCAAAAACACATGAGAGCAGAAGATCTAAAAATAAAGGTTTTATTTCTTTAAATTAGGTCTTTTCGGAAAGTTCCTATGAGTCATGTTATTAAGACTTTCACTTGAAAATAATAAACACAAATAAGGAAAAGAAAACCAGTAGTTCAGTGCATGCATGTGGTCAGTACTGGCATACCTTTACAACACAAAGGCAATCTTTTGGGTGACTTTGTGAACGATCACAAAGAGCTGTTCATTCCCTTTCCAGGGAAGATGGAGAGGAACCATGATATCTCTAAAAACAGTGCGTATTTCCACAAACCTATCACTGTAGATTTCTGTACTGTATCAACATGGACACTGGTCCTACAAGGAAGTGTGGTTCCTTCACAGGAGCTAAGTGACAAGACAGAATTGAGGACAGAGACTTAAAAGGCGATAATTACTAAATATGTGAATTAATTAATGAGAGAGAAAGAAAAAAAGAGAAAGAGAAGATTTAAAATGCTAGATTTAAAAGAGTAAGAAAAAAAGACTGACCTGAGTTCGGTTAAAAGCCACGCGTGCAAATACTGCCTGTGAGATTCCTGCTCGTTTCAGTTCATCACGGACCCACTGGTAGATTTCGGAAGACACCTCTGTGTTTGTTGAGACCTGCTGCTCCAACGGCTTGTTCATGGATCTACTGACAGGAGGAGGGTGGTTCAAGTACTGTTGGTTTAAGGACTGCTGGGCTAGAAGTCTGTTCACTGCATACTGCTGGTTCAGCAACTGGGCCATTACCAGCTGCTGATTTACCAGCTGAGGGCTAATGGGAGTAGATACAAGTCCAGGGTGCAGGTTTGGAAGTGGGGTCCGAACTGATGGTTGACTACCATGAGAAAGCTGAACAGGGGATGGAGGCTGTTCGGCTGTGTTCCCTGGGACCGGCTGCTGACCGAAGTTGACATGGTTGGCACCTTGCTGGGATAGTTCAGAAAGGCTATCCATCTCAACTATGGTGGAAAAGAAACATTGAAAAAGCCAACATAAGACTGAAAATCACAAACTTCATGATCCTTGCAAGACATGCTAACAAAAATATATAAATACAAAATAGCTCAACATTCATGGTTGAGCTTACAGTATTCTCCAGCCTAGATCAGTAAGTCCATAAGATCACTGTTGCTGTTATTTGCCTTCAAAATATCTACAAATAATGGTGCAGTGGATATTTAAACAAAACAAACAAAAAAAAAAACCAACAACAACAAAAAACACAACAAATTGCCCATCACTGTCACCAAGCCATTGGAGGAACCAGCAGAACATCAGAGCCAAAACAATGTGCTGGAAAGCACATATGGCAAAGGAGTCACTTCTAGAGAGCTCTGCAAAAGTGCAATGCACCAATTGCCAACCAAACCAGGAGCATGTGGCTACAGAGGGCATCCCCACAGTGATGGATGCAGGGTGCTTCAAGGCATGGCAGCAAACAACCAGAAGTGGGGCAAAGATGGGAAGTCCCTCTGTATGCTGCAGAAGCGGCAAGTAAAACGGTGAGAGTATCTGTGCAAAGAGTAAGGAGGGTTGTTACTGGAAAACTCACCCAGATTGGAGAGAGAAGCCCCAGTGACTGGTTTTGCTTCTCCTGTGGGGTCCCTGCCACTACATCTGCAGTTCCCAGCCACTGGAAATCTGTAACAAGCAGGGTGTGGTGTAGACCTCCCCATGCTTGCTAATTTCTAGATGCAGCATCAATTGTATGGGACTGCTAGGAACTAGTATAATTTATGTAAATTACACAGATGGGCTGCTTTATCTTGCAACCATGTACGCATGTTTTTTTTTTCAGTGACTTGCAACATGGTTGATTTTTTTTCCTATATTAACTCATCTGCCTTGACACACCCTCCTTTTTAATTAACAACACAGTTTTTTAAACTACAAGAGTTCTTCCAGCTCCTCTCTCATGTGTGATAAGACAATATAGAATAACTCTAGCTTAATGTAAAGGAGTCTCACTTTTACCAGTATACATCACTTTTTCATTTTAAACAACCTCCATTTTAGAGGTTTAGCAATGCTGGTCTGGAAATAGATTTAAGAAAACATGCTTTATTTAAAAACCAAAAAACTAGTATCTTCATGAAAGTGTTGTAGCTATTTTTTCTTATACAGTAGATCATATTTAACAAGGATGAGGCAATATCTGTGCTTTTCATAGTGACTATGATCTTCACTAACAGGTATTCAGTACAAAACACCCTTTTCTTCACAAAAGTAACTGGAAGAAGAAATCAACACCTGGACTCCCACCCACAGCCTGCCCTCCCCTGTTGTCCTAAGCAGGAATACATGCACACGTTTCTCGTGTCCCCAGATGAACAGATGATGAAACTGTCTTGGTAGGTCACGTAAGGAGAATTTTGCAGGGGCTGTCCCATGCATCAGCCCCACAGCTGGAGTGTCGCTGCAATGGGGCTGGAAGGAGGTGCTGTGGGATGGTCAGCCCCCATGCAGGCACTCTGCTGACATGGACCGCCTCAAACCAAGTGCAGTCATGCAGGTCCTCAGAAGGCTATAAACCCTCAGAGCAGTTCAATGTTGCACACAAGGTACAAAGTAGATGAAGGAGAGAAGCCGCCTATTTCCACCAACGGAAAGTAGAGTATCAACCCAAGTGGGCCATTCATTTGGAACAGTAATTCAAGCAATTATCACAAAAGTGATTCATTGTCTTCATTACAGCCTTAAGCTATAAAAGGCAAGGAACCCGTTCTGGTAGATGAATGATTTTTCTCCAAATACTAACAGCTAAGTCAGGCTCAAAATTCGGTCCAAACTGAGGTACCATTTCTTCATTCTGCTGAAAACTATGTAGAAATTTTCTGACATAAAATGTTCAAAATTATGTTAATAGGTTTAATAAATAGTTTTAAAAAGGCACAACACAGAAAGATAAAAGGTATTGTAGAATTAATATGTCCCAGTGATGTATTTTTCTCTCCAGTAGTTTACTCATGATTACTACAACAAGCAAACAATCGTCACAACAACTATTTCCTAATATGAATTGAAATCAGGGTCCCAAAGTTAGAGAAATATATGAATTCATGAAATTATAGCATTCTTCTTGGAATGCAGTGATAGTTATAGAAGCCTTTTTCTTTAAATATACATTAGCCAGAGCAAGAAAAAGATACATACATTAAAGAAACCAGCCCATCACAGTTCCAGGAACAAGTTTTTTAAACAATTATTCTGGGCTGTAGAAGATCTCTAGATTTACAGAATGACAGCTTTACATCTCTGGCAAACCAAGTCAGTTTGGCTGTTTCAATAGCAAATATTTATTTAAATGAATTCTTTCACTATATATGTACTTTCTACATCTACTCATCAAAAGCATCCTAAACTTATCATGAAGGGGCCTGGCTTCTTATATGACTGTGACAGACCTCAACTTGACACATAATGGTATGTATACACCATCATGGCAATTTCTTTTTTTTTTTTTTTTTTCTTTTTTTGCTTACCCATCATATCTTTTGCCTTCTTGAAATGTTTATACCACCTTCCAAATTCCTGACATTTTGCTGCTGAGACATTTGCATAGTAAGTGCTGTTCACAATGGAAGAAATCATACTCTGCGTGAAAAGGGGAGAAGAAAAAAATAATCTGTAATACAGAGCAGTACAAGTCAAAGCACAAATTATTTCAATTGTTGAAACCATTATATTTTTAGAGTTTGAGAACCATATTGCATTTTGATCCTGTTGTCCAAAACCTTTTAAAAAACTCATTAATTGAGCATAAAACCAAACCAAGGTTTATTATAAATGAGAGCAAAAAAAGCAGATGTACTAAGGGAAGAACAAAGTTATCGACCAAGAAATATCAGGCCACGGGATGGGCTCTGGATGGAAAATGCTAATCATGAAAGTGCCTTTTGTTTGTGCTACTTCTGCTTTTAAATTTGATTGACCCTTCATGTACCAACACAAGTTTACAGGCATACAAATGCTACACTGAGTCCAGATATGTAATGATGCCCAAGAAATCCATGCCCATTCCCTTTGTGCCACTTACATACAGAGCAGAACCTGGAAAATCACAGGACCAAAGTTTATCTGAATGTGTTATTGGTAGGGTAAAACAAAATGATTTCTAGAAGGATAAAATACACACGTAACTACCTAAATCAAACCCAGACTTGCTTTTCCTAAAGAGGGCATTTTAAGTGATTCACAGAAAGAGGCATATGAAACTCTCATTGTCATATCTAATTCTGAATATTAGGTATAAAATAGACTAAAGGATGATAGAGATTTTTTTTTCCTCAAAGGTTCTCGAGATATCAAATAGCTACAGTGAGAAATTTACCTTCTGCTCAGTTTTAACCAATTTTAAAACAGTGGAATTTACAATGCCTAAAACTTTCAGTTCTAGTACATTCTTTTTAAAAAAATCAATTAAAACCAAGCCTTTCAAAATGAGGTGCTGCTCCAACATGAAAATTATATTTGGTTTATGATACATAAATAACAAAATTAGCAAATATAATTCCAATAGACTGAACTTTGCCACCCTTTAGATTTCTATGAGGAAAGTAGATACTTTTAGCTTAACTAGAGGAATCATCCAACATATTGAGAAAACAATAACATTCAAAAAGACAAAGCTTTGATTATTTTGTTTCTTTGCTATTCAGCATGTAACATTTAGCTATATTTGTGCTGTCATAAAATCAATGCACAGCATGAACTCTGTTAAAAAAAATTGCAATAACCACTAGAAGAAACAGTTTGGAGTAAAAATGCAATAAATATTACTCTAAGTCTTCTCTTATAAGGCTAGTTCAGCTTCTGATTAAAAGGACCTTGATTATTGATCTTAGTGAAGTTCATTATAACCATTTGTTTTCTAACATTACCCAGTAACATGCTATTTGTAGAGTCTCAGAATTGCTAGAGTGAGGCAGTACTACTTACGCCAAATGTAGATACCCTTTACCCATCAGGTAGCTATTTTAGTGTTTCTCTGAATCACCAAAATTCTTACCATTCCTTGATATTAATCTGGCACTTCTGAAATTAACTATAAGCATTTTGCCAGTGATATAAAAGGAGATTGAAATCTTAATAGACTACTGCAACTTTAGCCTGAATGACCTGAACCAAGCTCAGCTGAACCCAATTTCAATTTCTAACATAATAGCAGTACCATTAACGTCTGCAGCTTACAAAATTATTGTTTAAGATCTTTTACAGATTAAACCACTTAAAACATGGGTACATGATATAAATTGTGTGATTAAAAAAAGCTTCTGTAGACCTGAACTGACAAATTATATGAATGTACAGTTATTGTATATGCAAAATTTGCAGATCTGCATGTGCAAAATGGGCAACTGCAACTTTCCCATATTTGCACGTATTTTGTGGATGGCATTTAGACTTCAAGGTGGTTTTCCTTTATTTTACTTTGTCTATCTCAGATGTCTTCTCCTGCCCAAGTAACTTTATTAAGCATGAAAACACGTAGATGGATAATAATTTTAATAAGTTACCTATTGCCTATGAATATTGTTGTCTAGGATTTCCTATTCCACCCTTCCATGTCATTTTACAAAGATATGCCAATGACATGGCAGTTTGTGATATCCCCTGCTTCTTCAGAAACAAATTTAATGCAGTTAATTTATTTTACAACCAAATAGGGGACTAGTCTGTTTAGATAACAGTGTTAGGAATTTCAGCTTCTTTGACACAATGTGAATCTGATACTCTGATGGCTAAATAGTGGGATTTTATTCTAAATCTTCAAAGTAGATAAAAAAAAAATCATAGACATTACCTACACATTTTAAAATGAAAATTATCTTGCTTTTCTTTGAGAACACTCATGCAAACTTTCAAGTGGTATTACATACACTAAGAATCCTCATCAGGAAGAATCAATGATTTATTTACTAATTCACTGAAGGCAAAATTTTACAAGCCAGATAAAATATTACTATCTTGTTAACTCAGAAAATAACTTGACAACACTGCATTTCATTGTTTCTATTCCTTATATATTACCTTGTCATCAAATCTTCAGTCACATCAGTGCAGAGAGATGCACTTTGCTATAGAAATTCCTATATAATTCTTGTTGCTGTGTAATTCTTATATGCTTTAGTGACAGTCTATCTATACAGATGCCCACTATGCTTAGGGACTAAAACTGAATATAAAACCCTCCAAGTTAATGGTATTCAGAGATTTACACTCTAGACTAGAGGTACATTGTTTAACAAGTTTTCCTTATTTCCCCAGTCACATGTGAGGAGCTCCCAATGTCTGGCTTTAGGCTTATCAGTAATCAAAGTGGGCATGAGTGTATTTGAAGCATACTCAGGTACTACTGTACATAGGTATTGCTTATCTGTGAGCCCCAGAGGCAGACACTTTCCCTGTACAAGGATGACGAATATAAATGCATCACACAAATATCAGGCATATTCAAATGCATCACATTCATCACTCATAATTTCATTTCTTTTTCACACGTCACCAAGAAAATTGATAGAATGCAAAAACTGGTCACAGATCCACAGTCTTAACACATCTCCTAGAAGTTTACCCTTGAAAGCAAGTTGCAAGACTTCAAGATCACAAATTTTCCTCTCTCACCTCCCTCCATCGCTCTCCCCAGACACGGCGCTTACAGTCCTGCTCTGAGAATCAGAAGATCTAGTCTGAAATGGTGCCACCTTCACAGAAATCCCACTATTCTGGAATGATACCATCTGCTGCAGCCCAAGTGCTCTTTTTTTAGCCAAATAAGTTAATTATAATTAGGCATCCAACAACTGTGTGGAGGTAGGGGTAGAATTCGCTGCAAAGTTCAGCTGAGGTTCATTCCATGTAGCTTGAACCAAATCCCATTCTCTCGGGGATATTAAATATCAGAGAGTTGAAAACTAGGCACCATAATTTCTCAAATAAGTTGGGGAACTCTCTGGGGAAAGACCTTAAATCTCAGCCAGAACTGCTTTCATATGCCCATCAAGTAAAAACTGATAAAACAGCAGCATCAGACACTTTTCATCTTGTGTCAGAAACTAATGCAAGGTGTGTCCTGCAAGCCAAGGCAAGGACCCGTGCCTTTCATGCTGGCCAGTCGCTTCAGCCACCAGCACAGGTGCTATGAGGGAGGCATTTGTGAGTCATTTCCTGTAGTACTGCTCTCAGACCAGGTGAAGCATTGTTCAATCATTGCTAAAAGTATACTGTTGTCCTTTTTGCAAAACAACAAAAACAATGTTAATCAGGTTAATTCAATCATCTAAACCAAAACTGTTCATGCTTTTCTGCCAAATCAACCAACCACAGCAAAATCTGTTATCAGTGATTGCTCAGCTTCCAGTCAAAAAAGCTTTTAACCCCCACAGTCCCAAAACTTCCCCCTAAATAACCTTAAAATTATTTTTATATGGGCAGAATGAGGTTGTTTTCATGCCTCATGAAGGGGTAGTTGGGCTGTAGTATTTACACAAAACAAATACATGCTAACTGACTTAGCAGAGAGGAACAGACACAGCAGCTTCCTAAAACAACACGGCTGAATTAGATATTGGGGATTCCTGTGCAAATGAAGCATTTCCCTCAAAAGCAGCATTGTAACCCAAACTTATTTAGGCCTTCCAGGATGTTTAACTAGGAGGAGGGGAAAAAAAAAAAAATCCAAGCGTTTTTGCAACTCATTCATCGGTGTTTAAAGCTTCAAGCCTGCTCAGTGGAAGGGGCAAGGGCTGCAACAACTTATTTACACAATTATCTAAATACGATTAAACAGCTGATGGACAAATATTAAACTGGAAAATGTATAGTCATTTCAGCTTAATGTAATCCTCTTTCTGTAAACACCCAAGATGATTTTTTTTCAACCAGAACAGTCCTGACATCTCATAAGCCTAAGGGTGAATAGCAAGAGATTGTTTTTGATAGTTATAAATATTCAAAAGACATGCAGACCATCTGCTTTCATAATACAGGTAAAGCAAGACTGAAATGGTGACTGCTGTATAAAAATGGTTCTTTTAACAAAGTCTTCCTCTCCTCGAAAACTATAAAGACAGATGTCAAAAACTGTTTACACAGGGTAATCAGGAGCGTGCAAAATGTAATATTCCTTTTACACACAGTGCTTGCTAAAGAGATTTTTTTTTTCTTTTTCTTCCCATCTGTGTGTTGCAACACATTTCTACAAGTTAAAAACATTTTTTCAAACAGAGATCTCATGAATACCCAAAAACATGCTATCTGGTTTCTGAATGCTAATTAATTTCAACTAAGGAATCTGATTTTTTTTTTTCCTGTAGGAAGGAATGCATGCTTTTGAAATGGAGCACTTCAACAATAACAGCCACTGAAAACAGAACACCCCACAAGTTTAATTTTGCACGAGTTTGACACTGGCTATTTTCACAACTGTTTTGCATTCAAACCCGCATCTGCTAAATCTGGCTATAAGACAGGCAGGAGCTGTTCTCCTGCTTTTCAAATGAGATTTTATTTATGTTTTACTATTTATCAAGTTTTTCAGCATAAAGCCTTGTAACATCATAATGGTTTTGTCAAGTGATAAGTAGAAGGTACCTTGTCTTCCAAGCAGAATATGAACAGTGCTGCCCATAAACCTTACAGTCAATTTTCAGAGCTGAAACACTAATCTTGACAGTAACCTTTTAATGTATTATATTAATGGCAGAGAGGCGTTAAGCACCTTTTTTATAATTCTCAATAAAATGAACATTTACTGAACAATCTGTCAAACTAGTGGCTCCATTTTTTAAAGCCAAACTTTTAAGGCTCTATTCTATTTTCTCTTCCATAAATCCTCCACTTTACTTTACACCGGCAGGGCAGCACGTCCCAATTCTGCAATCCTAACACTCCTTAAAAAAAAAAATAAAAAAAATGCTACGAGCCTTTGTTCCTAGATCTAATTTGAATAGTGATAAAGTTGCAGAGCCGGACAGAACTTCAAGATTTGGGTGGGAGGAGAGATCTTTTCTTAAAGTACAGAGGAACTTTGTTTCCCCCATCCTAGCCGCTGTCACTGGCTTTTGTTTGCGTAGAAATGGAAACATCAGTATTAATGCAAGCTGAACCCTTCGGAGTGTTTCTCAGAAGACTCTATGTTAACATTTTTCAGATAAGAATGAACATTCAAACCCCCAAACGGATAACACAAGATTACCCCAAATCAAAGATTTTAGCTTGTCTGAGCCTATGCCAGCCCACATACAGCAAAAACCCAACCAGGACAAAACATTGCTCCTAGTGCTCCAGTATGGCTGAGAACTATCACTTGCCACTTCAAGTAAAACCAGACCTATAGCTTTAATATATCCAGCCACTAGCTGTTTTGTTTTTGACAAGGAATCATGAAATTGCATATGAAGAAGTAAGTTAATTTTTTATTTTTACCTTGAACTATAACGAGCAACACAATGGATTTTGTTGATTCATGCCCTATAAACATGTAGAATAAGGAAAAAAAACACAGATGGACAGAGAAGAAAAAAACTTTTGTTTGTGCCTTTGGCATTGCACTTGGTTGGCTATCTGACCTCTATACTTCTGCCAGGGTCAGAAGAACTAAGGATCTGCATGGCAAATGCTGGTCATATAAGTTAAAACTGCCTACAGGCTGATTTCAAATGACGGCAGAAGCATTTATTCCAATACACAAGCACTTATTTTGTCCTTTCTCCTGTCCTTGCATAGCCTAAATTATCTCCTCTTTCTTTTCTACCTTATGTCTTCTCTAAGAATTCTAAATGTACATATTAATGCAATCATTGAGCTACATTGAACATAACGAGGGAAGATTATAAAACAAAAGGAACCTCAATAAGTCATATATAAACCTACACAAGAAAACCTGAAAATCAGAAGTGAGGATTCATCATCTGAAGAAACTGATCCTTGCACTTCACAATTTGGTAATGTAAATTCCCAGTTGCTGCACGATCGAACAGCATCCTCCCAGTATTTTCTGAGTATATCCCACTGACGGATATAAATAAAGCTCAAACAAAAAGCTGATTTCCAGGATACTACAAAGCTTAAAAATTTAAAGAGCAAGAAAAATAGGTGAGAAATGTTAATTCAGATCTGAAGTACTTTATAACTGCTTTACAAGCTGTATGGCATAGTGGCCTAGACTTAAAAAAAAAAAAAAAATCATCACAACGC
The DNA here is from genome assembly GCF_009769625.2 of Cygnus olor. Lineage (NCBI taxonomy): Eukaryota > Metazoa > Chordata > Aves > Anseriformes > Anatidae > Cygnus > Cygnus olor. The sequence goes on from NC_049170.1 coordinate 38,628,631, forward strand.
CAACCTTGATAGATAGGTGACACAGGACATTTCTGTCTTCACTGTCAGACGCCCTACATGAATCTTTATAATCATCCTGATTTTTATTGCACTCTGTTTGTAAATCATAGGTACTTAGTAACAAAAATATTTCTGGCTAAGCCTTTCCCAAACTCAATCTGGATAAAATATAAAATGCTAAATAATCAAAATTTAGTAAGTTAATTTGCAGTTTACTTCACTGAATGAAAATGGCCCTTTAGTTTGGGGGGTGTTTTATTACAACTTCAGATTTTGATTCTGCAGTGCCTTTGCTGGAAAAGCTCTGAAACCAGAGAGCTTCACAGGTAAGGCAAGCACTATACAGTTTAGTCACAAATCCGACTGAAAAAAGCTGTTCTGAAGTAACTAGATTTCTTTATACTACTGTTTTAGCTTAAATCAGAAATGCACATTTTCAAGGGACTGTCCCTGTTGCTCCCACTTTGGTGCCTGTCATGAAGCCGTCTTGCAATACACTGGCAGTTTCTGCCAGATGAAGCTAAACCCAGAACCTGTGCTCCAACCTTGGGACCAGAGCTGAGCTTCTCCAGGGCAAGCTCCACCCTCCTCCCCAGTCCTGTAACGTGAAGACAGGGTCCTCTGCCCCAACCATCTCCCTCTCCAGGCTGCTGCTCCTATACTAGGCAGTGGCAGAGTGCACCGTGGTCAAGGCCAACCAGCATTTCTTGTACAAGAATGAAGGCTGGGGTAGGTGGGGTTTTGGAGATCGCACAGACTGATCTGGTGGAAAACTGGAGTGAGATATACCTTCAGTCTCCCTCTTAAGTGATTGCTTTTACTTCCAACAATTCTGTTCCAGCCAGGTCAGAAAGCTTCTGACTTGTTTCCTACCTGGAAATGACAATCCTAATACAAATGTTTCAAAATGCTATCCTAATGCAAATGCTTTTTGTGACAGGTGACATTTTAGATCTATTAATGCATCAAATGGGCACATAAAAAAAATCCACAAAAACGAAACATACATTCTCTTGATACAGATGTGGGTAATTTCTCTACCTTCAACCAACCACAATGGTTGTTTTCTACTACGTTCTTTGTAAAAGGCTGCTCAAAATTGTTTAGCATTACCCACCACGTTAAAGAAGATTTCCTTGCTGGGAAATAGGACATAATTTTCAGCAAGTCTCTTCTCGGATTCCACTGTTCTGCTAGGCAAAGCATCAGATGTCTGGCATGAAGTTGAGCCCTAAGGCACAATGTCCAGACAAGAAGTCATCAGACTCAGTAGCACTAACAGTTGTCTTGCTGAATTTCTTATGGTGTTTAGGATAAGCCCTTTCTTTGATCTCTTTTCCTTTTCCTACACAAGATTTTGTAGATTTTTAAAGCCAAAAGGGACAATTTTGAGCATCTATTTGGACTCTACATAAAAACAGACCCTAGAAGTTCATCTAGCAATTTCTGAGTTCAGCTAAGTTACCTGTGGCTGAGCTAGAGCAAACATCCGATATTGATCTGAAGACTTCTTGTACTGGATCTTTCAACATGTCCCATGGTAATCTGTTTCACTAGATAAGTACTTTTTTTTTTTAAACATATGACTAGCTTTTAGCTTGAACTTTATTGATTTCAGCTCCTAGTCAGTGCATCTCTTATGTCTCTGATTGCTTGCTTAAATACCCCTCTAGTGACAAATGTAACATCCCCTGCCTATCCTTTGTTTAAATGGTTAAGTGTCAGATTTATTGTTTCAGGCCTCATACCTCTTTATGAGCCACCTGTACTTCTGATTATTCTTAATCATATAGACCCCAATTCTATGAGGATATTTACCCTGCAAAAAAGCACATGAACAAGCTTCTTTGTCCAGGGAAAATATGTAAAGAATTATCAGGAGAAAAAGGAGTTATAGAATGAAATTTGCTATGGATTCTTTACTTCTGCTAAACAAAATCATATGCAAGTGACATTTTAAGCAGCTGTGTTAGACAAGATACTAGTTTCTTCTGCATTGTTGACTTTCATTGTTAAGAGTTTGTGAAAAGTCTAGATGCTCTGAAGAGTTCGTAAAAAGATGTAAAACTCAACAATCTTGGAAGAAAAATGTTCCAGCTAGCTTTCTGCGTGGAATAGGCATGTGCACTTTGAGGTTCTACCCGTTTGAAAATCATCTTAGTTATCACTCAGATTAAAATGTAGCTAGATGAGGTTTTGCACACAAAGCTACTCCTTACAAAATGTGTAGAACAGTGCACACAGCTTTAAAGGCTTGGGGACATTCTAGCTGGCAAGTATATTTTAGTGAGATTTTATTGTGATACATACAAAATCCCACAATTCTGGGAGAATTTAGATATACTGACTTAAACACAGATGCTAGGTAAATTTCAAAGAGATGAACTCTCTTCTCCATCTCTAGAAAGGATATATACACTGATGTCCTTCACACATGTCTCTGTTTTTTTATCATCACAAAATCCATCCTTCTCTATGACAGTTTGCTAAAACTTATCAAATCCTTTGGAAAGGTGGCAAAGCCAGGAATAGGTTATGCTTTAGGACAGTTTCCCCCTCACCAAGCACATAGGTAAATTTAGGTAATTGTTCTTCACAAGCTTACGAAACAACTGCAACTCTCAGTGTAGGAAACCTTAGTTCTTAAAAAAAAAAAAAAGAGAGAGATGTAAGAGACGTGCATATATGAAGAGAGTCGAGTCTTTCATGTGCTCCCACCCCTGGGGAACAGAACTTTTTCTTTTTGACTCGTTTATTCCATGTCTTGGAGTGAGGCAGGTCTGAGGCTGTTGATGTCCTGAAAAACCTGTCCTCTGATAGCTGCTGCAAGGCACCAGAGGAATCTGATACTGTTTGTGTTGTTCTTAAAGAAGTGTCCAAGGAAAGGGAGACAAAGCTCACCCTTGCCTTAGGTTTTCCTACTGTGTCTCTTGGAAATAAATAGAAAGAACGCAATTATTAATTAAAAAAAGAAAAGGGGGGAGGAGGGAAGGGAGCAAGCTTTGAGAGTTTTGCTCAGGGTCTTTTTGAGAAACATAGCTCTTCTAAGTTGTGATTAGAGCCAAGAACTGCACGAGTCTGGTCTGACAAGGTGAGAGGTGCTCATCTCTTGGCACCACCTCTCAATGAGTAGGTCCTGCCTTGCTTTCATTCTTATCTGGTAAAAGATTATTATAAATTCAAGTAATCTTCTCCAGACAAATCTTTATGCCTACATCACCATTTGCCCTGATGCAGATGTACCTCGGCTTTAAATCTGCTGACAGCACTGCTACAGCACCTACAGAATTTGCTCAGCTTTCGGGTAGGTTTTATAACCGCACTGATATCCATGCCTCCCACCACTGCTAGTAATAACTGAACCAGTCGGGGAAGGTCTCCGCAAACCCATCGCAGCAGTGATTAAGACCTAGACATACGTATCTACTTGCCCTTTAAATAGAAGGCTTAATTGGCGATGTGGATAGCAGTTTCCTAATGGACAGAAATTAAACTCCATTTAATTCCTGAGCAGACACTTCCAGTGCACAAGGTTTACCACACATTTGGAGCGGGGAGGGGGGGAGGAAGGAACGAGCCGCATACACGACTCTCCCTACCTCTGACAATCACTGAGGAAAAGCAACATGAGGACCAGAATGGCATAAGTGTGGCAGGTGTGAATTGACCTGCACTGGCAAAGCTGCGAGCTGGGAAACTTGCAAATCACATGGTTGTGCAATACTTGGCTCCAGTCAGTGCTATCATGTTCTTTTTTAAAAAAAATAAATAATAAAAAAAAATCTTAAAGACATGTACATCAAGTTAAGGGATTAACTGTCAAGTGACATTACCGAAACAGAGACAATATATTTCTTTATTGTTAATGAAATTCAGTTAAAAGTGAAGGAAGTGATAAAGAAAGTACTGTTTTGTAATGTATTTTACATAAGAACGTAATATAGAAAGGGAAGTGCAATTAAATCTTAATGTGGACTTTTTTATTTTTAGTTTATCATCTGGTTTACATTTTGAGCCCCTCTGCAGCAGTAAATTATACTGGCATTTCTTAGGGAATAGCTGCCATGTTAATTTAGTTTAATAAAATAACTGACAGAGAAAAGGGGGAAAAGAAGCAAGAAGAGACAGTACCCCGCCACCCCCCCCATCCATACTCTCCTTATCTTTAGCTAAGTATTCAAATGCTTTCTATATGAATTGTCCGTGGTCCAACTCCAGCACCATGTAATAATACAATACATTACAACACAGTACAATACAATCTTGGATTTCTGTAGCGCCCTTCATGCAAGCATCCCAGGGTGCTTTACAATCATTATGAGTTAAAATTAAAACTGAAGCACATACAATTCCTAATAGAATCATTTTAAAAATGCTAAACAGAACAAATAACTTTTAAGTCTAGATTTAAAAGTCCCAACAGCCAGAGCTTTCCTTACTTCAATTGGCAATGAGCTCCAAAGTTAGGGAGCAAAGCGACTAAAGGCTCTCTCATGTTATGTTAAAGGATCTCTCATGTTGTTTATACTTGTGCAGTACTCTGCAGCCAACAATTTGCCAATAAGAAGAAAAAAAAGACTTATTTGCAATCTTGCTTTAAAGAACAGTGGAGGAGTGGCTTGTTAACCCTCTAATAAAGTTACAGAAAAAAAAATAGGGTTCGCACTCAGCCATAACTGCATTAAGAAGTATGAATGAATGAATACAAAATTTTGTAGCACTGCATTACTTTGCTGACTCTTTACCAGCTAGCTGTAAAAAGGGAAAAAATAACAACAACAAACATGTTTTTATATATATGGAAAAATGAAAAAGAAGAACATTATAACAAGTATTTAAAATGCAAGTTATTCTATATACCATTCTCAGGACCACTGAGGCAGTGAAAAAAGAAGCTGAGTAGGGTTCAGTTCTACAACATATACACATTTTAGAAGGAAAATGCATCAGAAGAAAATGTGCTTTGTTCCTTTTTTATTCTGTCACTTCCCTAAAACTTAAAGGTCATATGATACAGATAATCCCTCACATGACACAGTTCTCAAAACTGCTGAGACACAATACCAAGTGGTTAACACATGAAGTGGGGAGAGGACAGTCACAAAAATGTTATTCCCCTAAAAAAACATGAATTTTGTATTTTGTTCACAGGAAAGCTTCGCAGAAAACAACTGCTTATTCCTCCATACAGCTGAATTAAGGGGAAGGAGGGAGGGAGGAAAGAAAGAAAGAAAAAAAAAAAAAAGAAATCAACACTAGCACCATCCCACTATTGGACTTCTCTTTTACAGAAGCACGCGACCTCATGACAGCACAGATAGATACTTAGGGACTTGTTGACATGTTACAGAGTCTTCTGAAGCCATAAACTGCACTTATTTGAGAAAAAAGGTATGTTCCCTTTCCTTCCTGCCTCCCTCCCTGCACAGTAAGTCCAGGCCCCATAATTGGTGTGGAAAGGGACTTTGACATCCTCATAATTTTACCTAATGAAGAGGCAGGAAAAAAAAAATCTACATCTTTTCTCCTATAGTAGCTACTGCCCAGAGAAAACAGTTTGAGATTGATATAACTCTAACATTGAGAGTGTTTAGATACATCTAAAGAACATAAATCAATGATCAAAAGATTAAGTGATTTGAATTTTGAACTCACTATCCTCAAAAGAAATACAACACTAGTGAGGTCAACCAGCAGCACATAAAGGGTATCAGGTAGAAGACAAAATATTTTTAAGGTTACACACAAGAGTTGAGTATCCTGAGAACACCCTTAAATACAGTGTACCTCTAAGGTTCACCTTGAGTGCCCGGGGCCTCCAGCACCACACTGAGTCTTGTGGCTGGGTCTTGCGGAAGAGCTGAAACAGAGGCTCCAGCAGCCCCATGCAAGGCCAGCTCTGGGATCGAAGCCCCTCTGTCGCAATGTTATTATTTCATCTGCCTCATCCCATCAGCAATAGGCTCAGTACTTCACTCCAAATGCCCATCCTACTTGGGTGACTAAAAATCATGGGCACAAATTTTAACAGTTAATTGAAAATGTTTTAAGAATCCCGATACCTTGTCAGCTTGAAGAGACATCAGAGGGAATGCTTTTGAGCAACTAGGGGTGGGTTGGAAGGGACCTGCCTGCCAAGACCTGAGCCCAGGCCCTCAAGGATTTACTTCCCTGAAATAATTAATGACATCTTCAAAACCTAAAGTACAGTAACATCTAAAGTAGAAAAAGAAGCTGCATTCCTTACTGAGTTTATTAATTAGGGGGGGAGGGAGGGTGGGAGGGGGAGAGGGGAGGAAGAGAGGAAAGAGAAGGGAAGCACAAACAGCAAAAGAAACCCAACAACTTGGTCTCAGGTCTAGGCAAGTAAAATTAAAAGGGGAGGGCAGAAAATAACCTTTCGGTTTTGTGAAGAAAGAATTCAGAAATGCTCATAAAACGTATGGATTTTGGCAACTCTTAATAGCTCATTCCTTGGTTATTTATAGGTCTGGAAATTTTAATTTCAGCAACTGCAACTTTTTTTTTTTTGGTCATGATGGGGGTGGGAGTGCAGGTTGTCAGAACAGCAGCCAGGAAATGTGAGAGGATTTCTATATTGCTATTATGCTGCTTGTTTGCTATGATGGCCAGGTACACTCAGATCAGGTAAACTGAGAAACACTTAGGTTCCAAGCAAGCTTTCTTCCTGGCATCTCTGCCAGATCATATAAAATCTGCATGAAATCTGCATAAAACAGCATGCAAATTCAGGGCAGGATATTTGAACAAAGAGCAAAGTATGTGATATACATTGTGCCCATGTCATATGCAGAAAATCATTCACTACAGCACCAGAAGTTTGATCAAAATGCAGTCAAGGCATCTATATTTATCACAAGTGCAGAGCCATTCAGACTTCAGTATCATACCAGCACTTGTTTGGTGGGTGCACACATTTTATGGAATGCAAGCATGTATCTGTCCCCGATCATCAACTGCAGAATTATGTAAAAGATATTCGGGGAAGGGGGGAGAGGGGGACAGGGACGGCACACAAAGATCTTCAAAATAAATGTAAATAGTAATAGAATGCATATAAATTACTATGTCCATAAGTACCACAGACTTCAGATATATTCCACAGAAATATTTCATGTCTCCTACAAAATACATTAAAAAGATGCAACCATGAGATTCTGCTATACATCAAGCCTGGAATTTCTCATCTATAATGCGCTGGCTATTGGTTGTCCTGAGAGTTAGGCTAGGTATGGACAGTTTCAAAGGATGAGCAAAAAGGAAGGAAAATAAATTAATAAATAAAAGACCACCTTCATGTTTCGGGATACTGTGGGGAAAGGGAAAGTATTCCTTGCTTTCACAAGTGCTGTTGCAGCTGTTCGATAAACAAACAAATAAAAACACTAAAGTGAAAAACCCAAACCTGTTTGTGAATACTAACAGCAATGATTCAGAAAATCTTTTCGTAGAAAAAATTCAAGGGAGATAATACTAGTTAGAAAGTCAATGTCATTTGATCATTGCCATATTTTCAAAGCTGTGCCCAGAAACTAATTAATCTCTACAATCTCTTAGTCTGGTAGGTGACCTATTATCTCCCTCTCATGGAAAAGATAACAGGAACTCAAGTGGTACATCTAAAAGTTCATAAACACACCAACAGTGCGATTGTTCCAGAATCAAATGAACTTCCAGCCTAATTCGAAAGAGACAAAACGAAACAAAAAAACCCTCCTTATTAATGACAGCATAGATATGATCTGTAGTATTTCAGTTATTTTAACTGTAGAAGTAATAAGAAACTTGAGCACTAAAACCCAAAACACAGCAAAACTGTAAAAATGAAGTATGAAATGTTAGAACTAATGCTGAGCAGAGAGATGGTATGATTAACATTAAATAAATAAATGCAACAGGCCTGCTTGACTGATCACTTTAGAGCAGCTCCCAACAGCCTGAGGTAGAGCAGAGCTTCAGTGCAAGGGGTTGGAAATAAGAATTGATGGTAGAACAACTTCTTTACAACTCTTTGGAGACTGAAGAACCAAAACAGGAGAGAAATGAGATCTAAGCCACTTGCGAGATGTACCAATTTAATGGAATGCACAAGATGGCCCAGAATTGAGCCCTAGATTAAATTCCAAGTTGCCTTCCCCATCAAAAGAGATGTGGAGAGGAAGCAGAAATGAAGTGAGTCGTGCGTATCAAACACAAGAAGTCTTTCACCCAGCACCTGCATATGCTGCTAGTCTCTAGCAATAAAATCTGCAAACCCAAGGAAAAGCATGAAAATACACTGCAGAGCACAAATCAGAAAAGGTTTGGCTTTTCCATGCAAAATTTGTAGCACCCTTTTACCTTGCCTTCTTAATAAGAAATTTTGAGAATAAATCTTGATACCTATACTTTCAACTCTATGGCAACTGAGAGCTGTGTGTTTGCTCCAATCTGTCCCAAGGACTCCAATTCATGTCCCTATGACGTGGGTTCCTATAGTAAGTGGTAAACCTTGCTGTCGGAAGGTAGAGAGAGACAGCTTCAGTAACTTCAAAAGAGACCATGTATTCAACTCTCCTAACAGGAGCAAGAGTCGTAGTGGTACTGAGGAAGGCATGAAGACTTCATATCTACACTCCCCAAAGTTTTAGTTTAAATGAGGAAGAAAATGGCAAAAAAAAAAAGGGGGAAAGAAAGAAAAAATAAAAGAAAAAAGAAAACTCCCAGAAGTAGAAGATGCTGTTTCTAGACTCTAATGCAAACTGGATCTCAAAGTTTCTCTGCTAATATATTTTCAAGCCATTAAATATACTTGCATGAGAGAAATAGCGTGCTTCGTATTTTTGCAGTTCACAGAATATTGGTATTCTACATAAATAAGAGCAATTTTCTAATATACAAAATACAAGATTAAATAAGAAAAAAAGGTAAATTCTAAGTGACGATGATGACTCTCAGTCTTCCATGCTTAAATTAGGCTTCAGAGATGCCACGCATTGAGCACAGCAGCTTACATATTCTCTAACAAATCCTCTGTACCTACACAAAACAGAGTACTGCTAATGACAGTGACAGAAAACGATAACTAATCTCGTTTCCACTTTGAGTCATTTTTCTGTGGTTAATAAATTATATCCATAACTGTGTTAATAAGTTATGGTATGGTGTCACTGCATTAGTTTGCATTTGTGATGAAGCGCTTCGTATGGCATTACCTATGCCCACGGAAGTACATAAGAGGAGAGACCACTGCTCTTCTCTCACAAGGGTCTAATGCTGGCATTTTGACAAATCCTCTAAGGAAAAATTGCCCTCCACCTTCTGCTTTGCTCTTACTTCTCACCTCTGTTACGGCAGCACAGTATTGCGAGCAATTCACAAACTTGAATATATTTAACAAAACACAGACACTTTAAATCAGTCTCCTTTGCATAGGAGCAATGTACAATTAGTTATTATTTCAGCAAATACGGGAAGCATTCATATCAATTGAGTCACTTGAAAAGGCACTGTCAGACCAACATGTCTTCCCTCTTGCTCCTGGAGGAAAGCAGGAAGATTTAGACCAACTGATGGGATCTTGACCAACCACTTATTTTTCCAAAAGTTAAGATTAAATAAACACATTTTAATCTTAATGTGATATGGTCTTTAAAGAAATGGACTACAAAAAGAAAAGCAGAAGCTATTTAAATTCCCAAGCAACCCAACCACTGCAGCACCGGTGAAGATAAACAGATGACAAAAGTACTTAGCATGCTTTAAACAACAGAAAAAAAAAATCTCATGGCTTTAAATATATTCTTTTACCAAAAAAAAAAAAAGTGCAAAACAGCAAAAACAGCAAACAAAGCCTCAAATAAGAGTTCTGTAATCTGGGGTTTTGGTAATCTCAGGAGCTGTTTTTGAGGACTGATATTAGGCAAGGTTTTTGTCCATTAAAATTATGATGTAAAAATTCAGTACTGTTTTTAAAAAAATCTTTTAAAAATAGTAGTTACTGAAATTTCTCCAGTACTATAGAGAATGAATACAATGAAGTATTTCTTTTAAAAACTGTTTTCCTGTTTTGCCACTTCATCATCTACATATATACACAAGTTGCTTTGTGAAACACTAATCCCAATTATAAATGAAATGTTCCATCTTTATACAATTTACTGGCTTTCCATCACTATCAAGTAAAAACTAGCACTGTTAGACTAAAATGGAGAATAATCCCAAATTATCCCGCAGCCTCCACAAGCCAGCAGTGCAAAAGCTCACATGCTTTTATAGTAGGTACGCACAAGATAACTTTGCAGACATATTACTAGAATGGTTTGCAACCAGTGAAGATAATTTTGATTATTTCCACTTCAAAACTTCCTATATTGAAGCCACATCACTGAAAACAATCTAACCATAGGGGAAAAAAGTGATGGGAAAACAGACTGCTAATATATCCACTGGAAAGACAGAGAGAGAGAGCATGCAAGTAGTTCTCTATAGATTAACTGAAGTCTTTCAGAGACAAAGACTCCAATATTCTGAGCAAGAGAAATAAAATTCCTATAAAAATATCTCAACTTCCTTTTTCCTCTCCCTACCACAATTAGCATCATTTATTTGTACACTGAATTTCTGTCTCCACTGTGCCACAATAAAATACAATTTAAAATCTAAAATGTAACAGTATATATGAAGTTCCCACCACGACACCGGTGGACTTCGTACTGCATAGAAAAATAAGTTGCTCCCTCCCAGTAATTCGACAAAAGAATGACAGAAAAGAACAATACGACTAAGGCTTCAGGAAGCCATCAATTCAATATTTAGCAATGCATAAATTGAGACTTCATTTTTGTTTAGGTATATTTTGATTAGAACTAATAAATGGCTGATTTTCCTTTGGTTGTTTGCAACAACAACACATCATCCGAAGAGCTTTATTCTTTATTCCCCTCTCATATAGCATGCCAAGGACTGTCTCATTTTATGAATTAGCATTTAAAACTACTGCAGGTTATCTAACAAGCATTCAGATTCAATAGTACTTTTGACAGCAGTAAGTAGAGAGCCTTTTAACATCTTGAACACATGTGCTTGAAAAAAGTAGTTACATCAAAGCAGTTCAAAGACTGAAGACAAAAACCAGTTAAAATCCAGTTTGCTGTGAGACAATTTTAGTGTGGTGTAAACAACCTTTCACAACTCCCCATGGGAAATGTTGTAAGACTATGTTCAAAATGAATCAGGCATATTTATAAAGATCATGAAGTGGTCAAATGAATTTGCATTTTTGGCAGATTCACTCCACGGATACTACTTGCTGCAGTCTGTAGAAATCTCAAATCTCACATCAGTGTTGCCTGTAGTGCTTTATTATTTATTACATGTTATGCTAAGTACCTGTGAAAGGGGACATTCCTTGGCCAATGAACTCTGGTTCATATCCTTCAGTAAGTCCTTCAGAGCATTTCTTACTGTTGTGTGAGACCATTGTTCAGGAGGCAAGTCTTCTAGTTTAGGGCAACTATTTGAAACACAGATTAGAAAAGGGATTATTACAAGATTGCATCCTGCTGCAGAACATTCCTTTAAGACAGACAGATTTCATTTTGCGCATCAAGCAGATGCATCTGGAGATTGCTCTCGGTCTCCTGATTGTTCCGATTAGTTAATTACTTTATACAACACATCTGCTGTATTGATGCATGAATTATACATCAGCTGCATGTGGCGACTATTTTTTCATGTTACTTCTACCTTCCTGCTCTGATGCGCTTGGTAAAACAATTTAAGGTGTAATGCTTTCTCACGACTGATCATGAAAAGCATTAATATATTAACCATTTTTTTCCTTTTTTGTTACCGTGAAATTTAAGAACCTAGACAGCAACAATAAGTGTGAGCAAGTCATTCTTTTACAAAATGCACACAGATGGTACTGTTCATGATATGCAAAAATATTTTTCTCTTAAGTAAACTTTATGTAAAATGCCTTCTTGTAATGCATCATTTAATTGACTAAAATGCAATATAGTTTTAATGAGATATCCAAAGAAAATCTATGTATCAGAGCTATAAAAGTTTTCTGCAATAGTATGCTGTAAGTTAAAGAAGAATTAGGGTAACTAAAAAGGAATTTAGATAAGCCTTTTTACTTTGAGCACACAGCACAGCGGGAATTAAATACAAGCAATATTAACCACGAGAGCTGACAAGTAACAGTTCACTTCCCAGAACTGGTATGCAACTTACCTGTGTAACTGGATTTTCAGTGTGACCACATGATACACATCTTGCAGCATGTCTGCTACTGTAGCATCAGGGGCATCTGTCACATAGGAGAGTGGAACTGGATTCCACTTCCCAACCTGGATAAGCCCTGTGGGGTATATACATATATATATGTATATATATATATATTTTTTTTTTTTGGAAGAGGAGGGAGGGCAAGGAGGACAAAACCAAAAAAAAGTAATGTACCTGTTAATTCCTAGGGGCAAAAAAAAATAACCAATTTTAACAGGATTGGCACTTCTGTTTCTAGCTTCTTAAATCTGACACTATAAAACTACAGACAGCCCCCCCCCAAAACAAAACAAAACAAAACCAGACAAACAGACAAACAAACAAAAAACCAACAGAACACCTACTCACACATCACCAAGGGCACTCTTTATGTGTATTGTAAAATTATACAAATGCATTATAGTAGAGATTTTTAAATACACATAGAAGCATATTTTCCTCAAGTTATGATTAATTCAATACGACATAATATAGTAGTTACCCTTCTTAACAAATTATAAAGGATTTTGCAATGCAAGGACTGAGTTTAAAAAAATACTTTGCAGTCTATAAAATCATCAGGAACAAAATAAAAGAAACAGAGCTGGATATTCAGTCATAAATGCAAGTTGACTCTCAACAGTCCATCTGCTCAAATATGCTTTACACTTCCTTGTGGATCCTCAGTGGAGCAGATTATTAAGGTCAATAAGCATACTAATGATTCAGTTGAAGTCTTTTTTTCTTAAAAAAAAAAATAAAGAAAAAAGTGTCTACCTCAACATTCCACATGAACAAAACGTGCGCTAACTAAACAAAAATACATTAAGAAAAAAAAGCAACAACAGAGACAGAATCTGCAAGAAGTTTAAGAAGTGAAACCTGCATCTCATTCCTGAAAGAAATCCTGCCCCTCCCCCAGGACCCCCCAAACAAGCACAATTCATTGTACAATTTCCTAACATTACTTACCTTTTGCTTGGGCAGCAGAGCTGTGAGAATATCCGAGTGATAGCAATGCCATTTCAATCAGTTGGTTGAAAAGCATGTCCTTCCTCACCAGCACAAATTCTGCATGCTCCTCCTTAGAATCATACTCAATGGCATTTTCATAATGTTCCACTACACAGAAAACTGGAAGCATACTTCCTGTTAAAAAAAAAAAAAAAAACAACAAATTTCACGTATTAAACTGGAGTTATAGTAGAGTAGGTGGGTCTACAAAGCATTATGTAAATAAAACCTGTATGAACAGGCAGACGAGGCATCAGGAATCATCACAAATATTTGATAAACATATTCCCTGAGTCCTTTCCCCTTGCCCTCCCCGAAAAAGAGAAAGTTCTGCAAAACACCCCGCTCTATGAAAAGCAGAAATGCAAATTTACCTTCCTTGATGGGGTACAGATGAAAGAATTACCTGCTATAGAAATCACAAGGTTGACTGAAGAGAAGTTGATTCTCTCTGTCCTGCCTGATTTGTTGTGAGTAGCAGGCAGCACGAGAACCTAAATACACACTGCAGATGTCTTCAGTGTATGCCATTTTAGTACCAGCCACATAATTTTGTTCGTTAACACTAAAACTTTCTCAGTTCTGCCAAAAATATTTCATTACCTTCAGCATCAACAACAAATCACCTCGCATGTTATACATTTGCTCTGAAAAGGGCACACGAGGAAACAAGGCAAAAGTTAACACTAATTCATGCCTCATTCATTGAGTGCACTTGAGCACTGCTTTCACTCACATCTTTAAGAAACAAACCGTGATTTCAATTCAGTTTTGAGTAGCGTACCTGCAGCCTGGGCTTTCTTTTTGTTGCCTCATGCACTTGCATTCAACATTCCTGGTGTTCACTGCTATTTCGGCACGCCTGAAACTAATTACTAATTTCTAGTTTTGTAGCATTTCATGACAGACCCTTCCCTCTGCCATACAGAATATTGAGCAAACCACCTCTTTCCCTTCCTTTTGGATTTTATTTTATTCCTTTAATTCCTTTTTGACAGCAGACAGGAAAATTAACGAACAACCCAGGCTTTTTTGGGGAAATCATCCCCGCCAGCAGCCGGGTCTCCAGATGCTGAGAGAACCCCTCCCGGCCTGCCAGAGGCACCTCACCCCGTGGCCTTCCGCCCCGGCCCTGTCCCAGGTTAGGATCTCCCGGCGACAGAAAGCCGAAGGGTTAAAAGCAGATGTACTGAACCGCCTTATGGCAGCCTGCCAGAGGGGTATCATCTTTAGCATAAATGATGACAAGGGTTATTTTAACAGGGCACCCAGGAACTCCAATTAGTCCTACAATGTTAATGCCTCTATAACCACTGCCCTCTAGACTGACAGAGCCTCCTAACCTGCTCCGGTGCACAAGGCATCCTGCAGCTGAAAAGGAAGATTTACTGTTGACAACAGAAATGCTTTAAGATCACGTCCGCTGACTTGTACCGTAACATCTAGCAAGAAATCACGGTAAAAAAAGATACCTTTTAAGCTTGTATATTTAAACTACATCTGTTCACCAGAGAGTCAATCTCTGGCAAACAAACCCCTTCAGGCTTGCTTGGAAAAGCTCACAAACTCACTCCAGTTTGCCCAATAGGCTCAGCATGAAAGACAAGACTAAAAGCTTGCCAATATTTATGTAGTGCAGGAAGGAGCTTTTTTTTTTTTCTTTGTGTGTGTGTGTGTGTGTGTGTGTGTGTGTGTTTGTGTCTTGTTTTTTAAATCTCAGCGAGACTGGTCAGGAAGGGAGAGAAGACCAAAGCAAAAGCAGTACGTGCAAACTGGTGATTTCTTCATTGGTTTTAATTAAGCTGTGAAGAGCTTTCCAACAGACACACACACACACTTCATCTGCAGAAAGGTTTTGGCTGTTTTTCCCCCCACACTTCCTTTCACACTCTTACAATTGATGTTTCACCTACTACCATCTGACTGAAAGAAAGAGCTCAAAATTCTTAAGTGGTTTCACCGCTAATACCTGAAGATGAAATGTAAACAAAGCTTCATTTTAGCAAACACTGCATATACGCTCAAAAACAGCCAAGGCAGATTTGTCTTTTTCCTTATCAGTTCCTACAAATCAGGTTATGATCAGACACAAAACTAGCAATGCACAGGTACTGCATTGCATGTCAGCACAGTTTTTGAGAGGTATGCGATCTCAGGAGTTACAACATTGTGAAAAATGTAGTACTTTAAACAAAACAGGAGACGCTCCTGGCCAAATTTTGATGTCCAGTGTAGCTTATCAAAGGTGGATCCTGGTACTGTGACACAGGTATCATCTGACTACAAATCAAGCTACTAAATCTTTTAGCAAACTGTCACTAGTGTCCTTCTGTTAATGTGAAAAATGTTGTACAGGAGAGCACAACCTCAGCTGGCTGATCTCTCCTGCTAGTGCTTGGCAAGACCTCCAAGTGCAGCAACTCCATAACCTTCTAGTATTAAAGGGGAGAGCACTGGTCAGTGCTCGCTGCTAAAAATACAGCATGATTTAAACCTGAAGGCAGTGTTAGAGCTTTTGCTGAAGGTTTACGAGTCTGTGTAAACAGCACGTCTGCCATAAGGAGCAGTGAAGTCTGTAGAATCCTTGTCTAAAACTGTCCTGGCATTAAAGTTTGCTGTGCAAATATCACATAATACCAGAGACAGCTGAAATCTCCTATTTAGGATTTTATGGAACTTATATGTTTGCAGGCGTCAGAAAGTCCTTTTTATATAGCCCCACTGCTTCACTGTACAATATTAATGCACTCTGCTTGAAAAGCCGTAATAAATTATATTTTTAATGCTCTTACCCTGGCTTTCTTAAGATGCATACATTCTTGGCAAACAATCAATAAATAGGGTAATCATGAGCAGAGGCCAAAGAATTTGCTGAAGTGCTGTTTTTCCATTTTTAATAGATAAAGATCTAACAATACGGACTGCTGTGTCTGTTCATTTCAGGATCAATATATTCTTTGTTTTCGCCAAACCGAGGAAAAAATAAATGATTGTACGATAAATGTTATGCATCAGACACAATGAAATTCCTCTGCCTTCTAACTTTGTGCGTTTAATAGTCTTGGTTGCATTTTGCACTTTGCTTAGCAAATGCAAGAAAAATCTGGATTACAAACATATACTGATTATACTGAGAAAAGTAGAGGCTGTTTTAATACAAATGCCAAATTACATACAACATCTTTTGATTTAAATTAGCAAGCCTGCAGAACATGGTAAAAAAAGGCTTCTATATTATGGTATGTAAAATTTATAGATTATTGTCCATTGAAAGTATTTTTAATGCAAACAAAAGCCATCCATATACAAACATCAGTGATTCTAAATGTGCCTTTTCCTTGTGTAAATGTCTAATTACAGCAAACCAGCCACTGAAAAATATGACACCCAAGTTGTTCATTGTTCAATAATGAATTGTACTTAAGAAAATAAACTGCAAAGATTGACATCATAAATGACTTTTCCAATGTGATACCTAAAGATTTATACACTCTCCTTTCAACCAACTTGCAACTGTTATGGAAATAGTGCTGCCCTTCCAAGCTTGGACCATCATTAAGAGGAAAGGCGAGAATTTGTTTCAGGGGTTCGGTATTTACTCTTACATGTTTTTGCGTTTCTGAGACCAACGCTTTCTCAAAGAATTAATACATTACATTACTTCTATTTCAATGTAGGAATTTGCTTTAATCAGGGCAGCTAGCCTTTACCTTAACAAAAATCAGACTCCACCCTGTAAAGCAAGATGCTCCACCCAAGCATGAAGCTTACATTTCCCAAATGTGATTTATATCAGAGTTGGGAATATACAGTATTTTAGAATGGAGATTTAATCCTGAAATATAAATGAAGTAGAGTCTGCAAAAGTATGCTTCTCCCCCCCCATATTATAATTCATATTTCTCAAATGCAGAATTAACAAAAGTGTTACCTTTTCTAATATTAGTTTTCATCAGGTGTCCAGAGTGTTTTAAAGGCACTCCTTGCATTTTAGCTCCTGTACTTCCAAGTCTTCCTCTTCCTAATGGGCTCCCATTCTGTTCCAAGCGCGCAATTTTGGCTGGTGGACCCTTCGGATCGCTTACATTGTTAGACATTTCTGAATGTTCTTTCCCCTGAGTTGCCTCGTTCAAATGATCCATACTCAGTCCCGCCTCTAAAGATCACCTGCCATGATTCAAAAAAAAAATATATATGTTGTACACGTGTGCGCATATGTATACGTACACAGCCTGCACATGTACAGAGATATATATGTATCGTAAGCTCATAAAGAAGAACAAATAACTATTTTAACTAGGAGAAGATGCCTTTTTTAAAAGATACAAACTTATTCTCCAAAAATGACCCCATACCCCAGTTTACAGAGGGATCACATTGTAATCTGATGGAATTATTTTTTTAAAAAGCCAACTAGAGTACCCCTTAAAAAAAAATCTTCATAGTTATTATAAATCTGAGAGGTACTAAGACTCTTATAAATGATGTTTGTCAAGGTATGTGCTCCAACACAGCTATTGTTACAAATCTCACAGAAGGGGTTGTTATTAAACCCGGGTGTTTTCATTGTGTTAAAGAGAGAAAAAGAAAGAGGGAGAGACAGACAGAGAGAGAAAGAAAAAGATTCTCCTGAAACTGTTCTCAATCTACTTGATAAAAAATGGATGCACAACAATAGAGAGATTGTTAAAACTTTAGCTGAGGAAGCAACAGATTTATTAGTGAAGTAGAAGACTGGCCATTCACAATTTCCCCCCACACCTTGAAAATAAAAATTAGAAGAGAATTTGACAATTTTACATTCAACTTCAGAAAGCAGTGGCGGGAGGTGGTTGCTTTTGAGTTGCCCAACTGATTTTATACAGTAAGTTTATCAACTTTTGCAAAGTTCAAGATAAGCATATGAAAATTTAAAGGTGTTAAGCCTTAACCGTTAGTTTGTTTTCTTAAAAAAAAAAAAAAAGGAAGAAAATCAGCATCTCACAAAACACAATGCTGAAAAAAAAAATCACAATTTCGACAAGACATTTGAAACCCTTAAAAATAAAGAATCCCTTGGTGATGCAAAGCAAAGTTACACACTGGCACAGCTACGTGAAACCCCAAAACGGAAGCAATTTCAATAGCAAATTAAGAAAAGTATTTGTTAGCATGCTTATATTTCCCTTTTTATAAACTTTTGAAACCTCGGTCCACGAATAACAATTCCACTGAAATCATTAAAAATCCCCCAAGCCTAGAACATAACAGAGTAAGTTTCAAGGATTTTTGTCACTCGTCAGAAACAATTTTACCAAGTAGAAAGGCAATCAGTTGCTGAGAACAGAGACATCTTTCTGGTTATGATTTCATTCATCAATACTGTTATGATTGTTAGGGATTTTACCCTACCTTTCTCTGACAGAGAAAAGGTGTGACTACACTCACAATTATGTTATGCATATAAGATAATCACTAAGGACAGGTGACTAGACATTAATTTATGAACTAGTATTTACATTACCGAGCACAAATAGTAATACTGGGGAAGTCATATTTAGAAAGACTGGTGCGAATCTGATAATTGCTACTTTCTTTCAGTTGCCTAGTAATTCAACACATTTTCTGCACAATTCATAGCAAAGCTATTAAAGTCTAAATATCTTGGGATTTTATTTTTTTATATATACTATTCTATGTCATTGGTATATATGCCAATTCTGTAAACTATTTTTTTCTGCAGTGAACACTGCATTGTTTTTCCTGATATGGTGAAGAAAGAGGTAATGTATTAATGCGAATGTTTACAAGCAACCTAAAGAATGCCAGCGAATAGCTAAAGTTTAGAAAATCATTATTTTTCCTTATGCTGCAAGGTGACATGCTAAGGTTTCCCATTCATCTTGATCCCATCTGTTTTAGGTCGTGTCTCTCATTAATGGTAAACATGCCTATTTTAGCCACTTTCTGAAGAGAGTATTTTTTTTTCTTTTACTGGGTTAACTGTAGTCTAAGGAAAGAATTACAGTCTCAAACCATTAACATCTTCTGATGTTTCTGATGATGCTAACGTGCTATAGGGCTGCTTTTCTGAGGCTGCCCTCTCTCAAGAATAAGGGGATTAAAAATAAAAAATAAAGGGAAGGGGTGTTTAATAATAAAGAACCCTTGAACGAGAAAATCCTCGCCACTTTTGGCAACTTCGGAAGCACTCTAATGCACCAAGGCTCTTTGCTACAAAAAGTATCTAGTCATCATGAGTCAGAATGGCACTACATCATGTACAGTGCATAAAAGTGATAGATCGCAGCTCAGTTAATACCCTGACTACAACCAAAACACCAAATGGGTCATTTTCGCTTGGCCTTAGAATACCCACCCATCGGCATCCTCTCCCCGCTTAGTCATCTTGTAAAAAGCTTTATGTTACAAAGCAAAATTACATGCACATAAAACACCTAATTTACTCATTTAAACTCCATGCCCAAGGCTAAAGTTCACTGAAACCTCAGCCTGGAATAGTGATGAGCAACAACCAGCGTGGCCTGCCCAGGGAGAGAGGGTTTGCAGGGAGGAGGAACTATTATCTCCTCCGCTTCCAGGCCAAGAGTTTCCCCGGGTTTCGCGTTTCGGCATCTTTCACAACTACAAGTTCTCGGCACAGGCGTTCAGAGCAGAGCCCGATTTCGAGGCACGGTTTCCCAGCGTAACGCGTACGGCCCCACCGCGCGATTTCTCAATGAGAAGCCGGTGCCGCGTCTCCTTTTGTCGCGATGGAGGAGCCCCGCCGCTATTATCTTATTTCTCCCTCTCCTCCTGAACCAGCCCCCTCCCCAGTCGTTTCCCCTCCTCTTCCCTCCCTCCCCCATAAAACCCCATAATCACATTTGCGAGAGGCTCCGCACTTATCCGTTCCATATGGCTCTGGCAATCCAGGCCAAGCTTTCGCTGTGACCTTTTAAAGAGACAAAGAAGCAAAGTACTTATCTAGAAACAGAAACACTGCAGTTTTCGGAGTGAAATTAGCAAAACCGACCCGAAACTCACCACTTCAAAACTTGACAGCATATAAATAACAAAAACAAAGGAGGTTTCCTTTGCAGCCCGAGCTCTTGAAGAGGAAGAAGTTCAAGACTGATGTTCTCTAGGTCCCCCCTTTTGGGGGGGGGGGAGCGGGGGGGGGAGCAGGGGGGGCGCAGCAGACCTGAGGGCTACTTCCCCTAATATTCGCTTATTTGCCTTGTTTTCTTGTTGCTATTTTCCTCTAGGCGGGGAGGGGCAAAAATAGAGAGCGAGAAACGGAGTAGCCATGAGCAAAAAAAAAAAAATGGCAATGGGAAAAAAAAATATAGTAAATATCTTTAGAGAGAGCCCGTTTTCAAGGTTTAGCAACAGAAGAAGGAGCTGGAGAGCGAACTGATCAGACAAGTGTAACGCTCGAAACGAGGAATTAAGAATAATAATAATAAAAAAATAAAGTACCAGGTTTAAATTGAGGTGGAGGGTGACTTAAGTCTAGCTATCCTTTCAAAAATAAAACCAATGCGTACAGGAGCAAGTGAGAAAGGGGGGGGGGGGGGGGTCATTAAAAAAAAATCAAAGCAGAAAAAAAAAAAAGGCAGCTTTTCTATCCAGTGTGAAGAGCAGAAAGTCTACTTCTAGGTTGTCACTTACACTATTATTCTCCAATAGGCACCCAGAGGAGCAGCACACACAGAAGGAACCCGCTCCCCTCCCCCTCCGCCAAAATACACACCGTAACAGCCCCCAAACTTTCTGCGGAAACCTCAGCCCCAGAGATCGCTACTGGAGATAAAAAAAAAAAAAAAAAAAAAAAAAGAGAAAAAAAAAGTGTCGAGAAAATTGCAGGAAAAGGCACTAAAATGCCACTTTTAATCTCGCCTTTGCGGTCCGGGGAGGAAAAAAAAAAAAAAAAAAAGGCAGAGAGGACCTGTCTCCTCTCATTTACCGGGGGCTGTTGTGCGAGAGAGGGGGGAGAGGGAGCAAGGAGAGGAGGGGAGAGAGAAAAAGAACAGAGGGGAGGAAGGAAACACACACAACAAGGCACACCACCACCACTACAAAAAGTGACGAGGTTTCACTCCCCCTCCGAGTCCAAAACCGGGAGAAATTGTAATTAAAAAAAAAAAAAATCACAAAAACCTCTGTAAAAAAAATTAAAAAATCAAAATCAAAACCTGGCTCTCTTTCTGCGAAGGAAAAAATAATAAAAAATAAAAAAAACTGGGAACTCGAAGAAGAGTTACTCGCAAGAAGGGGGCAAAAATATAAAATAGAAAGGCTGCAAAAAGCCAACAACAACAAAAAACCAAACCAGCAAAAAAAAAAAATTGGAAAAGAATAATAATGGTAGGCTTTGGGTTTTTTTTTTTTTTTTGGTCTCTCTCTTTTTTGCTTTTTTTTGTTGTTGTTGTTTTTTTTTAATGCTCGTTTCCCCTGGCTGGCTGAGGAGGGCTGCTATTTAGGCCGGTTTGGTGGTTGTTGCTGGATGTTACACGGCTCTATGTCTGTGTGTGCGTGTGTATGTGTGTGTGTCCCCGGACGGAGCTGCCTGGCTCTGCTCTCTCTATCTCTCCCCCCCTCCTCTCTCTCTCTCTCTCTCTCTCTCTCTCTCTCTCTCCCTGTTTCTGTCCCCATTAAATTATTAGTTGACTCATCACTACTCCTCCTCCTGCTGCTGCCGCCGCCGCCGCCGTCCCCTGCTCAGAGCCTCCTCTCCGCTACCGCTCGCTGCCGCTGCCGCCGCTGCTTCTTCTTCCTCCTCCTCATTTTAATACAAAATAACACCGAGGCCACCGGCTCGCTTTTTTTTTTTTTTTTTTTTAATAATACAGCCCCGAAACGGGGAGGAGGAACCCGCAGCCTCCCCGCTGCTGCCCGGAGCCCTTCCCCGGCGGCCCCGGATCATCCGACGCGTCCTGGGAGGGAGGGAGAGGGAGAGAGAGAGAGAGAGAAAGTGGCAGAGGAGGAGGAGGAGGAGGAGGTGGTGGTGAAGGAGAGAGGCATGGGGGAGGGGAGGCCGGGGAGCTGAGGTTGGAGGTGGGGGGGCCGGGAGAGGAGAGGTGGTGGCACCGAGGGGGGGCGCCGGGCCGGGCCGGGCCGGGGGGGGGCTCCGGGAGGTGCGCGGGGGTGGCTCGTGGGGGGGGGGGGGGGGGGCCGGGGGAAGAGGGCGTGCGGCTTCCGGGCGCGCACGAATTTGCAGCCAGCTGGCTGCGGGTGAGGCGGCCCTGCCTGCGCCGCGCACAATGCCCGCCGTGCCGTGCCGAACCGAGCCGTGCCGTACTGAGCCGTGCCGAGCCGCGCCGGGCCCCGCAGACACCGCCGCAAGCTGCCCCCCCCCCCCCCCCCGCAGGCGGCAGATGGGGGCCTGCGGCGGTGTGTGTGTGTGGGGGGGCTGCTGGAGGAAGAAGAGGAGGAGGAGGAGGAGGAGGGGCGAGGATGAAGGCCGAACAATATCCTGCCGGCGTGGGCACGGCGCGGAGCCCCCGCCCCGCCCCGCGGAGCCTGCGCGGGCAGGTGCACGGCGACGGGGGGGCCGTGGGGAGAGGGGGAGCGGAGCAAACTTCTGCCCCCGTCCTTCCTTCCCTCCCCTCTTCATCCCCGGCTCTCCTAAAAGCCTGGGAGAAGCCCCCCACGGAGCCCCGTCCCGGGAGGGGTCATCCCCGGTGCTGGGTTTTGGAGGGGGCTGAGCCAGGCCGGGCCGGGCCGGGCCGGGCCGGGCCGAGGTGCCCCGAGCGGCGGGCCCGGGCCGGGGCAGAGGGGTCCCCGCAGCGCCTCCGCCCCGCGGGACCCGCAGCCACCAGCGCAAGGCGAGGGCTGGAAGGTGGCAGCGCGCTGACAGCAGAAATAACCGGCAGCCAGCCGTAACTTCTTCCCACAATGCACTCGGAAAAACAACAACAACACGAAAAAAAAAAAAAGTAACCCAACTAGCCGAACTTGAACGCAACAAGTTTGTACAGGCTGCGAGATAAGAGAAAAATTAAAGTTCTTTATTGATAAAGGGCATGGTGTTTGAAGGCGCTATGTCTAACAAGGGGCGTTGCATCACCAACCAGAGAAATGCGAACTGCTGCGCAGGCGGGTATAAAGCCCAAACAGTTAGGGGAGCAACTTAAAAAAAATTAGCGACCTGCACATACAAACTTGACGCAGCAGCAAAAGTAGGCAAGCGGGGAGACTGATAACAGTTGTAGAGTACGCAAAATAGCATGGGCTCTGAGCAAAGGGAAGGCAAATCAATAAATCTATGAAGAGCAGAATTATCGCTACACGTACTACTATAAAACAAGAGGAATGCATAAGGACCGGGTAAAGAAACAAGCTGACATTCACCCAAGTAAGCAGAAACAGCATACAGAAAAAAAAAAAAAAAGGTAATACGGTGAAATACATGAAATATTTATCATATTCAGCAACACACAAAATAGATTATAATCTCAGAAGCAAAGAAATGCAATGCTTGAACATGAGTACAGTGTTACATAATGCTATTATTCAGAGCAGAGCAAGTGGAGGTGGAATACATAGGAAACATGAAAAGTTGTACAGATGTTGCATGTCCTGAAAAAGGTTACTAAGATTGTTACCGAGAGTGCTTAAAAGGGGAAAAAACAAGAAACACATTTCACAAAGAAAAACAAGGGAAAATGTAGATGACATCTTCCATAACATATGATCAAGGGATAACTGTCTTGCGGGTTGTTTATTTAGAAACCCATCTTTTTCCAAGACGATAGATAGAATATTATTCAGTCCCTCCAAAAAAAATAAGAGAACGAAAGAACGAAAGAGAAAGAAAGAAAGAAAGAAAGAAAGAAAGAAAGAAAGAAAGAAAAAGAAAGAAAGAAAGAAAGAAAGAAAGAAAGAAAGAAAGAAAGAAAGAAAGAAAGAAAGAAAAAAGAATTATTTCCCAATACATTTGAACCGTTGGAGGAAAGACGGTGTTTACTAGTTGAATTTAAACTTCCTGAGCGCAATGGAAAATATCAATATTGTATCAGTTTTCATCTTTTCCAGGAAAGTCTGTTGCAGTAAACTTTAGTAGCTAGCAAGACTGACCACTAAAGAAGAAAAACATGGAAGATGAGGGAGTTTCAGCTGGCAGCACGCTTCCTGCAGTGCGATGGAGAAAAAGGAAGATAATTTGAGGGATGCAGAGCTGGTTAGAATAGATCTGATATTTAAAAATATGATTTGGAACAAGATTCGGGACTAAAACACCACTTTATAAGAATGATTACCAGATATGACAGTAACAACCACCAAGAAAACAAAAAGATTAGAATCTGTTCTAAAATAACTTCTGCTTTGGTGTCACAAACCATTCCCTTCATGGTCAAAAAAACCCTTAAAATGTTCAGAGTAAAACAAAGTGATTAATCTAAAAAGCAGAGACAGAGAATTAAAGGAGCAGGGAGATAACAATCTGATAATACAGGAGCACAGAAGGCCTAATAATGATATTATTATGCACACTAACCAAACACTGACAAACAAATATTCTGTTAATTATATAATCATGCATATGCTTCCTATGCTTGAGATAAATGATTACGGAAAATCACTGTCTTCTTGAAGCTGCATATATGTACTAAGCCCTACAAACTCCCTGCAACACAGATTAATTTAATTTCTGTGTATCACCTATGTCTGGTAAAGTATTTACTGCAGACTTGGGAGGTGGAGCGTGGAACCTGTGCTGTAACTAGAAAGCACGGGTAACTGAGGGCTGCTGCGTCTTGGCATATAGGCAGCAGATTTCTCTTATCAATACGCAACTACTTGGAATGAATTCAAGATACAGATATCTGATTTTCATTTGACCTATTCCAATTTGCACTTCACTGTGTCAACTTTGATATTAAAATGTTCCACTAGAAGAAAGATATTTATAATAAAAACATATATAAAGAACAGAAGATGAATAGATATTGTCATGGATACATATGCAGGCAATCATTTAAACATGCAGCAAGAGTAACATCACATTTTTCATAGCTTCTAGTCAACATTCAGCAAACAAATATATGCTTAATAAAGCTTATTAATCCTTAATAAAGTTGTTGCACTGTATTTTTATATATATAAATGCATTTTGTGCTAGGTTACATTGAAATAAGACAAATAGTTATAAAGTTGGACTGTGTTTCTTCACCCCCACCATGAATTAACTCTCGAGCAGCGGTCTCAGTGGCTGCAAAACAAAACAAATTCTCCAGTGTGGCATGCTGCCTCGGTGCCTTCTAAGGTCTCCATTCCAATCTTTTCTTGTTCAAAATAAATTAGGAAATATGGGCCCAAATCTTGAGGCTTGGCTCTTGTGCAACACAAACAGAAATGACCTGGCAGCAGAGTAAAACCAGCATGGCTGTGTATTCTCTTTTATCAGATTTCTTTGGGGAGATCAGGCTGATTGGGTTTTGTAAATATGTATTTCTGACAACTCTACAGCCATTTGGGTAACTCATCAGCTCCCGCCCGTGCTGGAGGTGATGCAGAGAAGCCGCGCAGCAGCGGCACTGTCAGGAAATTCGCTTTACTCAGAATTTGAGCAGTATTTTCCGCACTGTGAGGGGCCATCTACAGCTAGCAGTAACTGCTGGACCGCAAGGCAATGAAAATACCAGTGCCTGACTTTCTGAAGGGAAACATCTATGGCCAAAAGGTGGATGGCTCCCTGGCAGTTTGTGCCTAATTTCTGCATGAGGTACACAGAAGCGTTAGGGGGAAATAGTGCCTGTACATCCTACTGTCCTTTCCCATGGCCATCTGTGCAAGCCCCAGCATGGTCACCACTGTGGTGTGGACTCAGTCCCGAAGCCCTACAAGTGTTGCACCTCCAACTGAAGGTGCTTCTCAGTCTCTGCTGACTGCCTTCCCCTCCGCTTTGCCCTGAACAACTGCAGGTGCCCAACCACGCACAACCTGCAGCCGACCTGGCTGCAGCACTCGCAGCTTTCACGCGCCCCAAGCTCTCGATGCACACCGATGGGGATCGCGGCATTCACCGACATCCCCCACGCTGAGCGCCAAAGTTACATACCAACCTAGATTTTTTTTGACTGCAACCTGCCCCAGCCTGGATAGTATGCCTGTCAAAAAGCAAAAGTGCTATGAAATGAAATTCATAGCACTGAAAGGCATCGCACACAAGCTGTCGTCCCCTCTCACATTTTGCATGAGCAATTTCTGCTCGTTTGTGTTCTCTCACATACAGTGTCCTGAAAGAGTTACGTAAAATGGATATTTAACTTACAGGAGTCAGCTGTATTGAACTGCACTTAATTGCTTATTAAGTGAAGTAAATTATCCTTACCATATTCACCAGAGGTGAAAAACCTACATATATGGCTACATGTAGAGCACTCATTAGTTTACGGACCCCAGATCCCTTGGAAAGTATCAGATATCTACACAGTGTCCCATGGTGCAGTATTTTGTAGTTGGATGTCTCCGCTTGCTTGCAAATATGTAAAATCATATACAAACAGACATCTCCCTATTGATTGCCTATGTGACGAGGCTCGTTTACTCCCACAAACATTTTCTGCAGTGTATTTCAATCATGGAATTTTCTTTTAAAAATAGAATTGAATAGGAATATGCAAAATGTGGTTTGGGATAAAACAAATTACTTTTAGTCAAACTACTGCACCATTTTGCATAAGCACCTTTCATAGCTCTACATGTATTCTGACTAGGATGAAGGTATAACCGAAGTAAATACATACATTTGCTGATGTGGTCCCAACAGTCATTTAGGTTTGCCCCTTGCTGCCAAACAAGTCATGAAGAGGCAAATTACTGGAAGAAGATAACAGAAAAAAAGCCAATAAAACTGTTTGGCGTGGTGGAGGAAGTGAAGGGTGAACATGACTGCTAATGAGAATAGAAAGTCTTTCACCTCTGCCTGCCACGAGGAATCCTAGCTGGTTGAAACTGCAATAGACAGGTGTCCACATTCCCATAAAAGATCGCAGCATTAATCATTCATTAATGAATATTAATGGCTTAATCACATAATTCTTACTCTGTAGTTGCCCAATCTCTACCTGTTCTGCAGACAAGCTGAGTTCATTCCCTAAGCATATTATTAGCATTGCAACTTCCACAAATACTAACTACGTGGTATTTAATATAAGCCAATATTTTTATGACTATGGTTTTCAGAACTACTTCAAATAATAAGCTTCAACTTAAAAAAAAATATATATATATTTTGTAGACTATATCCTTTTCTATCCATAACAGTAGACTAGATCCTTGATGAGTCACGCTTGTAATTTCCACGTGGCAGCTACAGCCAACTACTTCCACAAAAAACAACAAGCAAAAAAAGGCAATAGAGTTTTATATAATAGTTTTAATGCAATTAGGCAGCTGGAAGAAAGGAGGAAAGCCAGCATCTTAGGATCAGCCAAGTTACCTATGTTATAAATGCGTGTTTTGCAGGTTACTGATTTCCCAACTTTCTCCAAAGAAGTATAATTTTCAGGCCTATCATGTGAACATATTTAATACAAGATAAGAGAATAAGAAAATAGTTCCTGTTAAAACCCTGATCATCACAGTGCTAGGTAACTCATAGGAAAGAGATGGTCATATAATTGTTACCTGGAAGAAGAGTTGGTTGATAAGCAGTTATTTTAGGGATGTGCCTGAACAGAAGCTCTATTAATTTAACACTATGTAAAGAACAATCCCCAGACATATAAACTAGTAGAGTTTCAGTTAGTTTTGCTTGTTAAAAGCAATGTTACACCAAGTTATCTCTAAAGCATTTTGCGGTGTTGTTGACTGATTCAGCTTTTCTTTCCTTTCCTGACTCCTTTTCCATCACCTCCAACCTCTGTGTTTCTTTCCCAGTCAAAAAAAAAAAAAAAAAAAAATGCATTTAGGCATACAGAAGTTTAATCCGACACTTCTGAGTGAGGATGAATTTCACACAGCCCAAGCAAAACTGCATGGTATGGTAGAAAATCAGAACCATTGCGGTTAGCGCTGCAGAAGGACTATTCAAGCATTATTAACTTGAGTTCAGGTGCTTTCTGTGAGCTCAAACAGCACTGATTCGTTACACTGGAACACTTCGCCACCAGGACAAACTATCATCTTTTTCTTTGACCTGATAGCATAAATAAAATCTACTGATAAAAATTGAAAATATGGAAGAGTTGAAGTCTAAGGAAATGGTTAGAACTGATTGATGACTTGAACTATGTCAAACTTTCATTATGAAACCCAAAACCACATGAAATGTCCTGTTTCCAGTTTCATTGTTAACTCAGAATTCTGCCCAGGTTCTTCTAGACTTTTTCTAAAGTTCAAAACCTTTTAAGTAAAACTGTGCATCTAATTACGGCCAAACTTGACAGGAGTCAATATTCATTGTACATAAAATACATGCAAAATGTGTGGTTTTGGTGTAAAACAAATTGAAAGTTGGTGGTTTTGGCCGAATTCACTTTTTCTTCTAGGACTTGTTCCAATCTCAAACTCAGAAGATTCCACAATAACGAAGATTAAATGAATGAGTTTTTCACAGTTCTTTTTAGGAACAATTAGCTGTTAATGTTCACAGTTCTTTTAAGGAACAAGGTACATGTTAATATCTGGGTGCTAAAACAAAAAACGTTTATCATATGCAGTGTCACTAAGATAAAGGTCATCTATACATGTGTCAGTGTATGTTTAGTTTAAGCGCAAACAACAGAAGGCAAAAACAAGTCACTTCAAAATGTTACTCCAAGTAACTTGTTCAAAATATTTGTCCCGATTTAAAAAAAAATAAAAAATCAAAACTGTAGCAAAAGCACGCTCCAGTATTTAATGCATTTATTTGCTAAAATAACTACATTTCTAGATTTCCTGCCTATCAGCTATAATGGAAACAGGCTGACACGGGTAAGAGCAGTTGGGAACCCACTAGAATATGACATTTTTAGGGCAAAATGAGGTTAATATTCATGCCAGTTTGTTTATACTCATTCTAGTACTAGAGCAAAACGCCCGAGCGTAAATATATACATATATATTTCCCGAACTGCATATAAACATTTGGGAGAAAAGTTTGTATTTGATGCTGATATAAGAACAGCTGAGGAAGAAGCATGTGGCGAAGATGAGGCATGCACATGAAGGTTCCTAGCAGAGCTCCACCTGTGACAGGCGAAATAACATGTGAAATCAATTATTTTCACACTGTCCAAAAATGTCCATGTTCATTTTCTAAGGAACTCTTTTCAATATCATTCATTCCTGGCAGGCTATATTACAAACTCCTTCCCATAGTACAATTTTCCCTTCAAAAATGTAGGTAACATGCTCACAAGAAATTTTGAATTTTTCTATTCATGAAAAATATGGGGTGCATTCTCTATCAAATCATTTTTCTTTCATAGATGGAAAAGCTCCCTGCACCACATCCAAAAATGCTTCAAACGTGGGTGGAGCCAGGTGAAGAAATGCTCCAAATTTTTGCAGTCACAGAAAAAGCATGTTCAAATCACCTTACCCCTGCGTTTCTGAAACACACAGCACTTTCAAATACAAGAATCCCCCAGTAAGCCACCAGGAAGGAACTACACAAAAAAACTGTCAACTCAGGTCCAAGCACATGCATCAAGCTCTTTTAGAATTTTCTATGAAAAAAAAAAAAGAGAGAGAGAGAGAAAAAAAAATTATATGTAGCTCTTCTTTTACATAATATCAGTTGGTTGTTGCTGTGGGCACGTAGCAAAGGGTTATTGTCTTTTGCTTGATTTAGGCCTGTGAAAATCTTTCCATGACCAAAAGAAATTGTATGCCCAGTCCATACTGAAGTTTTTAATAAAAAGCAGTAAAGCAATCTGTTTCATTGTCAAAGGATTGAAAGAAATTTAATTAATGCCTTCGGAGGGAACGCCTGTATAAGTATCAGAATCACAAGAATGTGTGCATATGCATATATGAATACATATGCACAGCCATAGTCTACTCTGTTGCTTTCATGTCGTCATACTATAGGCCATGAGCAGCTGAAGGCAGAAGTGAACTCATACAATTTAAAATATCACGCTGACACAATTTTAAGGTTAAATGACACTGTGTAGTTTATGAGAAGTTTAAGTGCTATCATCACAGGATAATTTGGCCCTAGAAAAGTAAGGCGGTATAGAAATGCCAACAGACAAACAAATTAAAAATAGTAAGTTAGAAACAGGGGAAAATGAGTTTATGCCACACTAACAGAAACAAAAAGAAACAACAACAACAACAAAAAAAAACAACCCCCCAAAAGAAAAAAAAAACACAAAGATGCATGAAAAGCAGTATGCTATGTTAGATGTTTATCTATACATAAGAGACAGGTGTCACAAAAACAAAACAAAAAAATCATGAAGCTAAAGAGAAACTTTAACTCACCAGTTTCCATCTGTTATATCTGAATTCATGCATAATTGATTATCCATGACTGGTAAGTTCTTTTTTTTCACTAGCCTAACACAGTTTTCTAAACATTATGTGTTAAATCACCACCAAAGTAAAGGGTGTTTGAGAAACCGTAAGGGCAGAATAAAAATTTTTTAATGAAAAATAACATGTCAGTTAATAATAGAGCTGACCTATGTTTAAGAGAGAAATTTTAATCATGTGCATATTAAATATTAATAACCTATTCTGTTATTGTTATAAT
This sequence comes from Cygnus olor, assembly GCF_009769625.2. NCBI lineage: Eukaryota > Metazoa > Chordata > Aves > Anseriformes > Anatidae > Cygnus > Cygnus olor. The sequence continues at coordinate 38,659,598 of NC_049170.1, forward strand.
AAGGTTAAGTAAGCTTCTCCATGCTTAAGGAAAGAGAAAAAGTAGGAATATGTAACAGTGAAAAAAAGCGCTGAGAAGCAGAGACATAAGGAAAATGTGTCAACAATAAACAAGAGGAAATGAGAAAGAAGGAAAAGATGAAGGTGGAAACTAATCTCTATGTGTCATTATGACTGCCAGAGTACTGGCAAAGAAGCAGCATCCTTTTATTTCAATTTTAATCATTTCTGAATTTTAATACCCTGCTCCTTTTGTAATTCTCCTGGCATTCCCTATATGCATCCATCCCAGCCAAAACACCAGTGTAAATTAAATGGCACACAACCACACCACTGATGTAGCTCTCCCAGTAGAACCAATTGAGTGACCAAAAAGCAGAGAAGGTATGACTACTTTGTGTCCCTGTAGACCACTGGCCAATTAAGTGACTTAATGTTCTTCAATTCCTTTAATTTTGAAAAGAAGGGCAGTGGTTAGGTAACCCAGCAATATAGAGCCATTAAAAAAAATAAAGCAAGCCAGTAGTAATACAATAATCAGTGACCATCAGGGCCTGGAAAAATGAGTTTGCTCTCACTGGCACTAAGGAGCATCACATGATTATTTAATTACAGCTCTAATTTTTGTCTCGTGGATGGCAACATATCAACAATTAATAGGGCAAATAGAGGAGACTGCATTTTTAAAGAGACAGAACCTATACGAAATACTGTTTAGAAATGCAATTTGTCAGACAGTATAACGTGTCTTAAGGCATATCTTTCATCGTGCCACACAAATAAAAAAGTTCTAGCAGTTTAATTTGCTGGCATGGCATCTAGGAAATTCTTCTGGAATCCTTAGAAAATAATAACTGCACCTATGCATAGCCTAATAGTCATTTTAATTGGTAATGCAGAATTCAGTTTCTCATAGGACATGCAATCCAAATAAACTAGTGGAATCACAAGTTTCAAATCCAAAAATGTTATTACATAATTATTACATCTTTTATCTTAAAAAGATGATAACAAAATCCTACGGGAATGGCCAAAAGGATTATGGTATTCAGCAAGTCAAATGAAGAAGAAAAGAAAGAAAAAGAAACCCAATACAATACAGTCAAGGGGACAGAGATTGATTTTGGTTGACTGATTTCACTGTGAGCTTTTCTTATAAAGAGTACTGAAATGAGGGGTCCTACTCCAATATTGTGGTGTTCCTGAACAATACTCATACTTAAGAAGCAAAAAAAGCAAAACCTGAAAGAGGACCTGCACCTGGTCGATTGGAAAGCTCTGCTCTGAAGGGGTTAGATGCAGTTCCGATTGTGCCCAGTCCTGCAAATAACCAAAGTGCAGAATGGGAACTACGGGCACAACTCAGTGTGTGGAGGAGCACCCTACACATGCTGCACAATTACTGGAATCTACAAGTATAGCAGAAGGAAAACTCTCATGTACCTGATCTTCCTTGCAAACAAACTCCCTATTCCACAGCCATGCACGGACCAAGTTATGAATTCCAGCGATTTACATTATCCACAATGCATATCAGACAATATTGAATAACTGACACAGGGAAAGCAAGCTCCAAATTTCCTTCAAACATTAAGCTGTACATGTGAAAACCCTACCAAACTACTCTTACTTTTTTTGAATCTTCTGTCTCAATATTCAAGTTAAACGTGCTTTTTCATTTGATGTTCTGTAATCTATCCTTTGAACAAGCAAAGAAATGCTGACTTTCGGCTCTCGCACAGGTAAAAAAAGAAAAAACAAACCAAAACCGCTGTTAAACAACCGTTCAAGTATTACTGTAAAAAGAAAAGCAACGAGAGAAGAAATACTATTACAACGAATGCCCCATTCCTCCTGAAAATTGTCTAAAATTAAGTTGTTTTGATTGCAGACATGAACATTCTGGATTGGAGATCTTAATCTATAATCTTAAAAAGAAAGCTGGCAAGCAAGAGCTTGTATGTAGAAGTATATATCATTCTTTTTATGCACTGGTTACTATACAGATAACATGTCTCACAAAGACTGTAATTAAATGTCTAGTGCAGAAGTAACACTAAAAAGCATTCAGTATTATTATATTACAACGAATCCTTAGAAGCTAAAACTGTCATTTTTAAAGTTTTAAGATGCCTCTAATTATTCTCAAGACTTTATACATTTATCAAGGAAGCCCACCTATGTTGAAAAGCATTAATGATTTAAAGTCATTCTAATACAGCTCTCTACAAAAAAAAATATTAATTTAATCTTTGATTATAAACATTGTAAAACTCACCCTGAAATTTCTCCTTACTTTTTTTTTTTCCCTTTAGTTCCTCTGTGAGTTTTCATGCATGCACAGTCTCGCACGCTCTCTCCACTCCTCTCTGTCTTTTATTTGATGCGTTAAAATTGGGAATACTTAGGGCATATTTAGAATTTTTATTCTGTTTATTGCAAATGTTTTTAATTACAACTAGACATATTCTAAGTAAAGTTACTGAAAAGGAAATACCTTTGTCAAACCTTTGCATGTGGGCTGGAGTTCAGAGCAGCAATTCTTTGTACTTGTGCTGTAAAAATGTTTTCCATTCTGGGACCGACTTACAAATATAAAGAATTAATATTTCAGTGCTCTATGAAATGTATATATTGCTAATTCCATAGATGGGTAAATAAACCAGAGGCATATTAAAGTCACATTTACAGAGACATTGTGTGCTGCAGCTTCCTCTTCTTTCATATGAAGTTGTGAGTGTTTCGGCACTCACAGGCTCATGACATAAAGGGCTGCAAATGTGCTGTGGTCAGTGCTTTACCAAGACCACACACCTTGTCAGTGTCAGAACTGAAAGCAAGACCTGGACTCCAGACACAGGAAAAGGTTACGAGACAGTCCTCCAGGTATACATGATCCCAGTGCATCACCACTTATATGGAGCAGCAAGTGGAACAACGCACAAATGATTGCTGCTGGCCAAATAAATCCTGTCAGAGCAGGATCCTGAGAAGATGAGGTGCATTCTAGGTTTAAAGCACCTCCCTCATCTCCTCGGGTCATATCATGTCATAATGTGCCAAGAGAAAGAGATAAAGCAGATAGTGGCTGGGAGTTATGCAAGGCCAACACAGCTGATAGACGTGGCCCATCCTGAAGCTTTGCTCCCAGGTGCAGTTCAGGTGACTGAGGTCCACCTGCACACAAGCAGATTCTTCTGCCCATCCAGCCCGCAGTTCATACCAGAAAAGCAGGAGATGGCTCGAGCTAACTCCTGTGAACCTACAGCTGTGGAAAAGCATTTCTAATGCTGTTTGACAGCAGCCTAAGGACAGGAGCAGGCCCACGCTCCAGTGAGAGGAGGCCTTCTCACAGCCTGTGCCAATCCTGGCATACACCAATGCCCACAGACTCACTGAAAAAACTGAGATCAGGGTATATTGGCATTCTAAATGAATAGCAAAAAGGTGACTTTGGCATAAATGCTATATAACAAAAGCTAGTGTGTCCGTCAGCCCATCTGAACACCTAACACTGATCCCGTCAAAACCAGAACTGTCAAAACAAAGGTCTACGGACCTCCGCATAGATCCACAAGTGCGCATGAGAGGAAAGTCAGGCCCAGCAAGTTTAAAAACAGATATTTACAATTCAGACGGTGCCTGAGGTATGTAACTATGCTCCACTCCCGTATTTGGCTATTGCTACACTATTCCTACTATACTATACCAGATTATGCAGATTAAGGGTAGATTACAGTTGGTATAGGGTACAAGGACCAGGTGAGAGCATGTGAACAAGATCAGAACTGGCAAAACCCTGTAAAATTAATCTCTACCTGGATTTATACTTATTGAGAGCATGCAGTGCAGGAACCATTAGAAAGTCAGCATTTGCAAAGCAGCAAACAGATATCAATTAAGCAATAAAGTGTCGGTGATAACTGTGGTAAACTTAGATGCCACAGGATGGCAAATGTTAGAAAACACCTACATTTTAGAAGGGACCATTATATCATATCCTTTTTGAAGTAACAGTTACAAATTGTGGTCAGGTACTGTTGAGAGTTCGCGGTACTAGTACCACTCACATGGGAGCTGGCATATGAACTAACTTAATGCTAAATTTTATAATTTACAGAATGGTAGAGAAAAATACACTTCATGGGTAAAGATTATTAATGGAACCCTCTGGCGGAAAAATTAGGGGTGCTTTCCGTAAATTGTGAGTTACAATACCTGCAGTTATCTCCAGTTGAAGAGACGGCTACTTGCACTCGTTAGTCCAAGATAAAAAGTAACATCAGTGGAGTTTTCTGACATGGACTTTATAAAGTTGCAAACTTTCAGTATAACAAGCAATAAGAACTGTAAGTTACTCTTTAACCATCAAACTGTTTTACTTTTTTTTTTTTTTTTTTTTTTTTTAGAATCGGTAGCAACTTTGTGACAACTAAAGTTTAAAAAATGCACTTGATTGCATAGTGACAGATTTGCAGAACATTTTTCATCACACACACATATGTGCTTTCAGTTATTAATAAAATGCTTCTGCCCTTAATCTGCCGTTGCCTGAATATACAATTTCAGTGACTTGGATAGACAAATACTGTTAAGGAATTCTGTTTTCCCTGTTTGAGATGCAATTCAAATACACCAAGCAAAACTAAATGCTGTGTCTTTAAAACTGGCTCCTGCATGCCACAGAAAGCAATACTGATTCACTTTTCTACAGAGTTCCCCTTGGAGTGGAATGGTACGGAAACTTTCTTTTCTTCCCCTGCCCTTCTTTTCTTTTTCCCTCATTTCGAACGAGGAAGAGTCAGCTACCCTAGATAACACCACAGGTAGATATTAAAATGGAGACAGCCATTATTTAGTGGCGGCAGGAATATAAATACATGCACCAACCTATAAACCGGTGTTTACTTCAGGAAAGTAAGTCATATTTTTCCTCTGATTGCTGTGCTGTCAGTTTAATGCAGCGTAAATAAACAGTAGGTGCATGATAGCTTTAAGTAGAAAGTGTTCATTCCACAAGAGGAGCAGATTACTGAAGCCTGATGCCTATAATGGCAAAAGCAGAACTCCCATTTTACCTGAAAATATAGCCTCCTGTGCTAAGAGACTTGTGGCTTTTCTATTAAATTAATTTGTCAGAATTCTATGAAAAATATTATGTACTCAAAGAACTTTACCAAAAACATTCATTTCTGTAGCCCTCGACTTGAACCATTTGAAAAAACAAAAGCCAATCACTCCTCTGTAATTTCATCATCCCATTGCTCTAAATGAAAGCTTTATATAATCAACCTAATCTAACAGAAAATAAAATGATATATAGAATTGCCTATACTTTGAGTTATTTTGTTCTTATAAATATATTCCCTGACTGAAAGTAAAAAAATTCCCCTTTGGAAAAAGCAATGATTTCTGAGAAGATTGTATATACACTCTACATCTATTAACATAAATTATAAGAAAGTAAAATGTTCCAGATGTGTTTAAACTGTTGTGGAAGGAAAGTTTGTGGCTTCATTGGATATATATTAAATATATCTAGAGAGAGCAATGGCAGTTATGTACAAGAAGGCAATAAAATGCTTCACTAGTATCTACGTTAAAATAGCGTAGTTCCTAGAAATGTGACCAAAACATTTCATAAGTCATGTTCGCTCCATTTTTAATTCAGAAATCTACTTTAAATATAAATTTTCTGTATGATGCAGTCTATCTTATTAATATAGTAATCTCCTTGATTTTTTTTCCAAAACACAGCTGGAAACATTAAGAAGGACTTTGAATTTATCCGACAATATCTATATGAAAAAATAAGTTACGATAAAAAGGTGGCATCACTTCCAAAATTGTAGTCGATACAATTAAAAGATTTGTGTTATTATTATTATTATTATTAATAATAATAATATTAATATTTTCCAGGAACACCAGACTTCAGCTGAGCATCTTCTAAACTGCAGTTGCACCCATTTAAGCCTCTGTCCACCCTGAACCTGCAATGTAGGGCGCGTCGGTGCCCATTCAGGACTTTCCTACTGTGGGGAGGCTTTGTGGCCGTGTCCCCGTGGGACTGGTGGCCGCGGTCAGTGCCGTTGGGCTGCTGGCAGGGCCGCAGGCAGCGCTGGCCGCTCTGCTCTCGCCTGGGAAGCGCAGCAGCAGAAGGCAGGTGCTCATCAGCTGACCCGCGGGGCCTACGCCGCGCACCAGAAGAGGTGCCCTGCTCTCGTACAGATCTGGGGCTTTTGTGGCAGACCCTCTCCGCTCCTCTGTCTGGCAAAGCAGCACGTCCCATCAGCGAGTTACGGACTGACTCTGTCTGCTTTACAGGCCAGCAGGTTCGGATCGGTGCGCGCTGCTAAAATAACAGGAGAGGAGAAACTGGGAGTCACTTTTCCATTTAAACTATTAGCAGCAAAGAATGTAAAAAGGAAACAGCTAGTTTTTCAAAGTGTATGCACAAAAAGGATTCCATTTAAATATTTTTTGTTCCAGTAAACTCTTTTGCATACAAAGGACTTATTTATTACATATTTGAACTTGTGGGAAAAAGGGAAGGAATGCACTGATTCCTGAAATAACTCTGCAGTCTTTTTGGAGACTTCACTTTTCTGTGCTCTTGTTCTACTTAGAACAGTTTTATTCCAGGGACGGAGGAATTCCTTGGGGTCAGTTGTTTCTTTTCCACTAGCTTTTTGTATTCACGAGTGGGCATACATAGCACGCTAGCCCATGATTTTAATTTTTCTTCTATCGCCTCATGATGTGCGCGTGCTAGCTGTTTAGATGCACGCCTGGAAGTGAACACATTACATTTTCTGCTTGCTCATTTTGCTACCTACTCTACATTATTACACATTTCTGTGCAAACCATTGCTTCGACCTGAAAAGCAAGGTAATACCAATAACGATCGCAAAGAGAGAATGAATTAGAAAATGAGTGCATGTATAAATGCATAGAGAGCATATAGGAACACGGGACCAAGAAGAGCACTCTCAAATTCTACAGATAGTGCTGCAGAGTCAGAAGGAGATACAAATCGCAGAGAACACCCTACGTTCACGTCTTTACACTCCTCGCTCCTGTCTCAAGTTGTTTTTGAATAGTGCGCCTGATTTGACAGATTTCTATCTGGCGATTGTGCTGAATGCTTGAAGAGATAGTGAAATATCCAAGCGTTCCTTGTGCTAACTACAGTTGAAATTTTACACTTATTGTAACCTTTTCTAACAATGTGAGAAAAACAGAGTAAATATATTAAATTTGTTTCACAACAGATGCTTAGGTTGTTAATATTTAAGATGCCTATTCATGCTATTCCTGTCTGCACATTTGTCAAAAATGTAAGCTTGAATGCTAATGTTTGCCAGCAGACAGCAGACAAATATATGAACGCACTATACCAAAATAATAGAGAGTAGAAATAATGGACCGCTGCTGATTCACGCCCAGGTAGCACGGACCAGAAGGCAAGGGCACTGCCCGCCCGGGCCCCTTGGAGGCTCTGGATCCGAATTTGTGAATTATTTTCCCAGTCGCGCTGCACTCACTTGGGCTGACTACGAGCAGCGGAGAGCTTTCGTCATTTTCAGCTCACTCCAGCTTCGGAGAGCTGGTGCGAAGTGTTTCATCAAACTTGCATTTTAGCGAAGTTTCTCTCGCGGTCCCAGAAGCCTGGGGACAGGCAGGGGGCAACTCCGGACCTGGCAGGTGCCTGCCTGGCAGGAGCGCTCCCGGGGGCAGCGAGCGGAGCCGGCGACAAAAGGACGACGGTTTGCGCAAAACCTCGGGGGCCGGCTTTGGAGACGGAGGAAAAAAAATATAATAATAATAAAAAAAGAAAAAATCCCGGAGCACGGCGACGAGCCCCTGGCAGCGCTCCCCGCAGCGCCGGGTGGCCGCGGGGGATCCGGGGCGCTCCGCAGCCGCGGCTCGGGGGGCGCCCGGCCCCGCGCAAGCTCCGCGCCCTGCGGGCTCCCCGTTCCCTCCAGCCCCCCCCCCGCCACTCCCCCCGACCCGGCGCTTCGCCCCGCTCTCCCCCGCCGTCGGGGCTGCCGCGAGGAGCGCAGGGAAGAAGTTTGCCAAAGTTTCGGGTTTTTTCTTTTTTCTTTTTTTTTTTCTTTTTTTTTCTTCTCCCCGCTCCTTGCGCCTCGCCGCGGGGGCGGCGGGCAGGGGAGCGGGGCGGGCGGCCGGCAGCTCGCCGGCTGCAGGTGTGTGAAGGCGCCCGTCGGGAGGCTCCGCAGGCTGAAGCGCCGCACGGAGCCCCCCCCGGCCCGCACCCCCGGACTCCTCCACGCCCCGTCCCCCCGCCCTCTCTGCCGGGTGGGCTCCGTAGAGCACCGCGGCGGTGCCCCCGGCGCGGCCCCGTCCCCCCCCCCTCCCCCCGTGCCCGTGGAGCGCCGCCGAAGGAGCGGGAGCGACTCACTCATGGGAGCGCGGCGGGCGAGGCCGGCGACACCTCCGGCTTCCGAGGCGCCGGCGAAGTTAATTGCACTGAAGTTCAAGTTGTCTTTTCACCCATCAGGAGTGGGCGTTTAAAGGAAGGAGAGCGAGGAGGAGGAGGGGGAGGGGGAGGGGGGAGAGTCGCTCTCGCTCTCGCTCGCTCTCGCACACACACACACACACACGCACACACACACGGAGGCACAGACACACAGCCACACGCACAGACACACGGACACACGCACACAGCCACACGCGCGCACCCGCCCGCTCGGCTCCGCTCCCGAGCTGCCTCAGCAAGGAGGAGCCCGGACGGAAACCACCAGGGCAGCAAGGTACCGGCGTGGGGCAGCCCTGCCCGTGCGTCTGCGTGTCTGTCTGTCTGTCTGGGCGTCTGCCTGCGGCCCCCCCCACCTCCCCGGTCCCCCCCCACCACCTCCTTCCCACGGCCCCCCCGGGCGGGGAGGTGCGCGCTGCCCCCGGGGAGGGGGCGGCGATGCCGTCGGGGCAGCGAGGCCGAGGGAGGCCGGGGGGGGTCCCCGCCTGCTGCCTCCCTCCCTGATGGGGGCGGCGATGGGAAGCGGCGGAGGGGGGGGGGGAACCGAGCGGCGGGTGAGTGTGTGTGTGTGTGTGTGTGTGTGTGTGTGCCGCCCCCCCGCCGAGCAGGGAGTCAGGTGGGACACACACGCACACACACACACACACACAGCCCCCCTCTGCCCCCGCCTTCCCGGCCCCCTCCCCTTCCCTCCAGCTTGCCCCCGATGCTTTATTTCCACACCTGCACCCCCGGCCCCTGTCGGGCGGCGTGCGCCCCTCGGCGCCCAGCGGTTCAGGCAGCACCGGGGCCGGGGCCGGGGCCGGCCGGGCTGGGGGCGCGCAGCCCCCCGGGGGTCGCCGCTCGCCCGCCGCCGCCCGTCGGGACCGGGAGCGGAGCCGGGTCCCGCCGCGCCGCTTGGTTTTGGGAGCCGCGCATCGCCCCCCGCGGTGGTGTCGGCTGCGGTGTCACCTGGCACCGCGTGCCCCTCGGCACCGCTCCTTCGGAACTGGCTTTGTGCGTGTAACTTCTCCTCGGGGAGGGACTTTTTCTCTGTTCTTTTGTTTTTAAGACCCTTCTTTCCCATCTTCGCTGCTGCACGCTTTGGATGTGGAGTTCCTGGAAAGTGAACCTGGCAATGAGTGCAGGTTTCCCTGAAAGCCGAGGCTGCTTTTTATTCCCTAGGAGACTGAGAAGAGAGGGGACCCTGGATGTCAGCCCATCTCCTTTTTTTTTTTTTTTTTTTTTTAATTTATTTTGACTTTGAGGCGCATTGCCTTTTCCAGCCCTGGGAACTGGCAGCTACAATTCCTGTAGACACCTTTGCGTGTCTCAGAAACAAGACCGAGACCATGGAGTTGATATGTCAATGCTTTTCTCAGTTAACCTGTGCCGCACTCTTCTATTAATTGGTATTAGAAAGTGCAGCCTTGTAACGCAGTTATTGAATAATCATTAATCCATGGAGGATACACAAGCCCAAAGGTTAATAATAAGAACAACAATTAATAATATTGACCTTGCCAGCAGGGGGAATATTTTTTTTTCAGTTATTAAGAGGCACTCCCATTTGTACAAGGTACAGTGGGGTGAATTTGGCCGTGGTGTGTTGAGTACCAAACTACTGCAGGAAGCCCAGAAATGAATTCACCCCATTATCTCCATGTTACCAGGCCTCTGACTTTTTCTCCCTTTGAAATGTATCAAGCACTACCCTCATTTTAAATAGAAATGCTAAGTCTTTAATCAATTCTGACATTTCCACTAGAAAATAACATCTAGCTCTCTTACACAGATAAAAATTTATTTGCCTGCAGCTGGCTTGTTGTAGTGCTTTGGACCTATTCCCTTTCTCAGAGAGGACTTAGCTTTTTATAGTCTCTAGGTACCATGGGGTAATAAATAGAAAGTCAGTACAAAGGGGACGTTCACACTTTTACAGGCATAACTATCCACTCCCTAGAGCTGCCTCCTTGCAGAGCTCCTCTGCCTGCCTGCCTGCCTAACTGGCATGCTTCTATTGTCAAAGACCCATCTCCTTTATTTGTATCCCACTCTCCCGACTGACTGGTCAGTGAATCCTAATAATAATCATGTTTCATGTCTCAGAAATCTAATAATCGAGTTACTCACTCTTATAAATTGCAGCTAAGCTATTTGGGTTAGTCGTGTTATCCCCACTTTAAAGACAGGGAAACTGAAGCAGGAAAATTAACACATTTGCCTGAGGCTGCACATGGATTTAAGAGTAGATCCAGGACTGGAACTGAATTCTGTATTTAGACCATGCTCTCTCTTAAAGATTCCGAAGCACACTGTGGAAAATGCTTCTTTAAGAAAGAACTGTAATATAAGTCTTATTTTTCATTGATTTTGTATATTAGTCAAATTATACACTTTAAAAAAAAGTGTGTATATATATACAACCACATATATATAAATATCATGTTTCCTTTTCTGAATACAAGATTTATTCAGCTTTTAAAAAAGTGTAGTGATACCTTTCAACTATGTGGTCAGGCAGTTTACTTTGGAAACAAGAAACATTTAATATGAGATTGTGAGCAGTAATGGGAACAGAATTGCTCGTTATTAGGTTATTGTAAACAATATTCACTGGATGTTATGGTGTAGTTATAGGCCAACAAAATATAATGAGTTCAGCATTAGTATAGATAAGGTGCTATTGCTTACCTAGTGTGCATTGGTTTTCACCATAATTCTCCTTCAGTGCTTTCAGTATCAAAATACTTAGTATGGGTTTAAGCACTGAAGAACATGTGTGTGTGGAAGCAACCATATACTGTGAGAGTTACGATTTATATCATTAAGCAGTGAATTTTACAGAGTTGTGTCATTCATGTCAATGAAGCAAGAAGTATATTGCCTGCCCTTTAGCTGTGGCACGTCATCAAAGCTGTATTATGGTATGACTGAGCGCAGATGGCATGCCTAAAAAGCAGGTGTACAATATAACTTTCCTATTACTGACACGTAGATATTTCCTCTTCCTCAGTGTCCATCTCCAGATGTTTCCTTGCCCAACCTTCTACAGGAACTATAGAAAGTCCTGCTCATCCTCTGAAGTCTGAAGTTGTACAGTCAAAGCCTATACAGAATATATGCTCATACATATTTTTATGTTTTTATACTGAGAGCTCCGTTCTGAATTTTTTTTCAGAGTCCTGATTTCAGGAAAGTGGGTGCGGATCTCATTCAAAGAATCATTCTCCAATGCCATTAGCATTACCTGCCAAAAATGAAAGTGGCATATGAATCACAATAATTCACTCATGATTTTGTGGGTATAGAGCCTGCCAAGGAACATCAGAAATCCACATGTTGTTCCTGAGTTTTATGGACTTTGAACAGTGGTAAAAGTAAATTTATCCAAAGACCATCTTATTGATGACCCATCCTATATGGATGACAGACATAACATATTCAAGAGAAAGACGGTATTAACTTAAAATATTAATGTCCAAATGTTTATCTTTCAAGTGAGGTGGTGAAATTGGTGAATCAGAAGACTAACACTATGTCAGGAGCCTTTCCTGAGGTGCCCCTTATTGGAGTGTTACTGTGACATAATGATTTGGAAATATGCTTTTGTTTGAGAAGAGCTATCAGATCCTCTGGGAAATATTGCAGATACTTTCCAGTTCCTTTCAGACATGCAAATACACTAATGTTTAGACATGAGTAGAGAGTAGAGGTGGGGAGTATAGTAGAGCAGGGAGTGGAGTAGAGTGGGGTTAAAAGCCTCTGCATAGATCACAGAACCAAATAAATACATGCATTTTTTTCTGAATCTGATGTTAGTGGGGGCTTGGAATAAAACGGTCCTTATTAAGAAGAAACAGTGCATAAAGGTGTGCATACTTGAGAGGCTGATAGAGAAGATCATCTCCTGCCTGTTATTACAGTTGATCAACAGAAGATCAACAGAACTCTCAGTAATGCTCAGATACTTGTGTCATTCCCAGGTAGCACACACCTTATAAAGTATGGCTTATTTCCAGCTCATAGTGTACAGCTAAAGTTATAGCACTGAAAAACACTGCATGCTACCTAGCACTTCTTATGATTCCTTGCTTTCTTCATGATTTGCTTTAAACTGAGCACATCAGAAACTGTTGTCTTTTTTTTTTTTTTTTCCCTAAGAAGCTACAAGAAGGGCAGCCTATGTATTATTGTACCATGTTCATACACTTGTGAAACAGAGCAAAAAGACTGCTCACTAGCAAGGTCTGCCCATAGCTGTCTCAGCAGCTTAATGAAATATTAAGACTTGGTTTGAGCAACTCAACTGTTCTCCAACCGATATTAGCATTATCTGTTGCAGATGAAAATGTCAGTAAAAAAATACAACCATGTTGGAGAGGCCTTCCATGCATATTTTAAATGCAAGTGGCCATTATCAGCTTTTTCAGAACCGTATCTGATGTCTGATATCACTGGTGGCTCAGTGGAAGAGATCCGGGTGACTTTTTTTCTGAACATGGCAGCTACTTTCACAGTATTTCTGCAATCTTCTGATTATCTCACTATCTGTTGGCTAGAAACCAATCTCCTGAACTTAGGCCTATGTCACCTCACTACCTGAATGCCTCTTCTAAAAATTTGTTCACTGAAAAGTGTATCATGTCAATAATAAATTCATATGTCCTTCTCCAGACTGGCTTGAGTTTCCTCCAGTCATTCACTGAAGGTTCTTTTTCCAAGCCCTGATGCTACACAGTACCTCAATCCATTCAGCTTCTCTTCAAGATGGTAACTACTTTCCGCTCCACTTTCTGCTGCAGAAGATCTTTTGATTACCTAAGAAAGTAAATTGCATCCTGTAGATTTCCTCTTACAACTTCTGCTTTACAGAAGAAAAGATCAACTTGTGGCAGATGCGTCAACGATGTCAGACTCGCTTCTCTGTTGTCTGATTGCCCTCTCCACCTTCTGTCGATCTGAAACTTTCATTTTGGAAAGGATTGAGGGTTGTATTAATATTTGTGTTAACCACTTTTTCCTGCACATTGTCTGTTCCTTCCCCTTGGCGTCTGGCTTGTCTTGGCTGCTTTTAAAAACTCTGTTGCCTCTAGTGAGGGACTGCCAGATTAGACCAGTGAAGAGAAACCAGGTGACTGTCTACTTTTACAAATATAGGTTGTGTATAATAAATTCAGGTTTTACATCTAAGCAAATTAAATCATCATATGATTCTGACTACATGCATTTTTTATCAAATATGGCATATATTTCACAGATTATATTTAACATACGCATGTTGCTATTCTGAATACCTGACTAGGAGTTACAAGGTGTGCCACTAGATCTTAGTAAATGGGTTTATGGAACCAGAAGAAATAAGATAAAATCATCTCTTTTTCTTGCATTCCTGACAAGTCCAGTGGAAGGGCTTTTCCTGCTCTATAGATGGCAACATAAACACCTCACCACAAGTCTGTTTAGAGATACATTTTGTTATTAGAAATTTAGAGAATTTGTAAAGGCCTAAGCAGAAACTGCCCACAATAAGGAAGTCTTAAAGCAATGTCTTTGGTCAAGAGTTTACCACATCTAGTCAGTAAGGTCTTCCTCTAATGTTTCTGTCATGTAGTGGAAGACACTAGTTACAATGTCAGAATAAACACGTTACTTCTGCAAAAAAATATGTTTTAACCTCAGGAATATTGCAACGTGAAAATAGGATTTAGCACAATTCTCCCTTTATGGTTTATCTACAGACAGTACAGTTTTAGCGTAAAGCCCTAAACCTTGCAAGATGATTCCCAGCCAGAGGTACGCCATACCTTGAACATCAATCCGTCAGCTGAGCACTGACAAGGATTATCCTGTGAAGGTAACAACTCAGTGCTTTCAATGTTAACTCAACAACTGCTTTTTCTTTCTTTCTCTCTCTCTCTCTCTCTTTCTTTTTTTCTTTTTCTTTTTCTTTTTCTTTTTCTTTTTCTTTTTCTTTTTTTTTCTTTTTCTTTTTCTTTTTCTTTTTCTTTTTCTTTTTCTTTTTATTTTTCTTTTTATTTCTTTTTATTTTTCTTCTTTTTCTTTTTCTTTTTTTTTCTTTTTCTTTTTCTTTTTCTTTTTCTTTTTCTTTTTCTTTTTCTTTTTCTTTTTCTTTTTCTTTTTCTTTTTCTTTTTCTTTTTCTTTTTCTTTTTCTTTTTCTTTTTCTTTTTCTTTTTCTTTTTCTTTTTCTTTTTCTTTCTTTTCTTTCTTTCTTTCTTTCTTTCTTTCTTTCTTTCTTTCTTCTTTTTCTTTCTTTTTTTCTTTCTTTCTTTTTCTTTCTTTCTTTCTTTCTTTCTTTCTCTCTCTCTCTCTCTCTCTCTCTCATAAATAAACAGATACTTTGGTGAGCACAAAGATGTCGCTGTCAATACTTACATTTTGGTCTAGGTGGTGTGAAATGTGTGACTCGGGTAGAATTTAAGCATGTGAACAAACAGCTGTGATTCCAAAAATTTCTGCTGGGCAGTTGCTTAAACCTCAAAGCAGTACATTTGTCCTCATGGTTCAGGCCTTGGAGTTAGTTTCTTTTCTACCTGTGACTCTGAAACTGCCTTTCAGGCCTGCTCATGCAGGGACCTCAGGACCTCAGCTCCATGGCATTTCATTTCTCTACCCAGGTCACTTTGTTGGCTTGACCTCCTGGCCCCTCCTCGAGCATTCTCCAGACTGTCTGGCATGACTGGAGCAGGGTCACTCTGGTAGTGATGGCACTTACTCCCAGGAGACATTATCGTTGTCGTGTTCCCCCCCACCCCCCACCCCACCCCCTTTTTGTTCCACAACAATTTAAGATAGAGAAGATAGAAATAATCCCAGGAAAACTCAGTGTGTTCCCCAACCCTGGGAATAATTTAAACATTAGATTATGATCTAAGGAATCCTCAATTTGTTTGTGCTCAAGGGCACCATTTCAGCAGAAGGGTCGAGATTGCCTGTTCTAAAATAACCATCAGCCTGATGGTCAGAGTCCTCCCTTGGGGGAGAGGAGTGTGAGCTGGGGCCTTTCAGAACAGGAGTGATGAATCCCGTGATTGTGTGAGCGCTCTAATCACAGAGTCGTTATACAGAGGGAGATGGGAAGACAGCTTCTCCTCTAGCTATGTTTTAATAAAACATAAGTTTTGAAGGAAAGATCACAGGAACCTATTTTCATAAAAAGAATCAGGGTGTAGATACTGAGTGGATGGAGGCATCTCTCAGACAGCCCTGGGTAGAGCCCTGTCTTTACAGGTAGCCCTCAGGTAAAGCCCTGGCTTTAAAGGGAAGCAGGATTTTCAATCTGGGACAAACCTCCATGTTTCTTCCCTGTTAGTTCCAGCCAGTATACGCTGGGGTCAAGGCACAATGTGCTGCCTGTTTTCCAGGCTGCTTGTCCCGCTTTATGCCCACCACTTTAAAAACAAGGTTCTGGATACCTGATAGGGGACTTAGATGCTGGAGCACCAAGGTTTTGGAGCGCCAGAATATTTTACTGGATTAGACCATAAACTATATAAATCAGTACCTGTTTATTCATAGCAGTTGGTTTCATATGAACACCAGTACTTAGTATCTGCTGATAGCTGTTCTCTCAGCAGATTTTGTGGTCCATTTTATTTTGTATCACAAAAGACAGCATGGAAAAACTCTTGGATTGAATATTATTTATAATGAAAATTCTCACTGTGTTTCTCACTGGAAACTGTAATGGCCAGCATGGCTAGACACTCATGTTGGTTTGAGAGATTTTTTGTGGAATTTAACTAAATTAAAAAAGAAAAAAAAAATATTAAGTTATTTATTTATAGGAAAAGCATAGTGAGATTCAAAATTGCTTATTTCTTTATATATATATATGTGTGTGTGTGTGTATATATATATATACACACTTAATCTGCTTGCAAACTTCCCAAATCGGGGAGTAATATAATCTTCCAAAAATGTTGCCAATGTGATGGCAGCCCAGTGCACAGGTTTGCCCTGCCATATCATAACTGTCTGCTTTTGCCACGTCCAGGGTGTATGGGCACAGCTCAGACAGTCTGTCCCATGCATGTTTTTTTCCCCAAACCTGCATGGTACAACTGAAGAGGAGGTTACAGAAGCTGCCCTGGAAGCCTTCCACTTGTGATCTGCATCCTACAACACGGAATATTCTAAATATCATGGGCCTTCCCTAGCTAACAAGCTGGTTATTCTGGCTATGCATGAAGATACAGATTTGGGTCTTAATTAACATCTGTAGTTTAATCAAACCATTTATGATCCTGAGAAATCTGAACTGTAGTCTTTCTGGTTTTTCTGATGACAGACAAATACCATAAACAAAAAGGAACTAAAATAATGGTTTAGTATACAAAGTGTTTGCAGCACAGCTATGGCTGTGACAAATTTTGTGGAAAAGTGGGAGGACTGAGGTTCAGATTTTTCAGCATCTGAAGAAGATTTTAAAGATAGTAGACATGAGAATAATACATTAGGGATCTCACAAAAGTTTCTGGAGTTTAAGTTTAAACAGCATTCTATTTAATTTCACAGGGGCTAATTCTCTTGCAGTGACAATGCTGTAAATCTCCAGTTAGGCTCAGTATTATTATAAAAGAAGTTGGCCCAGGAGAGAAAATCAGGAATAAATTGCCATGAAAGTGGATTGGCCTGTTCAGGCTGGTGACCTAGTGAAACAGTGCAGGACTTTATAATCTTCGACGCAGACAGGTCTTCATTGTTGAAGGAAGCAGGAAGTGTAAAGAGGGCTGTAATTGCATATTCTTTAATAAGAAATATAATTGTTGCTTTCTCTAAACAGATCTCAGACATATTTTAATAGTGTGCACACATTGAAAAGTCTCTGAAACACACCCTTCTACCCTAATTTGTTCATATACATTGATATATTCTAATGTATTTATGCCCTCTAAAAATGTAGTCCACGTAGAACATTTCTGATGTGCAGGGTTCCTTACTTTTTGTTGCTTTTAGATAGACTATGATGTAGAGAAATATAATGGAGCATGACTCAATAAGAGAAAGAAAGTCCAGTAGGTGTGTTTGTTTTCATACTTTGAAGTTTCTGTCTTAAAATAAGGGTTTATCATTGCCATGATTATAGTGATCAGAGTCTTTACTACAGTGTCAGGACTGTGCTATCTTTCATACTCATTGAAATGGTTCCAGTTCTGCAGCATGATTGAAAAAAAAAATCAAGCAGTCTTTTGTTTCAGGAAACTTTGAATTAGGAAAGTCCATTTGTGAAGCAGTATCATTTTCTTTGCTGAATTTGGAGGGATTGCATCTCATGTTAAACTAATATAAATATAAAGCTTAGGCAATATGAGGAAAAGCGGTGTTGTACAAAGCTTATAACTAATGAAGTTCAGCAAAAGCAGACATGAGCTTCTTTTAGCAGAGTTTTATCTTTGAGGCTTAAATGCAGTTTATCTACTTCTTTGCATTCAATACTCTTTTTCCAGTCATTACAAAACAACAGGTTGTTTTAACTAGCATTAGGTGTACAGCTTCCTGTGAACCATGGTAACTGAGGCTTGAGATTTACAAATGATTGTTTAGTTTTTATCAAACTCTGTTAATCTGTAGAGCTAAGCATAATTATACCATACTTTGGAAATGAGTTCAGTAGTGACTGTCCTTCAGAAACTCTGCTATGTTTGTATTGTTCTGCAATGCCATGGACTGCTTTTTCAGGACAATTGAGATCACAGATACATACTCAGTAATTTTTATTTCTGATAAGTATCATATTTTAAAAGGCATTAATTCCTCTTTCTGGGTAATTGGAATTGAGGAAAACATTAGCTTTTCCTCCCAGGAGGAGGGATTCAGTTTATTTATAAAAGAGATACACCACCAAGACTTCTAAGATTCTCCATGGTGTTGCCTCTGTAGAATAATCACCTCACAAATGTTAAAGGTTTCAGCCTTTGTACACGTAAAGGTCATTTTTTTTGTTGTTTTGTTTCACCACAAAAAAAAAAAAGCAAAAAAAGCTGCATTCTCTTATAAATTTGCCATTGGCTTTAGAATATAAATACTTGTCTGATAGTACCTGGTGTGAGTTCATCAACTCCTTTTATGTCTTCCACTAATCTGTCACCCCTTGATAAAGGCTTCACTTGCTCAGGTGACCTATGTGTGAAATATCCCACTCCTAGTGCCTGAGGGATGTTCAATATCATCTTTCTAATCAAGGAAAAGTAGAACCATCTGCATATCTGCTTATGATATTTATACAACTGGGGTCTAGAAGGAGATTCTGTTAAAAAAAAAATATCTGCAGAAAGAATAAAAAGACCACTACTGTTTGTCATAGTTCATATGATTTGTCTTTTTTAAAACCGCATGTCTGGCTAAGATGTACTAGTGAGAGCAGGAAAATGAAATCGTGGTTTGCTACTCCTTGGCAATATTCATGCAGTGAGTCAAGTCAACAATACTGAGGTTGAGAAGAACACAAACCAAGGACGTTGCCCATGCAAATGATGCATCCTGGTTGCTTCCTCATGAACTCTTCCATGAAATCTTGCTGCACCCATCTTGATTGCATATGCTAATCCTGGCTTCTGAATTGACTCATAACAGATTTATCTGGATTTCCAACTTCCTCTTCTCTTTAGAATGTTAATTAAAAGAAAAATGATTACACTTCAGATATTCATGACAATAACAGAGCTTTCTTCTAGAGAGCCAAATTTTGCTTTTATTTATATGGGACCATTTAAAATCAATGAGTTTGAGTCTATTCAGCACTATGGACCTTTTAATACTCACATAGTATAAAATGCCCTTAGCAGGAAAGGAAGATCATTCATATAACATTATTTTTCAAATTTTACCTAAGACAGTAAAATGGAGGAAAAAAATCAGCTTTCAGAATGAAATATTAAAAAAAAAAAAAGTTGAAAAAAGACAGGGTGAAAATAAGCCCAGAGTTGCTCATGCAGACATATATTCTTCCTCTTTTTGCCAAAATCAGTCACTGTCACTACTAGGCCTGCACAAGCAGGAGAAGGAGGCCTTGGATATTCCCTTTATGGAATATGGAGAATTTGAGGCATGTCCCTAGCATAAACAGACAATTGTCCATTGTTATTTCTTATGCCAGATGCTGAGTTTGTTTATTTTTACTCAGGATTTAGGAACTCTTTAAAAAAATATATGTTTTTTAGTATGAATATAATGAGATGTAATAAAAGAAGAAGTAGAATGAAATTGCTCTTTCTTCCTTTTTTTAAAATCTTAATTCATATTGTGAACTTGTACCAGCCATTTTTAATTTCATATTTATTTATGTATTTACTCTTTCTTTCTTTCTTTTCTTCTTAGCAAGGGACTTTGTACTCATAGTCTTGCTTGGTACCCCACCATACTGTTGCCTTTTTTTTTTTTTAAATTATTTATTATTTTTATGTTCAGTAGATTAAATCATACTATCCTATTCGGGATCTTCCCACCATTACAGCTTTTGCCACCCATAACCTTATTTTATGATCAAAGGGGAAATAAAGGGAAAGCAGTAATGTTAATAGGCTTTCCCATGCAGTCTCTCTGGGAATGGTCTTTTTATAAGTGTCTTGAACTTGACCTCTTCAGACAGCCCAAAGGTCCAACACACATTTTTAAAGTTGCATTTAAATTTTAATATTTTTATTCTGTGAAGCCATTTAAAACCTGGCCCTCAAAACACAAAGCATAAATCTTTCAGGACAGTCATATAGTAAAATTGATGTGTGCGGAAGAGAAGTTCCGGAAAACCCCTAAAGCTCTGTTGCTTTGCTTTTCATGTCGTTTTATAGATACCTTCCCTACAACACTACCAAATAATCAAACAAAATCCAATGAATAATATTGTGATTTCATCATTCTGGCATTTGAACTTGCAAATACAATTTAGCAATGAATTAGGAGAGGAAAAGTTTTGCGTTGCCCCACCCTCATTATAAAAATGTTCTTCAGAGCCAAACATTTCAGGCATTAGAAAGATTTACAGTAATAATATACGTAGCTATAATGAACTTGGGAACAAGGGAGTCTTGTAAGAGATTCTCAGAATGAGAGAGAGGTTTTGTAAGCAATTCTATCAACACTAAATAAATATTTAGGAAGATAGACTTCTCTTAGTGAGTCTGTATAATAATTGTAGTGCTAATAGGAAGTATATGATTTGGGTATGAGAAGATACATATCTCTGAGTCCATACAACTTGTTTGTGTGGGTGAATCTAGTTCTCATTAAAGGTACTGGTTTGACTGTCCTGATTGCTGGAGTCTTCTTTCCATGAAAATAAGTAAGCTTTGTCACCACCCGTATAAGGTTTATAGCCGTCCCTCAGTTCAACTCAGGCGAATCTCTTTTTATAGAATCATAGAATGGCTCAGGCTGAAAGACCACCTGGTTCCAACCTCCTGCCATGGGCAGGGACACCTCCCACCAGACCAGGCTGCTCAAAGCCCCATCCAGCCTGGCCATGAAGACTTCCAGGGATGGGGCATCCACAGCTTCTCTGGGCAACCTGTGCCAGTGCCTTACCACACTGAGATCCCTTTTTTTTGGGGGGTGGATGTGGGGGGTGGTCAGAAAGGCAGCCAGATGTGACAGTTCAATTTGGTAATATACATGGAAAGGAAAAGTGCACTTGTTAAATGGTTGAAATTGACCTGTAGGTGGAGGTTACACCACAGCCCACCTCTGCAATGTCAATGTGCACTGTCCAAGCTTGGTAACACACATAAATATTCATTTATTTTCCTTTGTTTACTTGTGTAAACTTTCCATGTGTAACTCCTAAATCCAGATCTTTGACCACACCAGTACACAGAGAAAATCGGGAGACTGGGTTTTTGTGAACTTCAAGGCATAGGGGAGGCAGGCAAGAGTGGCTACCAGCCACCTCTGTCTGGCATGTTTGCTCTGGTACCCTCTTTTAGTGTCCTGCTGCAAGGAGAGAGGCTGGGATGGAGCGTGGCCTTCTATTCCTGGAACTTGCCCTGGCTTCCCGTGTGCCTTGCTGAGCCGAGGATGTGGGCACAGAAACAGGGAATCCCATTGAAATTGCTGGAAAAAAACTCTCATTAACTTAATGAGATTTGGAACATTACAAGGGAACTCCAGCTGGAACCAGATCTGAACCTGAGTGTGAAACATTCCTGAATATACTACCACAAACTTATTTCAAGGAGAATATGTGCTCAGACATACAAATGGCTAGATTCTGATCTCGGTAACGCCAGCGTGAGTCTCTTGACTCATACAAACTGAACTCAGAGGACTAGCCCTGAAGACTATAAAATGAAGATGCACACATGCCACAGGAGACTATGAAAGGAGGGTGGAGCTATGAAGATTTAGCCACACACCTTGCTGGAACACCTTAAGACAGGTAGACCTGGCAGCAGTTGCCTGAGACAGGACTTTCATCCTGCATAATCACTACTTTCCATAATTAAGAGTACAGTCTGACTGGGTTCACACTTACTGTGCTGTAGTCTAGCTATGCTCAGGTTCTCCATACAACACTTCTTTCCTTGCTCTCTAACAAACACACTTTACTTTCATATATTTTGGGTAAGTAGCTGAGCTGCCATGACTGTTGGGCTTCTTGGGGGGAAGAGGACTGACTTATGAATATCAAAAAGATAGAATGAGGAGAGAAGAAACAGATTCTCCTTCCAGTATAACGTGATAAGGCAGCAGGCTGGGCTCAAAATAGGCAGAGGAAGTGCTGAATGACCCAAGTGATGACAGGCTTGGTGGCATTCTTCTGTGTGTATAGAAGACACTTGTTTTGTCCATATGTCTCTATACTGTGACTGAGAAACTACTGTAGTGTTCTTATGGAGTGATATTCAGACTGCAAGTTTAATCTGAAGGGGAAAGCCAGTCTGTTTCCATCTAGTTTATAAACTTTTGAAAAATGTCAGTGGAATAAAGATCTCTACATTAACTAGTCTTTATTCTTTTTCGTCTCTGGATGTACCAAAAGCTCTCACTTCAATCAAAGTTAACGTGAGTTTTCCTGAAAAAAAGAATTGGACCTTGATAGAGCTTTGACTTGTCACCTATTTGAGTGTTTTCATTACTTTCTGATTACTTACCCAGGGTTGCCAAATTTAACTTTTCTTTATTAAGTAATTTAATACTCAGAGCTCACAGAAAACTTAACATGTCATCCATCTCTTTCATTTTAACTCATTCAAAGCAAACTCCATTTCTTAGAGCAGATTATTTTTGCATTGCACATCTGAACTTGCAGTGAGACTAATACAAAACAAATAAAAACTTTCTTTTTTGAAACTTTTGAACAAGTTAAAACACATCCAAAACTGTATTCACAGTAATTGATACTAATTAAAATGCTGAAGCTGCATTAACAAGAAATGAAAAGGAGTATTTTGGGTCTTATCTTTTGCAACGTGAATGTTTTTCATGCTCAGCTTTTCATAAACGCAGAAATATTATACCTTGTATTATTTCCATGGTAAATGCTATTGCTGTTCGGCATTTTATGGGGTGTGGTTTATAATTTTATTAACACCATCTGTTGTTTAAAAGATAATATAGAATGTTTAAAAATTACCAAAAATGCTGGTGTACACAAAATCAGGAGCAATATTTGCATTTTGCTCTTTGCCTGGCAATTTATCTGCACATAAAGCTGATTTGACTGAAGCCAGTTGAATTTAACTCTTTATGGTTCATGTGATACTTCAAATATCTCCACTAGACTATGCATTAAACACTATTAGTATCATGAGCACATTATGTATCTGAAACAGTCTTTGCTGCCAGATCTTAAAAATGCTGAAGGGTAAGGAGGGAAATGAAAGGACATATTATGAAAGGACTAAGGACCCTGAAGATCATCTACAAACAGAATTACACGTCTTTAAATGGAAAGGCAGGCCAAGAAGATGAATGAGGAATGAATTTGTTTGCGTGACTTACATTTCTGTTAGAAACGCTTAGACACATCTAAAGGCAAAAAAGAGTTTTTAATTACTGAATAAACCTTTTTTTTCTGAAGCTAAATGGAAACACAGCATCATGAGCAGGTGGTTTTACACATTTCACTCCACCCACAGCCTGAGAGTACAGCCAGTTAAAATACAAAGGCAGGAGAGGTCATAAATACAGGAGGTAAGGGATGCTTGAGTGAACTTGGAGGAAGATCAGTGACAAAAGATCAGGAGAGATGCCTGTGGTTGGCCTGCATCTTGGCCAGGTGGAGAGCTATTTCAGTTTTGCTTAACAGGAAAACCATCATGGCCTTCTCTGATCTCTATTACCTAGCTGCTTGAAATAAATAGCCAGTTGCATTTAGGGAGAGAGGAGGGACAAAACACTATTAGATACAAGCTTGCCAATTACAATTTGATTCTTCTGGATTTATGGGGCAGAGAGTATTGCCCTCTTTTGCTAGAAATGTACTGAAAAGATCTTTTCCAGCATGATCTCACAAAACAAAGTCTGTACCACTTTGTCTTTCAGCTACAAATTTTCTATCTGAAGAATACACAGAGGAGGACAAATTCCCTGTTACCAAAGAATGGAAAAAAACCCTATGTCAATGAAAGGCCCATCAGGCTGTTATTGGCTGCCAAAACAAATATTTTGGACTGAGAAAAACTGCACTTCAAACTAATGAGAATCCAGGTGACAGGCGTTTTATTTAACTCAATGCCATAACTTCATCTATAAGGAAAAATGGCCTAACATAGCCATTCCAGGAAAAAAAATTCCAGATATTCTAGCATGCTATTCATATTCTGGGATAAAAACAAAAACAAAAACCAACAAAACCGACAAAATCCAAACAGACAAAACTCTTACATAGATGTATACACTTTGTCTTGGAATTAGGTTGATTTTTATTCTAGAATAATTATTCCACTCACAATGCAGAGTAATTATTCCCGAATAAAGTCTTTTTTTTTTTTTTTTTTTTATTGCAATGAAGTGTCCACAGGGAGCTATCAGAGAGTAGTTATCCCAGAATTGCTGTGCTGCTTAACTTCCTCCATGTAGACAAGCCTTAAGAAATCATATCCAAAAGAAGATTGAGGAGAAAAAAAAAAGTGTCTGTGCATGTGTTACAGCATAAAGTGTAAGTGCTAAAAGTTATACATTGTAATGTAGATGCTGTAAACCACACATTTATCCCAGGGTACAGGGTACATGGTAATAGCAGCAAAAAAGGCTTTTGTGGAAGTGTATGTAATAAGAATTCACACCATTTCTTTTGATTTAAAAGTTACTTTCAAATATTTCAAATTGAGCTTTTGTCTTTATTCAGCGCAGGTACACTGCTTACTAAATAGTTTGTTGTGTTCCCTCTCTGGAGCTGCTGGGAAGCTGTAATTAACAGCTATGTTCAATCTTTTGGTATATGGTGGCACCAGTATGATGCTGGGTCATAACTCCTTAAATGAGCTGAGATGCTAAACCTTTGGCATGTGCTGCAACAGCAAATTAAACACAAGGGCAAGAAAGAGGAGTGTTTTATTAGCTGAGCTGGTACCCCTCTCATTATATTAATACTTTAAATACTTTACTGAGATGCAGTCCACCCTCTCTCTTGCTTCAGGACGAGTGATGTACAGTTGTAACTGTATTGATTATATTTGCATCATGTTTTCATGCTTTTTTAATTTGCTTTTTATTAAAACAAGTCAGTATAAGTCACAAGACTCATGGAGTTTGTGATCCTGGGTGGGAGTTTGAATGTGCTACTACTTTATATCACTCACAGGGATTCCTTAAATATGGGTAACCCTGCCAGAATCTATTCTCCTCTAACCCTGTCCTATCCTCATGACAGAGGTACTTTCACAGTATGCCTGGAGGGTCCCAGTGTGGCCCCTGGAGCACGGTGTGTGACCTTGGCCAAGCCCTTCCAACACTTGGTCCCACTTGTGGCCCAGCACTGGTAGGCCTGGCCTCCAGTGTGCTCCTGCACATGCATTTTGTTGCATGTGGCAACCTGCACAGCTGGAGAAGGCAGTGGGGAGGAACATGAGGTAAGAAGCACTAGTTGGGAGCACCAAAGCAGGCTGACCAGCTGTCATATCTGCAGGCCAAGGCCCTCTGACAAGTACCAGGGCCATCTCCATGCCTGGTGCATAGAGCCTGACTGGCGAGAGCTTATACCTCTCAGTGTGGATCCAAAGTTTCCCAGCAGTTCTGGGTACATATCTCAAGTCAAGCAATGCTGAGGTGGCCTGACTGGTCAGGCAGAGACTGACTGACCCTGGTCCTGTAATTTCAGTATACGTGAAGGAGCAGAACTATATATATATATATTTTTTTATATACTTTTTTTTTTTTTTCTGTTGTTGTCCATTCAGGGGAGGTGCTGGTGGGAACTGTCCTCTGCAAGGTCACCAGGAAACCCTCCCCGGATCAGGGGAAAGCAGTTTGTCATTTGCAGACCTGCCGCCCTTCCAAATCCAAGTGACTGCAGGGGAGAGGGAGCTCTGGAAGGTATTTGCCAAGCCTTGCTGTGACCTTAGGTGCTGCCTCAGTGGACACGGCTCCGGAAAGGGGTGAGCCATGTGCAGTGCCATCTGGGCCCACGCTGGCGAGGTGACCCTCCCTCCGGCACTCCGGCTGCGGACACCTGTGCCTCTCTGTGCCTCCAGAGCCTCAGCCCCAGCTCCAGTCTCAGATCTTACCCCAGCACTGCTCAGGACACGTCCTCCATCTCTCCTCCCTGTGGACAATGGTGACAAGCAGCTGCCTGGCCACCCCTGCTGGTCTGCATGGAACCTTGTGGCCAATAGCACCAGACTCCTGCTGCCTT
The DNA here is from genome assembly GCF_009769625.2 of Cygnus olor. Classification (NCBI taxonomy): domain Eukaryota; kingdom Metazoa; phylum Chordata; class Aves; order Anseriformes; family Anatidae; genus Cygnus; species Cygnus olor. Next base: position 38,685,887 of record NC_049170.1, read on the forward strand.
CCCCTCACACCCAACCCACAAAGGACATGGTGTGCTCTGGACCAGACCATCAGCCTGGCCACTGGCAAAATCCCCCCTTGCAAATTCCCCTTGTGCTGTCTCATCCCTCTGGCCAGGCACAGTCAGGAGGTGAATCTCTGTAACAGGGCAGTGGAGATGTCTGTGCAACCTCCTGGGACCCTGTCTCACTTCTGCAGCCACATAGCACATTGTAGGCATCACCATCTCATCTCCTGCCACCAGAGGCTCTTCCAACTCTCCCTAGAAAATAGGGAGGGGAAGTTTGCTTTAAGGTGCCTTTGATTTCACTGAGTTTGAGATGACACATTCAGCCAGCAGGAATAAATAATATTCTAATAATCAGTACTAAGAATTACTCTAATTCTGTCAGGATAATGTGCTCAATATTTGAACACTCTTCCTACTTTCTGGGGAAACACAAAACATAAAACAAAATCGGGTTGGGAGGGGTTGTTTGTTTTTGTGAGGCTTCTGGCACTTCTTGTTTTTATAGCTTGCTCAGCAGGGCTGCCAGACCTTTTCCTTTGCATTCTGATACTTCTTTGTGATCTGGATACAAACAGTAATTGCCAAAGCATTTGATTTTTTTTTTAAACTTGTTACTGAACTTTTTTAAAATTATTTTTTATTTTTATTTTATTTTTTTTAGAACTGTTAATAATGTTTGGGCTCAAATTTGAAAGCTGGCTGGAAAATCCCATGCTGGAGTGATACAATTCCTATTTTTTGGCACCAGATACTCGTTCCTCTTGCTTTCAACTATTTTCAGTCAGGAAAATAAAATATTTGTGCTGATTTTGATAATCAGCCTGTTCGTGCACACTTTCTTGTCAGTGATATTGCTGAGGGTAATCTTGTTACTCTTTCAAATACCACGAGAGGATGTCACAGTTAATGCCCTTACATTAAATGGGGAAGTCTGTCCACAAGCTGTGGAGGTATTCCCATATTAGTTCGCACTTAGTTTATGTTTTTTTTTTTTTTTTGTTTTGTTTTTGTATTTTTTCTTGCTGCAGTCCTGATCATTAACTCTAGGAAAATGAGCTATGCTACAATCCAGGCTAATTGCTGTGTTTAAACACTCATTTTAGGTAAGAGTAGTGGTGTTTAAAATCATGTTAGCAGGTCACACACTGATGGGAATATAACTCATCTTTTTACTGTGTAACACATTTGTATTAATGTCCACTCAAACCCTTCTCTGTCGTGTCCAATCACTTTAGTATAAGGAGCGTGCCCTTGGTCCATCAACCACCGAGACTGTAGAAGTAAGGATGTTAATTATTAAGACATTGTTTCCCTTGTCTTGTTTCCCCTTAACTTTAGGGTTTCTCTGCCACATCTTTCCAAATATAAAACCTGGAAAAAAAAAAAAAAAAGGAATAAATGCTTTTCTTTATTGTAAATCTTGTTTCTCTTTGTTCTGCTGTAGGTAAGGGAAGTATAACATTCTGAGATATGAAAAGTCTGGATAGTGTACAGACCTGCACGATAGTAACTACTATATTTTTAACCTTGCATGACTGAGGGAAAATGCCCTTTCTTCCAGCATATTCCCCGCATTTCTGTGTCTCATTCTCTGAATGCAATTTTTGTTTGATTCATGTCCCCAACATTCATTTGCAGAGATATGCAAAGCAATCAACCTGACACCTCTGGTTCTCCAGTTGTACTGGGGGGATTGGTATTGGTGTATATGAGCTCAGCCTCTTGAAGAGAATAAAAGGATTACAGTGGGGTCTTCATTACTTTTTTTTTTCTTTTTTTTTTTTCTTTTTTTTTCTTGGATTTCGGAGAAAGTATCAAGAACCTTGTTATGATTTCTTGTTTCGATCCTGGGCAGAGGCAGGCTGAGATATGACCTGCATTTCCTGCATTTTCAATGAATGGATGAAGCGAAGTAAGTGGACAAGAATCTCATGGTGTTGGGCTGTAAGTCAGTTCTTAAGTTCTGTTCATCAATTCATTTTTTATTTTTATTTTTTTAATAACACCTTAATTAAACTACAATATTTTTCCAAAACAGCATGTTGCCATGTAAATCTACTGTCCCAATGACAGTTACACAGGCTGTCTATGTAACATCACTGTGTGGAGGGAACCACAGAGCTAAAAATGGGATTAACTCTGGCATGGCCTTTCATGTACAATAAACCACATTTATTCTGGCTGAATGACCATAACCCCATTGATTCCTTACTACCCTTGATGTTTCACCTTCTGATACTGAGGTGTATCAGGGTATAAAAATAAGTGTCCGTTACGTACTATGTATAAACAGAATTGATTTAAATGTGCCACTTTGGTCTCACAGACCCAACAAAAAGTCCCTTAAGGTTTAGGTTTATCAAGTTTGTGAACTTCACCCAAGACCCAAGGTGCTGACATCTCTGTATGATTCATAAAGAAACGTTCTGTTTACACATCAGCATGAACCTCAAGAAGCAGAGTTTAGAAGTGGTTTGAAATATAGGACAGAAATTGAATGTAATAATGAAAAGCATTTGATTTTCCCATAAAAGTAGCAGATACAAGGTCAGCAAGTGAAACATGAATATGCTTATTACTAGCAGTGTTTCAGTCAGGCTCTTAATCCAAAACGTTTCTTTAGAGGCTTGTGATTCATGTATAAATATTTACCAAGGTGGCAAAATTGGCAACAGAGAGTTTGTGCTTAAAAGGGGAGGGTTTTCTAAATAAGCAATTTATTAGAAGAATGGGTGTCCCACCTTTACATTTTGTGAAATTATGTATGAGGTTTCTACTCTAGAGTATCCCAACGCATAGGAATACAAACAGCAAGAACAGAAACGAACACTTTTGCATTTAATAATTATTATTTTTTTTTACCAACCTTGGGTCAAAACAGATTTCAGAAGAGAAAATAACTGGCTCAGAAATATATTTCACTTGGAAACACCTGTGCAAGAACTCCGTGTTCTTAGAAGTGTAGTCACATTAAAAGTAGTTCATTAAAATGGCTCTGACTTTTTGCAGCATGTTAAGTCTGCAGTATCTACTTATGTAAGGTAAAATTGAAGACTGAAAAACTTGTAGATGTCTGATAGTACAGAAGTTACTGTTGTTATAAATCAGTCTTTTCTGTGGTTAAATGGTAGGGTGGAGAAGGGTGAGGGTGAAGCCAGTGACTATCTTTTCTCTTCATCTAATTTGAGGGAACATTAAAAGATGAATGAGTGAAGGATTTTCTTATTTTAGGGCAGGTTCACAGCTCTCTGAGTTTAGCTGCTAAACCTGCTAACCCTTTTTTTATTTCAAAATTTTTAGTTAAATGGGCTTCAACTGATGGAAAGTGATGTGGAAGGTACTGCATTTTTCAGAAGCAGCGTGCTCCTAGATTGAAGAAGCAAGATTTCCAAGCCGTGTCAGATGCTGTTTGGGAACAGAATTCTGCCTGTCTCTGCTCTGCCTCCCATATGTCGGCTGCTCATGTTGTAGCAACACTAATGAACACTAATGGACCTTAATGATAAGGAAGTTCTGCTCAAACCAAAGGTATACAAGGGGCAGCACCACTTCTCTCCACAGCAGGACAACAATCAGAATTGATGTGCAAATAGCCACTGGCAGATGCTTGTTAAAGATCAATGACTTTTCCTTTATTTGTTTTTTAAGTCTTTTTTTTTTTTTGGGGGGGGGGGGCAGTCTTTGGTGAATTTCTAATTTAGATTGCAAACTGTAAATAGGAAGTGAATCCTCTAATTTTAGGGTTGCACATCTACAATCCTCACTTTAAAAGAACAGCACATGGCCAATGTCTCTGAATATCTGAACAAGTGTATTTAGGTGTCTCTTTTGGGGGATGCTTTTAGGGCATTATCCCATTTACCATGATCCGTGAATCAGCATCTAGGATCTGCCTAAACATTTCATTTCTTCTTTTCCTCCAGCACTTTATTCTTATTATTTAACTGTTGTGGAGCATTTGGTCAAACAGTAAGACTGTATTTACATTCCAAAAGTGATTTGTGGCCTCAGTCAAGGATCAGGGCTGTATGATGTTTTTTTGCAAGCTGTTTTGTTTTTGTTAAATTACTAGGAAAAAGATTATTCTGACCCAGCAAGTTTATAATCAAAGTGTACAACAGGATATAACAAGGGGCTGAGATGGGTGAATAGACTGTAAACATGTCAAGAGGAGGAGGAGGAAAGCATATTTTTTTCCATAAGAAATGCTAATTTCCACTATTTACCTGTTTGGCCACTGTTTCTTCTGGGATATAGATTCCAGGAAAGATTATTTGCAAATGAATGAGTCCTTGATCCTGAAAACACCTGTGCAGGTGGCTAAATCCACACATTTGCTTTAGAGGATTGAGGCTCCAGGGTTTTATGTTTTTATAACTTCATCCTTGTGCTTGATTCTGCTTTTTATTTCTATTTTTTATTTTTTATTACCTTCTTGCCTAGTGTCATAGTGACAAAATGGCAATCAGGCACTTCTGCTTTTATATTTACAGTAACTTTGAGTGATCATATGGGGACTCACACAGGAAAGCATAACTTACTTTGAACCTCCTACCCTTTCCTCATGTATGGCTTAAAATAAGTAGGCACAGTTATCAAACTCTTGTCAGGACTTGTAACTTGTCTGCAATAACAAGGTTAACCAGCAATAGCAGTCTATGCTCTGTGGTTGCATGCCAGTAAAACACTGACAAATTGAAAACTGTAATGAGAATAAACACATTATGAATATACCAAGCACATTGACACTTTTGCATTAGGAACTGCGGTCATGGTAAGTTGCCTTGTCCTGACCAACCCCCGTCTTTTGAAATAGGGCCCCATTTTATACTTATCATGTGCTTTAAAACAGTGGTAATAAACGTGTCCCATGTGCCATAACCCTAGGTTTTCAGGACATAGTTTAACATGATTTGCCTGCTTGGTGTATTCCTGCTTCCCCCAGTAAACAAGACTGAAAGTTAATAACAAGAATGGTTTCATAAATGAAAACATAAATTGTCATGGAGCTGAATAGAGTTATAATTTATAGGCAATCAAAATCTTCAAGCAATAATTGTTCTATTATTTTTGTTTGGGTTTCTTTTAGTGTTTTTTTTTTTTTTTTTTTCTTCTGCAGATATGATTTGGCATGTGCTGATTAATAAAACAATAACTGAAAATCATTTTCCAGCAATGAATTCTCCTAAAATGAGCTCAGCAATGTTTTGTAAATCACACAGAGGATTCTACGGTCAGAAAAGTGTGACTTCCTGCTTTGGTATACAGCACGTATACACACAGCAGAGATGTGAAAGAGTGGGTTACCACACCACTGTTTGGAGCTAGAGGTCTGAATTTGGCTGTTTGCTTCTAAAAGTTAAAGGTTTTGTTTGATTCCCCTCCACTGCAGGCATTGTTTGGGAGTACAGAGCAGCGCAGTCACAGGCACTCAGTGCGGTGGGCAGCCCTGGCACGGAGATGCGCAGCTCTCAGCAAGCAGGTGTGTCGCAGTCAGGAGCGAGCTGCATTGGCACTGCTGTGCGGGGAAGTTTGCACAGTGATTGCCAGCACTGGCTGGAGCAGTCATTATCTTTCTGCTTTGCTTGAGTCTTCTCAATGTCTGCTTAATTTCCCCGTCCTTCCTGCCCCTCCAACAGGTGATGTTTGGCACGTACCCGCAGGGGACATTTCACAGAGGAAAGGGACAGCAGCGTAGGCAGGGAACTTTGGACCCTGGAGTAATTCAGATAACCCAGGGTGATGCTGCTGGTATCTGGAAATGAAAGAAAATGCTTTTGAGGCTCCAAAACTGTTTGTGTTGAGGAGGTTCTGCTCCCAGCCGAGCCCTGGCATCCATGCAGGACCTGACAGGCTGCCTTGTGGGTGTCCTAGGCAGCCCGGGAACTGCGGCAATAGGCTTTGTTGTCACTCAGATTTGGGGAGCAGGATGTCAAAAAGGCAAAGGAAGGAGGTGGGGCCATAGACCTATTATCCTTCCTTATCAGCCGTGGAGCTGGGCCAGTACCTGAGGGAATAGCGTGGAGTGTGATTGCTCACCTCCCATGGAGAGAGGGTGCATGCCTTGAGACTGCAGCTGGGTGGTTTTACTATCCTGCCAAAAATTCAGAAATTTCCCTCCTTATATCACGATGAAACAAGTGTTTTAAGGCAACTCTGGAGAAACCAGTAACCAAGAGGTTATTAGGACACTCAGATGGAGAACAGACACCCATGTTGCAAACCCTGACTGTTTCATTCAAATCAGACATTTGAACCTGCTGAATGCCACATATGACAGGTGTCCCCTTTTCACTAAAAAAGCAGTCAGAGAGAGGCCAAACTGGAGAGAGAAGAAACACCGGCTTGGATTAAGACAGTCTGAAGCTGTGGGTTTAGCATCAGGTGCCATTTGGTCATTGCCCTACTTCAATCAAGTTCCCCCCTTGGAAAGAACAGGTGATAGCAGAGGGAAAAGGACTGTGCCATTCCCCAAAAGCAGACACGATCCATCTTGCTCTTGATGGCAGGTGTAACAGGTCACTAACACAGAGGAGGATGTGTATATACAAGGGTAAGCGGGCAAGGCTTGCTGCCTCTGGAAATGCTTTGTGGACTGCAATCCATCATACTCTAACTTCAGTGTCCTGAACAAACCTATTCAAGTGCCTATTTCTTCCTGTGGGCTATACAAAGAAATTAGGGTCTCAGATCAGTTGCCTGGGCATAGGAGTCTGGCGTCATTTGAGACACCCTCATATCCCCTGCCTGGCTTGCAGATTCCTGCTTCATAAGGACACGGTTATCCTGTAGTGCCAGTGGCATACCTGTCAACCTTTGGCTGATGTTTTGGCCACTCTAAATGATTCCAAGCACTTTATGCTTCATTCTGAACAAATTGAACTCCGGGCTCCTATGTTTAATTACTTTGAATTGCAGCTGGTCTACATGCCTGGAGTAAAGCATGCCTATAGAGGTGGTATGAAAATCTCTTTTCTCCCCAGGATCTCCACAGGGTCTCAGATAATCTGGGAGCCATATCTTGCAGTCCTGATGCCCTCAAGAAGAGCACTGACTTACTAACTTGGTTTGGAAAGCTCGTGCAGCACCCATCAGTGCTGGGCTCTGCTGTCAGAGGTCAGATGGCACGACTTATATCATGTTTCCACCCAGTCTCTCTTCACCCTCCTATTTTATTTTATTTTCTCTCCCTGGTGATTGATGGCTAGACTTATCTGTGATTCTGGGCTGAAGCCTACGTTAATCCAATTTCTTGGATCACCTTCAGATTTGGCTTCTTTAATAGAAATACAGTATTTGCTCCTTTTCCAATAAACAGACTTAATGCCTTCCATTTCAGTAATTTACAAACTCAGATGGCATTGAACGGGCTCTTGGAAAATGTTAAATAAAGCAGATGAAAGGGTTGAAGTAACAGTATTAATTTATTCATTTTGCCTTCCCAAGAGGTTAAATATAGAAACAATGCTCCAAAATAATTTTCTCTCGAGTGAGCTGAGGTTTGAGCTTTTCAGCCCCAGGAACAACTTTCCTAAAGCTGAATTTTAGAAACTGTTTTAACTACCTGTTCTGTCAGGTCATCTGCCATATTGATGTGTCTGGTATACCTGCAATCTTCATTGGAGCTAAAGAAATCTTTTTCAGTGATTCTCTGCCTTTCTACAGCACTGCCTTTGGCTACTCTTTGTAGCCAAACTAGGGGTAAACCTGTGCTGCAGACAGCAGCATCACATGGAACTGTGCAATAATACAGAGCTTCATGAAGGTTAATAACTCTGCCAAATAGACTTTGGCTGAACTAACCAATAGCCACCATCTCCTATTCAAATGTATGTGATTTAGTCCAAAACCAACTGTCAGTCACAGTAGGGGCTGTGTTACTAAACTATCAGTGCACTGTTATGCAAAAAATGCTTCAGGTGCACGGCAAAGTGGTACCAACTCAGTGCTTTGCTATAATTATATGGATGTAACTAACAAGGAAAAAGGTGTTGTAAATCTTCTTTTTCATCAAGTCTCTCTCTGTCCTCTTGTCTTTCTCCAGACAGTAATAATGGCAACAAAATGCCAGATTAAACCCAGATTAAAAAAACAGGTGTTAAAATGGAACATTAAAAATAATAAAGTCCACAAAAAAAACAAAAGAATTGATAGTGTGTAAAATTGTTTCTTTGTTTGATGCTTCCTTCCCAATGGTTCAGATTATACTGGCATTTTGTAAAGATTTTTTATAAGTATGGATGTGGGAAAGAAATACTGACAATGTATCTGCCACATAGAGCTTAGTAGAACCATGTGAGTATTCACATCAGCAGGAGAAATATATTACCTGGCACTGAGGCAAAGAGTTTGCAGAAGATAGAAGTGTTCTATAGAATTGCTCTAATCTCGGTTCAATTTTTTTTTTTTTTGATTTAAATATTATTTTGTTCATGTTAAATTAGGTCTTGGAAGTTATAGCTGAGAACAAGACCCTAATGTATATGCAGTGAGTAAAATGACACTCTTAAAAAAAGTTATTATTAGAGCTCAGCAATAAGCGATTTTCAAATGGCACTAACATTTTTAAAAGTTATATTCCTGTTACAGAAAAGGACGAACTGTCATAGTCTTAAACAGCAAAGTATCTTACTGTATGGCATTGTAGATAAGCTCCTTACCATTCCTCTTTCCCTCTGAGCTCTGTTAGGTTTATAAAATTTCCTGCAATCTAGAAGGGTTCAATAAATCTGGGCTTTTTTTCTGGCTTGAAAGTTATAGAACACTTTTTGCTCTTTTACAATCCCTCTAGAATATGGTGAAACTTCTCCTGCTACTAATTTTCTGTAGTCGGAGAAACTCCAGGTACCTACCACATGGGAAGAGAGGCTCTAAAACGTAAACAGGCCAGTACTGTACCATCATCTGATAGCGACGTAGCTGAGAGAGATGGTTGGAACGATGCTGGTGGAAGGTTGCTTCAGCTGAAGCAGAGGAGAGAAAGTTGTTCAAGTAAGTAGGTGAAATGGAGAAGCAGATGAGAAAATGATGCTAAAGCTTCCTCAGCTGCAGGAATCAAAGTGAAGTCTCCTTTAATGGGTGTTTCGTAACTGTGCTCTCTAATCCAGGAAACTATGTGAGAATGAAAACAGAAAGTTGCAACGTTCAGGTTAAGGGCTAAAACCCCCTCTGAGACTACACTTTCTATCAGGGCACTGATAAGGGCAAACTCTTAATGATTTATTCTGCCGACATCTGATTGCTTTGTCTTTCAGACAGCTCTTTAAGAAAGTATTTTAGCATAAATAGCATAATATGCGCTTTGTGAAAGTAACAGAATTACAATGCAGTGCATGTTATATAAAAACTTTAGCAACCAAAATACCGTTGACATTTTATTGAAGGAATTGTCCCATGACCTTCCATCTATTCTTTTTTTGCAGGACATTGAGAACTGGCTTTTACAGTTGTACCTGAAAAACATTTAGATGAATGTTTATTAGTAGGTAATCACCTTATTCCCTTGATGCACACTTCACTTGTATGCAATGCACATTTTTTTCATTTATATTATTTAGCAGTTTTTTTAAAAAATCTATATAAACTATTTGGAGACAGCTTTAGCAAGCAGCAGTAATATACAAGTGGGATAAATTTATCTTTCAAAAACTTACGTTTGATCTTGCATGTTTTCTTGTTATTAAGGTTAGCTCTCACTCTCTCTTCTTCAAATAGCCAGTCTTGCATTTTTAGGTATCTTGCCAATATTGTTTTAAATTTAGGGTGTCAATTTTTACTTCTCACTCAAAATCTGATTCATTTATTCTCCATGAACTTGAAATCACCTTCATGTTTAGTCCCTTTTGGCTGTAAAAAGTCTATGAATTGAGCAAGGCATGATGATGTTCTTTATAATGTTTAATGGTAGTTTCTCTGATAAAACAATTAATCATTTTTGTCTTATTTATTTTAAATAAAATAAGCATAAAAGTTATTCTCCAAGAACTCTGTAAGAGTAATACTTTAGCTGTAAGACATTCAGAAGAACTATTTTTATTTCGATCATTTCAGGGATCTGGTTATCTCATAGCCCAACATCTAGTTCTGTCAGCACAACTAGGGGAAGGCAAACTGAAATGGGGAGTGGGAAAGAGGAAAGTCTTCACTGCTAACTCCTCTGTACCATTTAATGACGACTTGCATCCCTCTCTAATATCTTTACACCAAGAACCTTCTACTCCAATACAAGTGTCTCTTTTCATAAGAAGCCCAGCTGGGCTACCGAGGGAGGGCAGATCAGAGCCTAGGCTCTACTTGCATTAACCTCCTTGCTGGCAGGATGCAGGCTGTACCACAAGTACTACGTGCTTTTTCACAGCTCTCCCCACACATCCACAAGGTCAGATAATATTTTTCTCCGCTAACTGGGAACAAGTCAGAAGGTAGCCAGCTCATCATGCTGTTACTTATTTTATCTCTACAAATTTTAGCCAAACAAACAAGAAGGAAAGGCAGCCTTTGCTTTTGTATTGTTCTGCAGTGAGGTTCTCGGAAAAGCATAGTTTAATCTGAGTTGCAAGGTATTGGTCACCAAGACTAATTTTGATGTGGCCTCAGGGTTTCCAACACTGTAAGGTACTGATTTAATCACTATTTGCCCTTCACAGACATTTGGAGGAGAAATTTTACAGTAAAACACACAAGAATGGTTTAGCTAACAACATGTAGGGAACCAGTGATGAGCATCGCAAAAATAACCAAACGACAAAAATGTTGCCTGTGAAACAGCTGAAAATATCTGCTTATGGACCCCATTTTTTTCCACATAGTGGGCACAAGCAGGTGGCTGTTACAATGTCATTTTTTCCAGTTAGGTTTTTTCTTTTAAATTCCATGACTTGAAAATTCTGGGTATGCAAAAAACTTCTACTACCACTGCTTATGTATAGGAAACACAAGAGAGAAAGAAGTTTTCACAAGGGAACAGCACAAAAATTATTTTCTGTAGAATAAATAACAAACTTGTTGGCACTTAAAGATTCTGCAGGATGGCTTTTAAATGAAGATAAAAATCACTGGTGAAATTTTAATTTTATCAATTGCTGAGGACACTTGCAACTTCTTGCAGGAAATAGGAAGACGACGCTGTCTTTGTGTTTCGTCATGAAAAGAATGTGTAAATATGCACACAGTTAATTACTTTCAAAAGGCAGACTGTCAGTTAATTTAGAAAACTAAGAGGCTCCTCACAAATACACATTCATACATTTGTTTAACTTTCTGCAAGTATTCCTGAGTCCGTAGTTTTTCATCGTCTTTAAATAAAAGTCTAACAATTTTTATTTTTTGGGAGGTGTGGGGTAAACAAGGACTTCATTGTGCTTCACCACTATCACATTTTTCATTTAAAATCAAATAACTATTAGACTCAATTGTATTTCCTCACTATTTTTATTACCCACATTTTGTTTGATGCCTACCTCAAATAAGTGGAAATGAACGTTGGTTGGTAATTAAACGTTGCAACTGTATTACTGGCCACTGCAATGATGAGAAATGCTGGCCAAAGTGATTAATTGTGAAAATTATTCAGAGACTTTTCCCATAACTTTCACAAGCTAGTAACGTCATCACAATAGCAACAAAACTGAGTAGCCCTATTTTGATTCCTATTGCTATAGTATACACATATGATATATAGGGATAGATTGACATTTCCATCATTATGTAACATAAGTGGCTCAAGCAGATTCATGTTCTCCTATGGCAGGCCATGTACCTTGCACTAAATTATCTTCATTTACTACCAACTGACAACAGAGGGATGTGGGCATGTGGCATAGCCTGGAAGGAAAATTCACTCCTTACATTACCAAAACACAGTGAAAAAGACATGCGAGGGACCTCAGTTCCTCAGTCCATGGAGTAGACATTTAGGAATGTGAATTTACCACAGACAAAAATGTGTGTGGGCCAAAGAAAACAGGAAAGAAGCAGAGATGAGAATAGAGATGCAATGTGGTCAAGGAAAGACCAGACTGTGACTGAGCTGCTACCAAGGGTGCATCACTTGTCTTCCTCATAATATTAGCAAGAGCTTCTCTGATGCATGTCGTTGCAAGCAGCTTTGTTTCCTTGCAGATTAAGATTATGCATTGTATCTTTTCAAGCATTTATAATTCAGAGACCATAGCTGAAATTAGATCCTAAACACATATGTATAAAATTTGTTTTTGATGATTTTACACCACGCATATAATAAAAGTGTAGTATGCTATGTTAAGGTTGCTTTACCAAATGTCAAATGTTTTCTATTCCTGTCTTCATTGCTCTTTTATACTGGCATGTCTGAAAGTGCATCTTGATCCACAGTCTACTGAGGTCAGTGAGGGTCATCCCTTGGCATCAGAGGGCTTTGGGTCACTTGTGTCAGTTCCTCAAGACAAAGGCCCTATCCTTTGAACTTGTCAGTGTGGGGTTTACAGTGGTAGTGCCCAATGAAATAGGTATGTTTGCTGGGTCAGGGGAAGTCTGCTGCGAGTTCAAAACATCTTAATTACTTAGAGGACACCTTGCTCAGATCACAGTTCTATGAATACCAAGAACAATAAGTGAAATTCAAACTTTGAAACTACAAAATTAATTTCCATTCTAGAGAATTAAGAGAATCCAAAAAGATTGGATTCTCAAGTACTGAGGTGACCAACATTTCTAAAATTCACCAGCATGCAAGCTTTTGCTGAGTAAACTATAAACTTCCACGCTATTGCAGAATGACTGTCAGTTCCTGCCTTATAAAATCTAAATGTAGTGTTTTTTTTTCAAAGAGTTAATCAAAGTACACCACCAAGAATATGTCATTTCAAGAATTATCATCAACGAACTCATTTGAACCCAGCACAGCTGCTCCCTGAAGCTTCAAACAGATGCACCACTTATTACAGGCACTCTCCCTTCCTTGTTGTCCATCACACCTTTCTAGAAAACAGAGAGAAAAACTGTTATAGCTACAGAGAAGTCTGCAGAAAGGTTGACACCAGAGATGTGTTTTTCTTCTCTCAGCAGGCTTTCTTTTTGCATTCACACAGTGGCCGATAAACATTTTGGCAGACTTATGCTTCTGGATGGTTTACATTGTTTGTGACAGTTATGGACAGTTTCCCCAGAATTTCAGATCACCTGTGGTTAAGAGCCATAGATATAACAATGGAAGTGTTTTTGTTTATTTGTCATATCTTTTCTATTATTATTATTATTATTATTATTATTATTATTATTATTAGCTTTGATTATTAAATGAAAATCTCACCATGGATGAGCTGTACTAACTTTCAATGGGAAAGTAACTTTCTGTAAGTAGTTTTTTGTATTTCTCCACTTTAAAATAAACATGTTATGAAAAGCACTGCAAACCCCACCGGTTCTTGCAATGCTGCTTATCTCTAAAAAAGAATTTGTAATTGATTCCTAGAACAGAGTAACAATTTGTTAATACTTGCATTATTCACTGGGAGTACATTGAGTAATACCACGAGAATTAGTGTAACAACATATCTCATAATACTATCAGAGTTTATAAAGTAAAATGGGCATGTAATGGGACAAGAATGTAACACATTAGTCAATGACTGTGAATCAAAATTATTCTACGTTATTAAGTAGGTCTGAATGTGTTTAAGTACACCAAGAGAGAGTCAAGACAGTAAAATACTTCTAGGCTAAAGAAAGCAGAAATCACACCACCTTGCCCTAAAACTTGACCCAGGCAATCTTTAAGTTACAGTACTGTGTAAGTCCATAAAGTCAGCTATCACAGGCTCTCACTTTCTTGAATGTTTTAATTAAGGGGATTCTGTCAAGGTATTTCTTACTATTAAGAAAACGCATACAAAACAACTAGGGATGGGTGAACTCATTTTACCTCATTACAAGCATATTCATAGACCATTTCTGACCATGAAATATTCTTGGCTTCTTTTTCTTTTTAGAAGATGATCACATGGAATAATATGTAATGATAAAATACAGTAGGTAGATGAGAAGAAAACAGTAGGGGATAACAAATATGAACGTAGTGTGACGACTGGATTAGATAATACAGATAGAGGATCTGAAAGGATTACTAGTATAGCCTTCTACACGTGGTACAAAGAAATATCTGTCACATTAGGTAGTTGTGTGATTTTCCTACCTGCTAAGTTACAGTACTATGCTAATTCTGACTTGAAAAAAAAGTCAAAAAGGTTTAAATTACATCAAACTCTGCAGAGTCAAGCCAGCTCTGTAAAATCTGTGGGCAATAGGAAGAAAGTAAGATATTCACAGACATTGAGTTTGCTCAAGCCTAATGATAATCCTTTGTGAAACACAAACTGAAATTTGTTTGCCTACCAAAACAAGATCTTTTTCTTATCCCCCTTCCTGTTCAGACACATGCAAGTGTTGGCTTGTTATTGTACTTTATGAACATTGTCCTTTATTTTTGTGAAATAAGTGTTAACTTTATTTCACAAAATGTAAAATTATATATAAAGCTGAGAGACTTGGAAAAAGTAATAGAAATTAAAAGGAGATAAACATAGCATTATGAACCTGTGTTCTCTTAAACAGTTCTTTTACTCTGAAGGACTACATAATTACACTAAGCCATATGTGTGTCTTTTTTTTCCTTAACATATATTCCTGAAGCTGGACAAGCGCTAATAGCACTATTCAGGAGAATGACATCTATCATCCAGAAAGTTCTCATTATAGCTTACTTTATCAGTTCAATGATGAAAAAAAATCAGCTATAAATCAGAATCTCCAATTAATGTTTTAGCTGAACTTAAAATAATATTCTAAGGTTGGATCATAAAAGAGTGTGAGATCAGGCAAAAGCCAGCCATACTAGGTTTCACTTCCACTTTACCTGGAGACCTACATGATGAATCAGGTTGTTCACATGGCACAGAGCAGGTATAATTTGAAAAATACATCCCATAACACATAAGTCATATGATATAAACCAAACACTCCATAGGTTATGGTTTTTAGTATTCTGGAACCAAGATTTCCTATGCCAATTGCTAGACCTTTTATGCTCTTCATTGGTCTTTTAATAACAAGCTATTTGATCTGTCTATCTGATTGCTCTCATGTTAATAATTACACCGGGCTGGGAAAGCTCTAATTCTTTACTGTGCATATAGGAGGATGTATAGTTATGACATCCCTGTAAAATCTTCATGAGAAAGACGTGACCCAGGGCAGTGAGGAAGCTCTCTCGGAAAAGCTTACAAGCTGGGCGCCGTGCCATGCTGACGTGGCTGCCCTGTGCCAGCTTGCTGCGCCCGCCTGGGTGGTCGCCATCCCTCAGAGCCAGAAATCCTCCCCAGAGCCCCTTGCCTGAGGGTGCCAGGGGAATTTCTGGCTCCAGTGCTTTTATGGGCTCTGTCTTAACTATGTCAGAGCGTGCCACGGACTTTGGTTATGTTGTCCCAGGCAGGGAAGCTGCTTTTGGCAGGTGGAGGGCTGAGGCTCTGTGGGGCTTTCAGGACTCCCTGGGATTTACCAGGCAGGGACTTGAAACCCACATCTCTGTATTGCACGCAAGAATTATAGAAATATTTTTCTATTTATGTGCCTCTGACAGTACCACAAGGATGTAGGCAAGCAAGTGCTTTATTAAGGGAAATCTTGATGAAGACTGCTGTGTATCCTTTGCTTTCTTACCTTCTTTCTGCTTCTCCCAACAGCTCCATTTAGCAGTGCAATGGATACAAGTGTTTTGTGGGCGATTGCTCTGTTTTCAAGCATTTCTTCAAGCTGGAATGTTTCACTCTCTGCTTTACAGAGCAGCTCCACAAACATTTGCACAAGCATGATGGAGGGGCAGTTACAGAGACAGTCTTTACCTCACCTGCAGCATGGAAGAGGTGGGAACATGTCAGACTCACTTTGTTGCTAGGGTAAAATGTTGGAATAATAGGCCCTCATGTTCTAGTTTAGCCACACTGACTGTTGCATAGAGCAAGCTGGAAGTGGAGGGGAAAGGAAGGAGTTTGTTTCCTCACGGTTTCCCTTCCTACTTGCAGTATCTTCCCCCCGCTCACTCCCATGGCCAGTGGCATGGTTGAACAGTGGGAGGCGGTGCCTTTCAGTTCCCACTAGACATAATTAAAATCTTGTCTACTGCCTGGAAGAACATGCCCAATTTGGCTGACTATGGAAGGAAGGTGCAAGGAAAGGAGAAGTGCGAAGGTGGGCACAAACGTCAAAATAGTGAGCAATCAGCTGCTTCAGTCATTCTTCTGCTTGAAGAAGTGAGGTTTGGGGGACTCCTGTGTCAACGTGCAGGGAGTCATCTTTTACACCCTGGTGCTGGAAAAGCCAGCCTGGCAGAATACAGGACTGCAATGCTCTTGCAAAGCACGGGGCATGATTTTCCCATTTCTCCATGCTTTTCGATGTGCCATGCAAAGGACCCATCCACGAGCACTCAGGTGCACTGGGGAGCTGCTTGGTTTCTGTTTCCTTTCCGTATGCTGCCTGGTGGTTTGTGCACTGCAGGGGAGTGCACAGTGAGAGGGAAGCTCCCAGCACTTATCTTCCTCTCAGCCCCTCCGCTGCTTCTTACCAGTAAATAAATAAATAAAAGCTAAACACTTTCAGCAGATTGAACTCCTTTTGATTGAATTTAGCCATTGATGAGGCAATACTTCCCCTTGCAGTCAGTGCTTGCCAGTGTGATTGCTACTAACGCTGCAAGAGCAGTACTCTTGGCTGGAGAATGTCTGAGATGGGGTTAAACCAGGGGACGGTGAGCACCGCACAGGTGAGGATATGTGTGGGTGCAGAACAGCCAAAACTGGGATGGATTATCACGTCTCCTCAGGAAGGAGAGAGAGGGGAGAGAGTGCGTGTGGGGTGGAGGCATGTGCAGGAGTGTGCGGAGGCGCGCAGCAATGGATGGGCCCCACCACTTTCCGTTCTGGTCACAGACCCTGAGATGGCTCTGCATGGGGTGACCCAGCACCCGCCAAACCCCAGAGGCTGCGCCAGGTGAGAAAACAAATCCAACAAATCCACATTTCTTGTTCTGTCGCATTTTAAAGGTGCTTGCTCATCCCCTGGTCTGCCGGAGGACAGGCACACCCCTCCATGTGCTCGGGAAAGGAAAAGGCAGCCTGGGCTGCCCTGGGAAGATAGAGGCCAAAGAGCAGCCTGAAAACACCTGGTCCCTGGGGAGGCACACAAAATGCTGCCGGCTTCCTCTTGGCTGTGTGTCAGGCCATGAGGTGGGCAGCTCATTTTCCAAGCAAATGTACTCACAGCCTGGTCAGAAATGTAAATGGCTCTATGTAGGAAATGGGTGGGGTGACTAAATAGGTAAAGGTGAGAGAGAAATTGCAAAGACTTTCTGGGCTTTAAAAGTTGGAACATAAGTTTTTTTTTTTTTCTTTTTTTTTTCTTTCTTCCTTGCTCCTTTGAGGTAGGCTATTTCTATGAAGAAAATTCTGCTCACATTACAAAAAGGGGATGTCAGGGGGTTTGACTGTCATTGAGGTTGAAATGAACTTTGTCACCCTGTTTAAATATTTAAGTCTCCTGACACAGGCAAGTACATCACGAAGTGCTAAAAAATATATTTAAAAATACAGCTGCCTTTGAGATTAAGCATTCCTATTCCCACTGTATAAGTTCACTTTGTTCAAGCAACCCTGAAGTACAGAGTACGGCAAGAAATTGTGGACCAGAGGAGCAGCTCCTTTATCAGAATCTGTCTATTTGCACATTTGAAGTGACAACACTTTTGGTTAGGCTAATAGTTTCAGCCACTCTGTTGATTTAACTGATTTCCAAGAGGTTAAACATCATATTGATATGCGTGTGTTAGTTTTCTTTCTGCATCTAGTCATACTAATGTCCTATTCCCTTAAATAGCTGTGTTTTTATTATAGTTTCACATCACTTTGCATAGTAGTGTTTTTAGGGGATTTTTTTGGCCTTTCTCTTAACAGTCTTACCTTCCCTGCACAAATACAGGGTTTCCACTACCACATTGCTACTTTGGTTGTGTTAAAAGAGCTAATTTAACTTAGAAGTGAGAAAATGATCTTCTAAATCCACTCTAACACATCCCTGCTTTGCAAACAACATTAAGAAATTTATCACATGCACTTTAAAATAAAATATATATATATATATATTAGTTTTTTGTTTGTTTGTTTGTTTGTTTGTTGTTTTTAAACTGAGCTGGTAAAATCATTGTTTGAAGCCATTGTAATGAGGCTTACTGCAGAAAATAATTTTATGTCAGTGCATTTTGACCAAGACAGTCTCAAAGGGCAATAGCCTCCAGGTCAACTGAGTATGAAAGGCTGAAGGTGGAGGCACTGTGTGAGTAGGAGCCATGTAAAGGCTGTCATAACATAAAGTCTTATCTCAAGGAAGAACTGCAGGCTCCATATTGACAGCAAAGGCAGACTTTCCATTTAGATTCACCCCATCCCAGAGGTGGAGGGACTTGTGATCATCACACTGTTTTCCTCTCTTGTGGGCCTCGCAAAATGCTTTCTGTGAGGCTGGGAACGGGAGCTGGAGTGGGAAAAGTGATCAAGAGCTGAGGGAGACCTTACCTAACACACATTGCCGGAAATGGTACTGTAAAGGTAATCCCAGTGTAAGCAGCAAACTGTTGTCTTGCTGATGGTTTCTGAACCTCAGGCTCTGACTCCAAGCAGAATTGGTTGTGGTGGACTAAACCAATAATACAAAGAGCTTCCAATATCTGAATGCTTGAAGGACGTCTGAGTCCCACAGCTGATGACAAGCGAGTCATTTATACATCCTCAGATTGCTTTGTTCAATTCTTGAGAGCAGAAAATACAGTGGGCAGTATGTTCACAAATATTTCCAGTAAATCCTCCAATATCCAAAGGAGGAGACTGCTCAGGTTGTTTATGGCCTTATAGCAATAGGGGCCTGATTCTGAAAAGTGCACAGTACATGCATTTCCTGCTAAGATTAATGAGGACTGAAGGGTCTCAGGGGTATTGAAAAAATAATCACTCCACTTGCCCTACTAAAGTGCTTTTTTTGGGTCTGTGTCTATATCAAACCATACATTACATATTGGCAGTTATGTCCTTCAGCTGTATGACATCATTTGACACTTAATGTAAATTTGCTCAAGCTAAACCTAAACCAAAGCAGGTCCTGAGTCTGAAATCTGAGATCCTAGTTACAAAGGAACAAACCCTTACTGACTGACTCAGATTTTTTTTTCTCTTATGTTCAAGCTAGTGAAAAAAGAATATGAAACTAGGAATTAAGACACAAGTTAAAACCTGTATAAGAGAAACAGTAAACAAACTGTGCAAATCTAAGTCCAGATCCCACCCACTTTCAGTCACAGAAGTAGTCAATACATAAATAGGCTCTTTTAATGAGCACAGAGGGATGGGAACTCCTTCAATGTGACACTGACATGTCTGACCTCTGATTGGCCTATATGCCCATGTGTGGGCAGTGTTGGATACTGTCTGCATGACAAAGTATATGCATGACAAACACTTTGGGTCAGCAGTTTAAGCAATTTAACAATATGTTTTGGGTATGTATTTTTTAAAGCTTTATCCTTTGTGAATAAAGCAACTCATGTTTTTAGTCTGCCATTTATACTTGCAAAGATATTTGGACATCTACCCATCTGTCCATTTCTAGCTGGCTTTGGTTTCAGATGTGAAGTGTTGCTGTAGAGATATGTGGTGGGATGTATGTGATAGGATATGTGGTGGGATATATGTTGTGCTGGAGGTGATGAGTCTGTGGTCCTCCTGTGCATACCGGATATGAATTCCTTTCCAGCTATGTGGACCAGCTGCCAGCCAAGTTCTGTCTCCTGCACCAACAAGTTTCTGCACTGAAAGATTTTTTTTCACATCTGGAGTGTAGCTGATGCAAAGTGTCATGATTGCAGAGGATGAAGCAATCCTACACATAAATCAGACAAGTCATATATGTGGATTTTAAAATATGGGTTAAAATCTTGAAAATATGAGCTAAAATCATGACCCAAGGCTGCAAGGAACCACAAATATAGATTTCCCAACTTCTGTCTGTGATACAAATTTATTGGTTTAAACATCATCATATTTTAAATTTAATTTTTATTTTAAAAAGGAAAAGGGAAACGATTTGAAAGTATAACCTAAAGAATTTATTTGGATTAAATCACAACTCTGGAGTATGTGAACCAATGATTACACAGTGCTGTGCTGAGAAAAGCATTTCCTCCTTTTAGATAACAGTGGTTTCATCCATGAAAATAAATTATTAGGCTTAGACCTTGGTATGGTCCAGTATCATAGAATCACAGACTCATAGAATCATGAAGGTTGGAAAAGACCTACAAGATCATCTGGTCCTACCATCACCCTACTACCAATATCACCCACTAAATCATGTCCCTAAGCACCACATCCAACCTTTCCTTGAACACCCCCAGGGATGGTGACTCCACCACCTCCTTGGGCAACCCGTCCCAGTGCCTGACTGCTCTTTGTGAGAAGAAATGTCTCCTCATTTCTAACCTAAATCTCCCCTGGTGCAACTTGAGGCCATTCCCTCTAGCCCTATCACTAGCTACCTGTGAGAAGAGGCCGATCCCCATCTCCCCACACCTTCCTTTCAGGTAGTTGTAGAGAGCAATAAGGTCTCCCCTGAGCCTCCTCTTCTCCAGACTAAACAACCCCAGTTCCCTCAGCCGCTCCTATAGGACTTGTGTTCCAGGCCCTGCACCAGCTTCGTAGCCCTTCTCTGGATGTGCTCATGATACAGAACTGAATAACAGATCAACTATTTCCCTTCCAATATGATCCTAAGATGGGGAAAATTTGGTCAGTTTTAAAGTGATTGCATAGATGTGGGGAGATTTTTGAGGAAGAAAAGAGTGAACAGATGTGCATATCTACATCTGTTTCATATACAGCATGTCTGAGCAAATACAGAGAGTCCAAAACACTTTTTCTACAGTAAAAACAAACAAACAAACAAAAAAAAAACCAAAAACAAGCAAACAAACAACACACACACAAAACAAACAGCAGCAATGTAACCTTTTTGGACTTGGGAAAACTCACTAAATGGCACAGGACTGGCTTTGTCTTACAAACCTGAGGTGAGGGGTTATCAGTGGGAAAGTCTGGTGGCGGGGTTAACGTGTTTCACTTCATCCTGCACTGCTTCACAACCTTGACACCTTGGTGGCTTCATCTGGTCCCACCCTTGTGACAATTTTGCCTTCCACCAACAGGAGACCTGTTGGAAAAACCTGAGTTCCTTTTATAAATAAAAATGAATGTGGGCCTTATACAGCTTTGTAGTATGTACTGATAGCCAGAATACCTCATATCATTTTATACGAGAGAGGTGCATGAAAGCGAGGGAAATACGCCTGTTGAATTGGCTGCATGGTGGTTTTTTTTTTTTTTTTTGACTAACCTCAAGTTTTACTGGCAAAATCGTGACAGAAAAAGCTACTGGGCCTTCACAAAATGAAGCTTCTTCTATTTGGGTGGTAAGAAACAGAACACTTTCCGAAGTAGTTGGCATGATCCAGACACTGTTACTGCAAGCACAGGAGATGCATAGAGTTAGCACCAGCTGCTGCCAGTGCATGCAGTTAGAAGTAGGTGGGCCCAGAGACCTAGCACGAAGGAGCTCATGGCCTAGGTCAGCATGCCCCAGCCTTGGCAGCTTCAGGGACAGAATCCTACTTCAGGGCCTCCTTGAAGATCAGGATCTCTGCTGGATTTCAGGGTGCTGGCTGAGCAGATAGTATGTGTCCTGCTTCCCAGCTTCTTCCTGCCTGTCCCATACACAGCAAGCAGGGGCCAGGTTACTCTCACTTTTTTCTTTACTAAAACATGGAAGCAGCTCTACCACTGCCACTTTCTTCCTCTTCTACCCATTCTGGCTGCGAGCTGCTAGAAGCAGTGCTGCCTGTCTTTCTCCCTCCCTCCCTTCCTTAAATATGACAGCAGGCCTTAGAGGCTGTGCGTGGGCAGGGATTGCACAATGTCCTTTCCTCCTCCTTCACCCCCATTTCCATGTGATAATGCAGCCATCTGGGGATCTGAGTCAGTCATGTATGTCTACCCCAAAACTGCTCCCATTCTCTGTGGAAAAGTCAAGCTGCTGAATGAGAGTTAGATGCCTCTTGTAGACTTTTTGTTGGATCAGCCTGGTCTAGCCACATCCACGTGAGACTTATTAAGCACATAAGAGACAGGAATTTCTTCAGAACCCACAGTGAGGTATTTATATACGTGCTTAACTCTCAGGATGAGAGTATTTTCCTAGATTTCGTAAGATCATCCAATTTCTTAAAGCTGTGTGCATGCTTCTGGGCAGAATCTAGTCTTTACATATTGCCTTCACACAGCCTCAGTTAGTGTGACAGGCCAAATGTGAGAGTTGTATCATCTGTAACACTAAACGGGAAGATGATTTTGGTGAAAATATGGTTTCTCTCTTTTCTCTCTAATGTTAGCTATACCTGTTGAATTTAGATTTGGGTTTTGCTATTCTATCCACCTCATTTGGACATTTTTTTTTTTTTTAAAAAAAAAGCTTTTTGAACAAAATTAGAAATATTAATTAAGTTAGACATTTGCTTTCCACATTGGTAACATCCGGTCTTTTTGACTTTGTTGGAAGCTTTACGTAAATAAAAGGACATCAAAGGCTGTATCTGTGCTTTTATTTATCTGTTTTCAAGATGCTATGCTTTATAGCTTTGTCTGATATTCAAAGACCTAAGCAACTTTACTGGGATCAATAAGAAGCACTGATCCATTCCTCAGCCTTCCTCAGACTTCTCCCTTGTGGCGGCTCCAGAG
The DNA here is from genome assembly GCF_009769625.2 of Cygnus olor. NCBI lineage: Eukaryota > Metazoa > Chordata > Aves > Anseriformes > Anatidae > Cygnus > Cygnus olor. The sequence continues at coordinate 38,708,761 of NC_049170.1, forward strand.
CTTTAACACTCCAGGTGGAGTGTGTCTGGCTCCAGGTAGAGTCTGTCAATATTTTTAATCAGATATTGTGTATGTATTTTTCATATACATGAAAAGGGCAGGTTCAGCAGTACCAAAGAACTGTAAGGGTTTTATTTCATTTTATCAAGTTAGTTGCCTAAACCAACCAATTAAAAAGTAACCTTCCTTAAATTCCTGAAAATAACTTGGAAAATATAGTTTTATTGTTTTATTGCAATTCTCTAAAAGAAATGCTATTATTGGTCTGGTTTTGAAATACTATGTATGTTCAATTTTCCTTGAAATGTATTTTAGAAAAATAAAGAAACTCTTAAAATCACAATGAAATTTATGTTTCAGGTTAAGCTAAATATTTTTTGCAGCTTAAAGTTGTTTAAAAAAATTAGATTGACTGATTTTTTTTATTATTATTATTTTTTTTCCATTTTGTCTGAATATCCTGTGACTGGAAGCATTAGCATTCACACAGCTTTAGTCACTGATTCTTTAATTTAACTCTCTTCGGGGGGGGGGGGGGGGGGGGGGGGAGGTTGTTTTGCTGTCACTTACAAGTAGGATCCTACAGCCAACACTAGTCCTTGTTCTTCAGGAATTTAAGCATCCAGCTACATCTTTTTAAAGGACACACAGCAAATGAAACATACAGAAGACAGAATGCAGCTGACATGTGAACCAAACTTCCTTCAGTTTAGACAACTCAAGAAACACAGGGTAAATCATAGGATCATTAAGGTTGGAAAAGACCTCCAAGATCAGCTGGTCCAACCACCCCCCTCTACTACCAATGTCACCCACTAAACTATGTCCTTAAGCACCACGTCCAGCCTTTTATTAAACACCCCCAGGGACGGTGCCTCTACCACCTCCCTGGGCAAAATAGAGAAATACATATAGCTATTCCCTTTCTTGATTGCTTTCACACTTCTAAGTATTCTTTAGGATTCAGACAGACTCTTCTTGTGGATACTTCTTTCTATTATAATCCTCCTACAATTTCCAGCACCATCTAGCTTTTGACTCTCCTGATCAACTCTTAGATCACGGTGGCTTCAGGCAGTTCATTGCTTTGTAATGTAGACTGAGAAAAAGTAAGCTGTCACTAAGATGTCCGTACTGACCTTACTAGTAAGGAACAGATACTCAGAATCATTTTTTATCAAATTATCTTGAAAAACAGCGACTCAGGCTATACCAGCAAGCTATCTGTAGATCATGGAGACATGCTGAAAAATAAATCTAGACTTTGCTAATGGTATGCCGCGTTAATCTTAGCTGAAAGCTAAATCCAGCCTCATAGTCACTCCCCCTCCTCTTTAGGTCAGAGAAAGAAAATAGGAAAAACAAAGGAACAAGAAAGCTTGTGCGTTGAAGTAAAGACAGGGGATCACTTACCGATTACCCTTGCAGGCAAAACAGACTCAGCCTAGGAAAATTAATTTATTACCAACTGCAATAGATTTGGGTTGTGAGAAAGAAGAATACAAATATTAAATCAACATCTTTCCTTTCCCCTTTCCCCAGCTCAACTTCACCATTCATTACAGACTTCTCCCCCACAATCCATGTGTTGCAGTAGTGGTGGGGAATGGGAGGTTACAAGAGGTGCACAGCAGTTTCTCTCTGCTGCTCCTTCCTCCTCCTCACATTTTTCCTCTGCTCCAGCATGGGTCCTCTCCAAGGGGTACAATCCTTCAGGAGAAAAAATTGTTCCAGTGTAGGTCCTTCATGGGCCAGAGTTCCTTCAGGAATATCCATCTGATCTGGTGTGGCAGTCCATGAGCTGCTAGGGAATATCTGCTCCAGTATCTGAAACACCTCCTCCTTCTCTGACCTTACTGTTTCTTCTGTTGTTTCATGCTTTAACAATCCTTTTTTTTTTTTTTTTTCCCCTTTCCTTCTCTGTCTGTCTAGTGTTTTCTGCCCTTCCCTAGCTATGTTTTCATAGAGGCACACCGGCTCCCCTGATACTCTCAGCTGTGCTTTAGTGGTGGGTCCATTGGAACTGGCTGTGCTCAGCACAGGGCAGCCACCTTCCCAGTCTCTAATGCACTCCCCCCCCCCCCCCCCATTACCAAAAACTTGCCAAATACACCCAACACAATGGCACATAAGTGGGTTCCCCAAATCATCACTTCCTGTTCCTTTGTTTCTTCCAGGGAACTGTGGGGAAGCTGTAATGAAGACTGGTAGAGCTTGTGATGACTACAGCAACATGAAGAGAGAGAAGCAGTGAGAGAAGCGTTCATCCTACATGCTTGAAACTTAAAAGGAATAAGAGGAAGCTCCCCAGGTTTAGGAAAGTTATGCCAAAAATAGCTCATATGGAAGAGTGCTTGTTCATTTATGGCAATAACAACCATGTTGCATATTCACTATGCACAAGGACACTCACCTGTAGTGTATGAAAAAGGAAGAGACCAAAATGTATTAGTGGTGGATAGATAAAATGCTTATAGGTAGATGGACTATAGAGGTGGTAATCTGATATGTATGCATGCACTGTACATTTTAATACTAGAGTAGCAACATAAACGACCCCATTAAATCCTGTTATTTTCATAATCCAAAAAGCACTTAATCTCATTGCAAATGTTGGAAATAATTATTCCTCTATACACTTGTTTTTGCCACACATTAGATGTCAACAAGGGGTTTGTCTTTGACTAATCAGTTAAAACAGCTGGCAGATAAAGTAGTGAAAAAGAATCAAGAATGTGCTGTTCTTAGGAAGGAGACTGTTGGTGGTTTTTCTCTAGTCTGAGATATTACTGATTCTGTAGAGAAACATATTATGGACAGAGACAATCCTTTGTAGGACAGGCTCTACTCACTGTTAACAACTACCAGGATGAGGGTCAAAAGTAGAAAGCTTTGTGGTTGTCAAACTGCCACAGCCTGGTGCCTTAATTGCCCCTAGCTGATTGCACTTTTCAGCTGTGAATAGATGGAAAGACTCTTTTTCAATTCATCCACTTCTCTTCCCTCCCCAGTGTGTGTCCTACTGAGATGAGTGAAGAAGTCTATATAAAAGTCAGATGTATGAATTTTGTGGGTTGACAATTCCCTCCCAGAAGAGGAAACTCTCATGAAGACCATTGTAGGGGAATCTTCTTTTGCGCACTTGTGTGAGCTGTAGCAGATAGAGTGAGTCTGTCCTGGTCACCAAGGGCCTTTTGATGGTCAGATATTGTAAAATTTATTCAGCTCAATTCTGTCATGGTCTTCCTCACCCCTACCGGGAAGCACTTCACTCTCTTTAGAAGTAATTCATGCACATGTCAGGACTTACACTAGACTTCCTTTTCCACCCCAGCAGCATTGCAGGACACTGAGGTGGAGGCAGGTGCTGTGATGAAGGGTGAGCTTCCCCCAGTGAGGAGCCTTACTACCGGAGACCAACATTTGAAGGAGATGGTCATGGCAGTCACATCCTAAGTGAGGACAGGGAGGCAGACGCAAAATGAATAGATGTTGCACTGTGGATTTTTTCATCCTAACTTGCCGCGCTTGTGCATGTGGTGTAGATGCAATTACAGGTGTAGATGCAACTATCTGTCACTAAACAGAATGACTGTTTTTGTCAAAAGAACAAGAAAAAAAGATTGTTTTGCTGTCACAGCTGTGGTCTGAAACATAATGCAAATATTAAAGCATCAAGCAAGAAAGGAAACATTTTAAAGGTTAAGGAATACTTCAGAGTGGTTAAGCTTGGAGTTATTTTTAACACAGGTGTTTCTGTACTGGTGTCATACCGTATGAGGAAACTTCACAGCTCTCCATGACTCTCACTCTAGGTGTTACACCTTTGCAGAGTGGTGGCTTAGTAACTTTGACTGTAATGCAATAGGATTAGGAACACCTGCAAAACCTACTCCTGCTAAAGGTACTTCCCCTTTCACAGACTATGCTTTTCACATAGATGTTCATTTCTGTATTTGTGTTCATAACATTTCTTACAAAAGGGATAAACTACATTTGAGACTTTGTGGGGCTACCTGCCACTCCTCAGACAACTCCATTGAAAAGAATATGAAATCAGGAAAATATGCTCATTGAAAATAATGTGTTCCAAGGTATATGCATTAAGACCGAATAGCTGCAAAATTTCCTACAGTCAATCAGTCAGTTCCATCATGTCTAACCAAAACATTGAAGGAAACACACAAACCTTTTCTAATATCTAAAAATACTACAGTAATGGCCATATTAGAAACTGTTGACAGACACTCTTAATTGTCAAACTCAATAATGACAGTAGAATATGGGAAACAATGAGAAAAGTTGATGAGAATTTCAGTAAATGTTAGCAGTGTTCTTATATCTTTGAGTATGAAAGCTGTTCTTATTGAAAGAGTCTTTAAAGTATCCTACCATATTTAGATAATGTTTCTAGAATGAATGCCACGCAAAATGATAGATTGTCTTTAATAGCTCTTATTCCTCTGCTTTCTGCCAGTTGTAATGTGTCATCTGAAAAGTGAAAAATCATGAGTGTGACCCTTCCTGAAATTTATAATTTGTTGTACACTTTCTTCCTATGGATGAGTTCTATGACAGTACCAGAGCTGCTGGACACATAATAAAGTGTGCACCTTCAGCAAAGGCCAATTGTGCAGAAATCTAACGAAATGCTTTTCTGAGTTATGTATGCTCTGTATATAGAAGTATCCATTGTCAGAATGCAACAGATGCAGCTGGTGTCACAGAATATTGACATGACACTGCAAACTGCTGAAAGACTCTGCTCAGACCTTAACAGTTTAAAAAGCTTGAAAAACTTATTTGGTTACTTTATAGCCATAGATGACTGGTGTTCAGCAAGAATAAGCAAATAGAGGACCAGTTTTGGATCTTGAGTCAATGAGATGATAAGAAACCTGACATTAGCTTATTCAGAATGACTCCTCTTTCAGTGGCTTAACCAAAACTATTAGAGGGACTGAGTGTCAGAAGCAGTATTAAAATGGAAAACAGCAAAAGTGTTTGATTGGTTAATTTACTGAACAACACTGACTCATGTCAATAAGGTTAGTATCCTATGTGTGGCCTCAGAAAACCAAGTCTGTATTGCCAGCTCTGACTTTTGTCTATTGGATGTCCTTGAACACACAGCATTGCCCAGTGTTTGAGGTTTCCCATTAAAAATGGCAGTAATATTTCTTTACCTTTGTAAAAGTCCATGAAAGCAGTTAATGCAAGTCTTTCATGGGAGCCAGGTATTGCTCTTACTACTGATCTATTATGGTGGCAATTCCTGTAGGCTATGAGAGAAGAAATTTCCTCTGCAGGCCTACAGCCAGGAGGGAACTTGTAGCTGCTGGAGCTACAGCTAATCAGTAGCTTCAGAATGGTCTGAGGTCAGATCAGCAATAGCTATAGATTTCACAAGACTTAAAAGCTGCTTCTGAATGACAGTAGTAGGAAAGACCATGAATATACCAAGGGGAAAAAAATGGTGGCAAACTTTCTGCATAATTGGTTTGCATCAGTCAAAATATCTGTGAAATACAAAGGTCAAGCAACTTATTTAAAAAAACCCCTATGTGAATCTAAGATTAGTCCTGACATTTTCAAAACCTCAGAAAATTAGGGGAAGGGCTACAGCCCTGAGGATTGTGGTCCCTTAGGCTGACTGGAGGAGAGATTACATTAAAAATTTTGAGACCTGAATGATCCATTCTGTATTAGAGAAGATTTACAAGATCCTCAGAGTATGCTTGAAACATCTGACTGAGAGAGAGTCTGTGGACTTTCTGCTTTCTTGGTAGGGATTCTCAAGGGCACTATTAATGAATCGACTATTGTGATTGATGGAAAAATAAAGAAATTGAAGAAGAAATGAAGACAAACTATAATGTGGACTTTTTCCTGCAGTCCCATGATATCTTCAACATTAAGTGATTTTGGCAGATAATTTCTACTATGAAGCATGTGGATAGCCAGAAGGCTATTAAGAGAGAATGATGCTATAATATAAGCATGGAGGATTCTTATAAAGTGTATCTTTCTCTCATTCAAAGTACATGATGAAAAATGATGTGTCCAAAGTGCTAACAAATTATAACAAAGTATAAATTCTCCCTATATATATAATACTAAACCATCTTTATTATCATAAGCCACCATTCTCCCCTCACCCCGCTGATAAGTGTTTCCTATTTATAAAAATAACTTCAACTATATCTTTTAGCTAATCATGGCTAGCTCCATATGCAGGCTGACAATATGCCTTGGGTGATAATATGTCTGGACAGTTAGACCAGTGTGTGGTAGATGTAAAATACTTAAATTGGAAAGCAGAATTCTGGTGGAGTAAGACCCTGTGGTTGCTTTGCATGGATGAAAATGATTTCATCATGTGCAAGATGGAGGGGGATAAGACTCCTCCTTTCTTCCAGGTGAAAATCAGAGCTGAGTGACATAATGAATATATGAATGCAGCTAGATGAAATCTTTCTTTCCCACCCATGTGTATTGCTTACAGATTCTTATTATTAATTGCATTTCCTATTCCATGATAATTTTTTTAATTTTTTTTTTTTGGTGAATAGATTAATTAATTAATTATTTTTTGTTAACAATTGTGTGTGATTCATTAAACCTTTCTGAACAATGACAGTGAGCCTTTGCATTACTGTGTGGCTCTTACTGGTCACCTCAGAGGCGTGGTATTGTCTCTGCCAGAACAATTGTGCAAGTGTAATGCAAACTTAAAGTTTGTATTTCTGTCTTAAAAGGGACTTCGGTGCACAAAACGTAGTTGTTGGTTTTTTTCCCATGCTACCATACACTTAATAGAAAGCTCTCCTCTTTGTTAACTGTGTTAAATTTCTATGCATTTACTATGATCATTATGAGAATATATCATACTCAAGATCATGTTCATTTTCTACTTCTTCATTTTGCCCAGGGAAAGAATACAAGAGCAGTTTGTGGAGCTAGATGACGCAGACTGGCATTCGAAATGCCATTTTGCTTGTGCTTATTTTCAGCCTTGTTCTTCCCGGGCCAAATCAGCCAGACCAGTTTGTAACCAGCTCCTTTCAAGGTGTATCTGTACTTGCATCTGCACCAGTACTCTGGGCAGGAGGGTTATGTACTACTAGCTGCAGTGATGTCAATACTGCTGCCAATATTTTTATTTGCATTATAGCCAATGTGTTGGCCTTGTATATATAAAACAAAAAACAAAACACAATTCTTCCCCATGGCAGAGATTATGTCAGGCACTCTATAGGAATATTTTGAGTGCCATTTACTGAGTTTATTGGTATACATTTTTTTTATCACTATTACAGAACACGTACCAAAGACATAAAATATCACTATTAGTGAACAAACAACTAATGTGTGTTTTTGGAACTCCTAAACTCTGGGTAGTAAATAAAGGCACATGTAAGACCCTGTAATTGCAGATAAATGGGAAGTCTGGCTGAAGCTGAGGGAATATTTCTGTTCTCCCTTTGTTTAACTCAACTATGTCTACTTTATTTTGTGTATCTAGCTTTTCGAGGCAACTTCACATGTAAGGAAAAGCAGTAGAATTCTCGGGGAGGAAAGGATAAATTATTCCATTTGCTTTCACAGAAGGAAGGTGTTAAGTGTACACAGAGTTGGGATAGATTCCTATCGTGACAGAATAAAACTGGCATTTCAGCTAGTGCCTTACCATGGCAATCTGCTTCAAAGGAACAACTGTCATTTTTGATAAGGATAGTGAGAATTACTGTCATCTGGAGAGATCACTATGCCTCTGGGTTGTATAGTATATTATAACAGAAGGTTTTATTCTTTAAAAGAGGAATGATTATTCCACTACAGCATTTTGTTGCTGTTTTAGCACAGACATAGTTTGTGCACTGCATGACTGTAATGTAGCACTTTAGCTAGCTGTTTATGCTTTTTCCCTTTCTCTCTCTCTCTCTTTCTTTCTTTCTTTCTTCTTTCTTTTTCTTTCTTTCTTTCTTTTTTTCTTTCTTTCTTTTTCTTTCTTTCTTTCTTTCTTTCTTTCTTTCTCTTTCTTTCTTTTTCTTTTTCTTTCTTTCTTCTTTCTTTTTTTTCTTTCTCCCTCTCTCTCTTTCCTTCCTTCTTTTTCTTTCTTTCTTTCTTTCCTTCTTTCTTTCTTTCTTTCTTTCTTTCTTTCTTTCTTTCTTTCTTTCTTTCCTTCTTTCTTTTCTTTCTTTCTTTCTTTCTTTCTTTCTTTCTTTCTTTCTTTCTTTCTTTCTTTCTTTTTCTTTCTTTCTTTCTCTTTTTTTCTTTTTCTTTCTTTCTTCTTTCTTTTTTTCTTTCTTTCTCTCTCTCTTTCCTTCCTTCTTTTTCTTTCTTTCTTTCTTTCTTTCTTTCTTTCTTTCTTTCTTTCTTTCTTTCTTTCTTTTCTTTCTTTCTTTCTCTCTCTCTCTCTCTCTTTCTCTCTTTCTCTCTTTCTCTTTCTTTCTCTCTTTCTTTCTCTTTCTCTCTTTCCCTCTATCTCTCTTTCTCTCTCTCTCTTTCTCTCTCTCTTTCTGTCTCTTTCTCTCTCTCTCTTTCTCCCTCTCTCTTTCTTTCTCTTTTCTCTCTCTCTCTCATTCTCTTTCTTTCCCTCCCTCCCTCCCTTCCTTCCTTCCTTCCTTTCCTCCCTCCCTCCCTCCCTCCCTTTTTCCTAGCAGACAGTCAGACAGAAAATGTAACCATTTATTAGAATCCTTCATATGGCAAGTGGATTTAGGGTGAGTGCATGCATGTGTGAATGTGTGTGTGTGCGCACGCGCATGCCTTCCTGCAGCCAAGATCCAAGGCAGATCCTCGCAGAAGCTGCACGACCAAGTGAGTTATTATGGAGAGTTTCTCTGTGGCTGAGCCAGTATGAGCTGGGTGCTAAACTTGTTTCCGCTTGAAGTTGCTCTTTGCATACTTGTTAAGGCAGAATGTTCTACCTTTTCACCTCTGCAATACTGGGTGTGAAACATGAGCCTCTAGGTGTTTCCTGGCTGGCAAGAATTCAATGGTAATAAAATTACTAGTAGAATAAATGTTTCAGAGGCAGTTATCCTCTCTCACCTGTTTGTAATTTTTTATTAATTATTACAAATGTGTTTAAGTACACTACCTGATTTTAATCTGCTGTATTCCCAGGATTTACATATAAAGGTCTTTTTCCCACAGAATAATGAATAATCGCTTATGTCAGGGTGTGGTGTTAAAATACTGAAGGTTGCTGATACACCTACTAGCAATCGTTCGTTTTGTAAAAGGCTGGATTCTATAAGTAGTTTGCTTTTTATGGCCCTGATCCAAAATTCTGTTGAAATCAGACTACTATTGAGTTAAAAAAGCTACAGATCTGGTCTCAAATGTTCTTTTATGGGAAGTGTTTGTAGTGCCTTTGTTAACAATATATGCAGCACTGGGCGTGTGAACTGTATAAGTAGAAATTTTACTTTTCCCAAAGCTCTTGCTCACTTCTATGCATTCTTTACTCAAGCAAACAGCAGGTGGCTTACATGAATGGTGGGGTTAATGAGACTGCTTAAGTGAGCAACTCTTTATCAGAACAAGACTGAAAATAAAATCACAAACTGGTCCTCAATATTAGAGAATTTAGGACTTGTCAGTTAGCACTGAGAACTATAAAGGATTAATATCATTATATACAGAAAGAAAAGCAGACTGGGATAGCGGTGGCAAGGGGGAGGAGGGGTTGTTGTTTCAAGAGCAGCAGAGCTAATGAGATCTAATGCTTTTGTTTCTTAATCCCTGAACTGAATTAATCTCTCTCCCTTCCCGTGTGACATCATCCCTTAGGTGCAGGGGAGCCCCAGGGCAAGGTGCATGCTGCCTGGCTGGCCAAACAGAGGGGAAGGGAGCTGAACTGCACCTTCTCTTAGTAGAAAGTAGCCTTGTCTCTGCTCTCCTTCCACTTTTGATTTTCCTGAGTTATAGAGAAACATAGTTATCTTCAGTATTTCAGGTTGGATTGAAAGAAGACTACAAGTTCTAAAGGTATTTGGGAGGAAGGAAGAAAGATAATACAATCATGTAAGACTCCTTTTCCTAACAAAAATATAAAAAATAAAAAAATAAAAAAGATGCATCCTGAACTCCACTTGAACAGGGGTGAGCCATTACCTTGCAGTTCTCCATTCACATTCCAAATCAACGTGCCCTTGTGAGGCACTTTACTTTCAGAATAATTTATCCAAAAATAGAAAGCCCTAATAAAATGATAAAATAAGAATAATCTGTATTAAGAAGTGGATCATATGGATTATTTTTCTGTTTCCTCATTATGCCAGTTAGCATGTTACCTTTGGCTACTGTCAGACTAGGAGGATGAAAATGGAATATTTTATATGGTTTTATGTCTTGTTCTGTCTTTTACTTTCTCCCTTCCAATTCTGCATTACAGATTTGACAAAACATAAACAGAAATACCAACATACTGAAAAAGGTATGTTTTACACTGGCTATATAGTTCTTGTGAAGGAGTTTGCAGCTAATCAGTCTTGACAAACTTTGAAAAGACTGATCCAGTGCTTGATCCAAATCATTCATAAGGCTAGAAGAGAAATGTCTGTTCTAATGCAGCCCTTGCAGTACTATTCACTAGTGGAGAGCTTCTCCATCTGTCATGTTAATGACACTTTGAAGTTTGAATGTTGATGGATCTCGAACTGCAGCTCCACAGCTGGGCACCAGTGTTATCTGGGCAAGTGTCAGGTAGGATTTCACATCATAATAGCTACTCAAAAAACACCTATCACTCTTGTCTAGGATACAAGATTTATAAATATTAGCAGTTAGTGTTTGAAAGTTAAGGAACTCACAAAGACCCAGCAATGAAGCAATCCAACAGAATATTCTTCTCACTTTCAAACTCAAAAAATTATTTCTCTGAAGAAAAAGTGACATCAAATGCTTTTTTTTTTTTTTTTTTTTTTAGATAGAAGATACTACAAATAAGAAAGATCCTCCAGGAGAGACTTTAAAGTGTCTTTCAAAATTAGCAAGCACAAAAAACCCATAGGTCAAGAATCAAGTCCTCTCCTGTAATCCATATTCACTCAGCATTTCAAACTCAAGGTCCTGGAACTGACTGTCAAAAAGTCATTTCTTCATGAAATGTGTGTTAAACCGTTGACACTATTCATCCCCCTCTAAACACCCTGCATCAGCCTGAAGTTCAAAGGAATCAAACAATGAACTGACCCCTTGAGGAAAAAAAAGTAACAGCAGCACCAAGGTTGCTCTGAATGCTGAAAAATGAGCAGTGATATGTGAAGCAAAGAGGATTGTGTAGTCAGTGATGCTGGCAATTTTAAAGTTTGAAATAAATTGTATTATAAAAATAATACAGAGCATACCGCATATATAAATACAATTTATATGCATATAAAATGCATATATAAAGGCAATACTCAAGTGACCCGAGTCTGGTTAAGTCCTGCCACAATTCTCTGAAAATCTCACAGGCATTGTACTTTCAATTAACAATGCTGACAGTTCTGATCCTCCCCACAATAACAAACTTAAGTGTTTGGTGGCTATTAACAAAACAAAACAAAACAAAACAAAACAAGTAAGATTGTAGTCACCACAGTTGTCATACATGCAGTGTTTGAAAGTTTCAGGTAAAGATGGATTAAGATGGCAAAGAAGGTAAGATAAACTCTGAAAACAAAGAAAAATCATCATGGATGCAATTTTCTTTTCAATTAAAAACTGTAGTATAGTTACTGAGAAATCAAATTCATGAGCATGTAAAGAAACCCATATGACCTCGAAGGGCAGAAATCAGGCTTTACTTCAAGACTGTTAAGATGTTGAAGATGGATAATTCTGAACTCCTGCCTGGGCATTTAACCTTAGGAAGAAGTCCAATCAGTCAAAACCAGAGCAATGCATGGTATGTACGACTCTTCAAACAGGCACAAAGATTACAATTTAGCTTATTGACTTTTGAGTTACAGTGCTTTGGGAAGGCTCAGGAATCTCACTCTACTACCATTGCTGCTATGATTTATGTTGTATTTAGATGACATTTATGGCACCTTTGGGCCTATGAACCTGTGAACTTATGGACCTCAAAGACAGGATTCTGTTTTGAGTAAGACCCTTTTATGCCCTGCCACCATAAGAGAACTGACTTCTCCATTGGAGTTACCTGCTAGTGTAAAGCTGATGGATATCTTCTGCATTGGCGACTGTTCACTTCCCAACAGAAAGACTGGACTGAGGATAACACAGCTGTGTTAGGATGATAGGATATGGTCAACTTATTGGGATGCTACGGCAGAGCAGAACTCTGCTGTACTTCCACCCTGCTGGCAGAGCCCTTGGTAAGCATCTGTGCAAGGAGCCAGATAAAAACAGCTGGTTGGCTACTCTCCTTCTTGCCTGGTTTAGGGTAGGAGGATCCAAAGACTGGAGGTTTGAGTGTTCTTACAGTCTTACTCATAACAAGCAGGCCTTGAGCTACAGAAGAGAATGTAACTTGGAGTATTAAAATAAGTTGCTGGCTGCAAGATCTGTCTTCCTCTAATGATACACATGATGTCCTGTACAGGAATATCTACAAACCCCTGGAGACACCAGGCATTAACTTTTCATTTTTTCTCTCTCAAAAGTTGTTCATACCCTGTGGGAATTTGATGACGTTCGTGGGCATGACCCTGATTTGTTAATAAAATGGGCCCTTTTAGGTTTTCACAAAAATCTAGTGCTTAGCTATATTTCTGAAGAAGGTCTTAAAGGAGAATTTATTATTATTATTATTATTATTATTATTATTATTATTATTATTATTCAAATAACATACAAATAACATTTTGGAGCATATATTCTCCACTGAGTAAGGTATCTGGATTCCCTATCATTTATTGAGAAATTAATGGCTCCAAAGTATCAGAGTAGTATAGGTGTCAAAATAGATAAAGCTAAGCAGAGACCAATAACTTTTATGGACATCAGTTATCTACAGATGAAGACAGTGCTCTAATGTAATCCCATGAAGTGTAGGTTAGGTGATTTAACTCAAATTGGGAAAAACAATAAGGAACATACATATATATATAAACCAGAACTGGATTTTGGGTAGTTTTAAATACAGACTAAAGCTGTCATAGTCAACAAAGTTGCTCAAGACTCACTTGGGTGTAAGCGGAATCGGAGTCTGGCTGTAAGAGTGACTTAACAGTGACTCAACATGCTGAATTGTTGCTCCAAATAGTAGCTATCAAAGGCATCTTGCCTTTGCGTAAATGACTAATATAATTAGCTTATAACATCACCATAGGCATTAGCAAAAGTAATCATCATTACTATCCATTGTGTTCACAACATCTGAACCATTCATTTGGAAGTCTGTGAAACAGAAACTTCTATCCATCTCAGGAGAACTTTGTTTTCACCCTCACACATTTTCTGCAGGGGCCTGTTTTCCATGCCTCCCCATCCTCCTGCCCATTCTTAAACTGCTTACAAAATGTAATTAGCATTGTTCCTGCTTGCTTCGTCTTTATTTTTTATTTTTTAAAGACTGGGAAAAAATGTGTTTTTACAATAAAAACAAATACAAAATTCCTTTGTACACAAAACCTTGTCCTGCTTGGTTAGCTCAATTAAACACATGCAGAAATAGGCTCACAAAGTAGGTCCTATTTCGCTGTTACTTTCATTCATACAATTCTGAAGTTATTATGGGTAAAACGAAGGGCAGAATTTAGTCCATTGTATGCTTAAAAAGAAAAGAAAGTACTGGGAGAATTTAATGTCTCACTTTTCTAACAAAGCGGATGTTCTTCCATAGCCATGAAGATTGGAACATGACTTGAATGGGTTACCAGCACTATGATACTAAGTTAACTAATATGACACTGAATGCCACTGAATGCATAACTTTTTTTTTTTTTTTTTTAATGAACATAATGATTAAGAGCATAATGGCAGCACTATTATTTTGCTTTGTAATTTTTTTACATTATTAGATGTTTATGAAATTGCAGTAAAAATCTGGCTTTATTTGCTAATATACTCAAAAGAACTCTTGCTATGAACTTTATATTTTTTTTCAACAGGCTCAGCCGTGGTGTTGAGGATCCTCTTAGATAAAGAGACTTCTGTTCCTAGACCACTAAAAAGTTTAAGTCACATCTGATTTAAGACTAGACTGCTCAGCACTTTGCACAATTAAGCATAGTCATACTTTCATGTTTCTGGTTTGAGTAATATGTAGTGCAATAACTCTAGTAATAACTGAAAAAGTGGTTCTTCAAATATCCAGCTGGGAATTCAGGTCTATCAAGTCTACTGGTGTTGTCAGTAGAACTAATGTCTTGCTGTGGTTATCTTCTGCTTACTGTCTTGGGTGGTGATCTTTCACTTTGCTAGAGTTCAGTTCAGGTTGTGGGCTGTGCAGGAAACTAACTACTGCCTTTGCATAGATTACACACAGTAGATCCGATGAACTGATTCATTGAATAGTTTGTAGATCAGGCTTTGTGTGTGCAGTAAACTGAGTTTGTTTTGGATATGCTGGGGTAGCTATTAATCCGCAACATTGTCTGATATATCCTATGTTAAACTTCCTGCATATATGAAGATAAACTGCATTAGTGAAGTTGGTCCTAGCTGTCTTGTCTCAGACCGGCTTTCACAGGTGTGTGGACTCCTATCTGCCCTGGACTGTCTTTCCAATGTCAGGTCTGGCTCCCTTCCCTCCTATTTCATCATTGTTTTGGGCCTTCCAGGAAAGGAAGATGTGATGGATTTTTTACGACACAAGAAACTCCTCTCAGATTAGTCCCTTTCCCTGGTATTGATTAATCATTCACAGTAAACTCTTCAGAGTAAACTCTGCATGTGGCTTCCTGTCTTTCAGTAGCGTCCATCAGTTAGAAAGTGAGCTTTATTTGTTTGAGGTCAGGAGATGTTCTTCTTTCTATTATTTATAGTACATGTGTTTTGATTAGACAAACAGCCACTGAGGTGATGCTTCTTTTATTAATAATGCAAACACTGTACAAACTCATTGGTTTGTTCATAATCAGGTACATTTTTTTAAAGGCCATATATAAAAGACTGAAAAAAAGTTTTGAAAAGTTTCTGAAAGTTCAGGGAAATAACTAGGTGGTAGATATCCAGTGGCAAGTTCATTTCTATGAAGCTCTATCAAGAAATCTCCACTCCTCTCTTCTTCTCTCAAGCCCTCCATGCTCAAAAGCCTGCAGAGTGGGTATGTTGTGTTCCTATATTGCAGATACCTAAAATAAAGACCTTATTTCCAGACTTGCAAAAAATATTCACATCCACAATCTGAATCATTCTGAAAAGATCTTAGCAGTCTTTAAAGACTCTACAAAAAGCTGAGAATTCTAAAAAATATGTTTTTCTGTATATATCCAATAGAAGCCTTAGGGTGCAGAACTTCGTATACTCTTGTTTTGACTTTGTGTCCCCAATTCCTTTAACTCATGGTTGAGAATTTAAAATATTATTTAATTTTTCATCATACAGCTGAACTCATGGCTATGAGTCTGATGGTGGTAAGCCAGTGAAATCAAGACTGAAGGATCCCACCAGCTGAGAACTCTTGCAACTCTGCTCATGAGTAGCACATCCCTCTGTTCTGGGGCACCCAGTTGTCCATGCAGGCTGATGACAAGCAGGTGAATTTAAAGCAACTCGAGTTAATGGTACTGAGTTATTGGTTTAGCTCTCAGTTTAAAAGTCAGGAAGTGGCAGTTGAGATGGATATGCACTGAAGAGGCACACTTTTTAATCTTGTTTTTCTTGAGCTGAATTTTTGAATGCAGAATCTGATCCTACATATAAGCTCAACAGTGGAACTGTAATGCAATAGCATTTAAAAACAGCGACCACCAAGAAGCAAATTAACATAGAGGAAAACTGTTTGGAAGTGTTTGATGACACTTTCCAGCAGGCAGGCTATGCACAGTTTTTATATACAGTAGCCTAGCATTTCCAAAGGGCAGAAAGAGATGAAGGATAAAGGATAATCTTTTGTAGCTTTGAGGCATGCGAGCTTTATGGATGCTCATTTGCAGTTGGAGAGCTGAAGCAATACTATCTTTCAGTCAGGTGTTGCTTTACTCACTTTTCTTTAAAGTGTCATGGCAGAAAATTGACAATGTTAAGAACATACCTATTTATGTGCTTCTTTTTAAAGAAATGAATTAAAACCCATTCCATATCACTTTTTTTTTTTTTTTTTCAATACCATACACTGTTTATGGCTCTGACAAACAATGCAGTGATTTGAAACCTGCCCAAAACATTTTAAGAGCTCTACTGCTATAAATTAATGCATTTGTAACACATTTTAGTTGGATTTATCTCTGCTCATATGGAATGATGTATTTTTCCCCAAGAACAATACAAATAAAAGCTGAAGATTACAGTTTGTGTTAGAGTGGGTAAGAACAGATAAGGGTATTTCTTTTTGTGGAAGATGAAACAAATAGAAGAAGAGCAGAAGAACAACAAAGATGCTCTTTCACAGCAGGGGATATATTTGATGACCTACAGTAAATATTATAAATGCCTGAAAGTGCTTTCATATACAAGTATTGCTTTGTAGTAGGCACTTTGTAGTATGTATTTGCTATTCTCTTCCAACACAAATAAATACCAGGCTAGGGGAGAGTTATATAACTGCAAGATTAGGAAGATGATGAAAATGTAGCATATCATTAGTCACTGTCTAAGGAAGCACAGACATTGGTTGTCTTGCAAAGGGCCACAAATTCCTCATTGATTTATTTGTTCCACTTACGTTTAGGACTAACATAAGCACTGTAATTGGTAGGTTGATTTGTGTGGCAAATGTTAATTACTGAGTATAAGTTATGGTGGAAAAGAAAACCATGTGGCAATGCTGTATAACCCAGGTTGTTTAAAAATAAAAAAACAAATGGGAGCTTAAAAGTAAAGCGGGGTCTGAACTGCATAATGAGCTGCTACATCTGGGGTTATGCAGGAAGCAAAGACTAGGAGATCCTACCAATAATTCAGGAATCCTTCACTGAAGCCTATTGGCTATTCCTAAACACCATCCTGAAGACATTTCACTTTTGCCCCCTGACTTTTTTTTTTTTTTCCCACTGAAAAAGGGGGCAGTAAAAGCCAGAATTATCATTTTGGAGCTCTTGGAGAACTTCCAAGCATCTTTCTCCATGATGTAGAATAGGCTTCCAGAAGCTTTTCTTTGTATCAAGGAATATTTTGAATCAAAGAAAAAGTCTGTCTTAGTGCCTCCATCTCCATGAGATTCTAAGTCTCAGCTCTGTGACAAAGCAACCTTACTTCTGAATTCACTGGAGAGATACTGTTCACTGGTGAAACTTCCAGCAATCTAGAAAGAGGGGGGCAGGACAAAGTGTGCAGACAGCAAGCTGGATGTTGATTTATCACGCTCAATAAGCTCTTCCTTTCAACCAACGGATCTTGAATCTGCATCGGGATCTGAAGGGTTGAACGGATCAGAGCCTTCATAAAAAAAATTAGAAAGTGCTCAAAGACTTGGGGTACTCCATTTTTAAGATTCCCAGCTGTGATAGCCACAAACTCATTATCAGAGCTCCAGCCTGGTAGTTCTAGATCCATTTTGAAGTCCCAGCAAATGAGCATGACAGGGAATTCAGTCAGTTCTGTTGGCAGGCATATTTTTAAATGAACTCACCTATGATCTTCTGAAAGAAACTGTAGTGCTTCTCAGAGTGTGGTGCTGTTCTCATCATACCCAGACATGCTGCAGTGATAAGGGACCTTGTGTTCACTATCTCAGTACCTTCTCCCCTTGGCTCCTGGGAAGAAGTCAGGGATGAGCATACTTTCTGACTCTAAGGAGGTGACGGGGTTGGAAATAGGTTGCAAGCAGTGAGAAAGAGGACAGGGTGAAAGTGAGAGGAGGTGAGAATAAGTGCCCAGCACTTGGAGCTGTTGGAGTTGCGGTTCCTTTCCTCAGAAGCAAGCACAACCCATTCTGCCCCTCTGCCTTCTGAAAGAGTGGCAGTGAGTTACAAATTGCTTTATATTTCTCCCCCCAAAACAGGAGGTGAATCAGCCTCCTGAATAGCCTTTACTGATTATAGCTCTAAAAGGTATGAATACAGCTGTGAAGGGGACTCTTTTCAGGTAGAGCAAACAGGTAGACCAAGGACTCAGCAGGAATTTCAGATGTCTCCAAGGAATGTGTCGCTCCAGCAAGTGAGACCCTCCAGTGAGGGAGCACTATGAGACAACGTAGGTGTGATTACATGTCAGCTATGAACATAACAAAGATGTCACAAATTAATCTGCTGCTTAATTTTGTCTTCTGAAGTTAGCATCACAGTGGAGAATGTAATATGATATTAGAACTGTAGGAAAGATATTTAAAAATGTAGTAAATCTTAATTATATGTTTAGCTGTCTCTCTTTTTTTTAATGGTTGGCTTTATTCATAGTATGAGAATAATTGTGGCTTTTGCTGGTAGTCTGAAAAAAGCTTGCCGTTTGTTTTCTAAGTTTTAATGGGATCTAAGTGGTCAGCAGCCAAAAAACTTCATATTAATGGTATTTAGCTTTTGTTTTAAAAGATGCATTTCTTTTTGAACTAGATTTGATCAACATACACAATGCTTTTTGCCAAAGATTTTAAAATGTGTTTTGCTTAAAATTGTCAAGACTTCTGATAAAATAATTTGCAAAAATGTATCTGGCCTGTTTTCAAGTAGGGGAAGGCTTTTCTCCATTTTCTCACTTCTCTGTTGTTTCTGTTGTTGTTTTTTTCCCCTGTTCTTTTGATGCATCCTGACTCAAGCACTCCATTTAAAGCCTATGAACATCTCAGAGAGCTGGAAGCATGCTGGGCCTGCTGAAGCACAGCAGAGTGCACAACCCTGCGACTGCTCCCTTCTCTACCCGCCCACTGTGCAGCACAAGCTCATGGCCTTATCCTGAAAAGTGTTGAGTCCCTGCCAGATCCAGCCTGGGAGATGGGTCTGTTTAGTACCTCTGAATACTAACTAGGTTGTTTTTACCCAACAGTAATATGTGACAAATTAAACAATATAAATTTTATCTTGATCTTAATTAAGGCAACAGCAATATTCCCATTAACTTCAGTGGGACCGGGATTATATCAAATATTATTTAAACATTTATAATAGCATTAGATAATGGCTTTAGAATAATTAAGAGTCTATTGAAGAAATTTAGCTTGATGGTGGAAAGGCAAATTATGTCAAATGAACGGGAACTGTCGTTTATGGAAGCCTATTGAGATAGTCTTGTTTATTGAGGGAAGAAAGTGAAGCTCATAGGAATCTTTCAGGGGCAGAGTCTGAGGGTCTTTTTGGGACTGAGAAAGAGGAGTGGGAATATTAAACAGATGTGTGAGGTGGGAACAGTGTTTTTCACCATCACACAGACTCAGCAGTCAGGAGTATCCCAAAATTAATTTTTGATTGGTAAAATGAGATCCTAGATTCAGTGTAGGCTGTTTCAATTAGGTCTGTGCAGATACACAGAATTAATGGGTCAAATAAGTAATTAATGGTGTTAATATATCAATCACTTTTCTAATAAAAGTGTCTGAAATGAGTCAGGGGAAAAATCTAATAATTAATTTGAAAACTGCTGTGATGCTTCAATTGATTTGGGGCTGGAAGAAAAGAGAATAATTAGTAAGAATCAAAAACAATATCACTTTTCGTCCTCCAAATGGGGAGGAAAATTAAACAGAGATGTGATTGAAATATCATTTTTTATCCTTGTAAGGTGAATGGAAATGTCATCTATACTAGAAACTTATTCTTTATTATAAAAATCTGCACTTTTTATTTTTATGCACAGTCACAGAATAAAAGAATCACAGAATGTTAGGGATTGAAAGGGACCTTGAAAGATCATCTAGTCTAATCCCCCTGCCTGAGCAGGAACAAGTCTTTCAGTCCTTCCTTTTATGGAAAGTCATGTCAAATCTGTAAAGAAGCAAGTGACAAGCAAATGTTCTAGGTTTGCTCATTAATCCAGAACTTTAACATCTTAGCAATACCTTTCTTGGTGTACTGCTATTATAAAATAATGATGAAATAATAAATGCTATTTATTTATTTATTTATTACAAAGCATGTATATTTCAAATGAAGGCATTAATCAATTTGATCTTTGCTAGACTGCTTACTGGACAGCAAATGAAAGAGGAGAGGTATTGCACGAAAGATTCTATTACTCATAAAGATAGCTTGTGTAGAAGTTATTTAATTACTAGTGGAAATTTTTGAGATTTTTGACAGTCAGTGTTAATTTTTTTCAGTAAAAAGAACTTAATGAATACATTGGCGGAGATGCAAGAAGTGTGAATTTGTAGGGGTAAAAAATACAAAATTTCCTTTTGGAAATCTTTTGACTGACTATGCAGTGATACTGGGTTTGGCTTAATTAACTTCTGCCATATTAAACAAAAGTGCAATGCTATCGTTATGAAAGATAGTTCACCGCCATCATTTAACTTCTTGTTCCTGCCCTTTCCTTCTCACTGTCCATATGCAAACCAAATTAGCAAATGAATATGAAACAGTCAAAACCCTTTCCAATAAAAATCAAGATTCATCCGCATCTTCCTTGCAAAAAGTTGTCATTGCTGTATGAGCATAATACAGGCAAATTATGGCACCCAAAACAAATGACATAATTTGGCTTGCTTTGGCTGGTACCCTAAGTCTTTGAATGAAAAGAAGTTGTTAAAAGTACTTAAAATAAAAGGAAAAGCAAAACAAAAGTGAGATAAATGAAATGGAAGCGTTGGGGTGCGGTTGGGCCTCAGGATGTGGGACCTACGCCTCCTGCCAGGAGTAAACTTCCCAGGAGAGGAAAGAGTGCTGTCATGAGGTGTTTGGACTACAGGGAATGGCCTCAAGTTGCACCAGGGGAGGTTTAGGTTGGAAATGAGGAGACATTTCTTCTCAGAAAGAGTAGTCAGGCATTGGAACAGGTTGCCCAGGGAGATGGGCAACCTTAAGTATGGGAGACAGAGGGATTTGGCTAACCTCTTTTCAGTGGTTTGTGGGGACAGGACAAAGGGCAGTGGCCACAAAATGGATCGCAGGATGTTCTGCATCAACATGTGAAAGAATTTCTTCATGGTAAGGGTGATGGAGCACTGGAACAGGCTGCCCAGAGAGGTTGTGGAGTCTCCTTCTCTGGAGATATTCAAGGCGTGTCTGGATGCCTACCTGGGCAACCTGCTCTAAGGAACCTGGTTTGGCAGGGGGGTTGGACCCAATGATCTCTTGAGGTCCCTTCCAACCCTTACAATTCTATGTTCTGTGATTCTGTAGTGGAGTCACCATCCCTGGGGGTGTTCAAGGAAAGGTTGAATGGCCCAAATGGCCTGGGGGAACCAGCCCCAGAAAAGGGGCCCTCATCCTTCCCAACCCTCATCCTTCTTCCACATGAGGGCATCTTTCAGGCCACTCCCAACACAGCCGCCTTTGGCCACGCATGGGCCATTCCATCACAGAGGCTTGCTGAGGTCACAGTGGCCACCACTGCCCCTCCTTTGCTCTGGGCCCTATAAAACAGGACCCCTGCAGCTGGCCCACCACTTGCTGAGCTTCTAGGCACTCTGACAGCCAGCATCTGTGGCAGGAAGAAGTCCAGAAGCAGGAAGGTGAGCGGCAGGCCTCCTCAGTGTGAGAGGACAGCGATGCAGTCCAAGGAAGCACTGAGAAGGAAGGGACCTAACGAGAAGGAGAAGTGTCGTGGGCAGGGGGGTAGTGCCTGCAGCACAACAGACACCAGTGCTCAGGGGACCTCTGGTGTGCAGCCCATGGACACGTATAAGCATTACCATTGGCACCGCAATGACGCGGGGAACAGGCCGCCCCCTCAGACATACAGCGACAGGGAGCCTGAGCCTTCCCATTGGTGCAATGGTGGCATGGGACAAAGGCAGGCGTATCAGGCAGACAGCCGCGTGGAGCAGAGGCGTGCTCATAGTCTGGAACACAGTGTGGGATGCAGCCATGGCTGTAAACCAGACAGCAGCGTTGAACCCATGCATGGAAATCAACTGGACAGTGGCATGGGACCTAGGGGTGGAACTGGATGACCCCTGGTTTGGCACCCTGGCCTGAAAACATTCTGGATGGAAGGCATCCCGTTTGGGCAGTCCCAGGCAAGGACTGGCTTGTCCTTCTGCCGCACACCGTGGAGCCCATGGAGCTGGATCCACCAGAATATGTGGAGGAACCAATGGAAGTGGATCTGCCTCTGCCAGATCAGACCTGGGACTACCCTGGCATGTCTTTGCTCTGTGCCATTAGAGCGCAACAACAGCATCGCAGGAGTGCCTGGCAAGCTCCCTACTCGTTGCTCAGGCTCCATCCCAAGCATTAGCTTGGAGCTGCCAAACACCATGGACATCCTGCAGGCTTACCTGCAAGGTGTCGTGGCAATGAAGAACTCTGTTGTCAATTCAGAGGGGTTGTGTGAGTGTTTTTTTCCCATCCCCCAGCACTTGTGCGAGAGGTGGCATCCCTTCTGCACAGAGCCTCAAGGAAGAGCACAAGAGAGGACCCAGCTTCCTTCGGGCTGCTGCACTGGGGTGACAGGAGGAGTCCCTGAGGGACACCATGCACCTTTAACATTTGTGAAAATAGACTGAGGGGTGAAAATAGTAGTGTGTAAGAGATTATAGGTGGCTAATTTCTTATATTAGGAGTGAGTTTCTATATCTGAGTAATTGGTAATGACAGACATGGAGAAGGCTGAGGTACTCAACAACTTCTTTGCCTCTGTCTGCACTGGTAGATGGGCTTCCCAAGCCTTTCATTTCCCTAAACCTGTAGATGGAGGCTGAGGGATCAAAGTCCCACCCACTGTAAGTGAAGAGCAGGTTCGACACCACCTGATGAATCTAAACAGGTACAAGGCTATAGGACCTGATGACATGAATCCCAGGGTCCTGAGGGAACTGGCTGATGTAGTTGCCAAGCCTCTCTCCATCATACTTGAAAAGTCCTGGCATTTGGGTGATTTCCCTGGTGAACGGAAAAATGGAAACGTCATGCCCCTACTCTTCAACACTTAAAACAATGAGGAGACATTTTGTCTCAGAAAGAGTGGTCAGGCATTGGAATGGGTTGCCCAGGGAAGTGGTCAAGTCACCGTCCCTGGGGGTGTTCAAGGAAAGGTTGGACATGGTGCGTAGGGACATGGTTTAGTGGGTGACATTGGTAGTAGGGTGATGGTTGGACCAGATGATCTTGAAGGTCTTTTCCAACCTAAGTTTTTCTATGATTCTA
Source organism: Cygnus olor (assembly GCF_009769625.2). Classification (NCBI taxonomy): domain Eukaryota; kingdom Metazoa; phylum Chordata; class Aves; order Anseriformes; family Anatidae; genus Cygnus; species Cygnus olor. The sequence continues at coordinate 38,732,067 of NC_049170.1, forward strand.
AATAAATCTTTTTGAAAGTTAGATTCTTAAGCAGAATGTGAACAACACCATTATCTTGCATTACTTCAAAACTCCAGCATGAAAGCTGTCTCTCGGGAAGCGGAGATGTAGATACTGGTGTAGAAACACTACACGACTAGGAAATTTTAGAAAAGTGGAACATTAAGCATCAGATGACTGTGGATTCAAATTGTGGTTGCTCAACAAAATTCAGAGGGATCCAGCAAATCTGAAAAAGTGTTGCAGCTGAGAAATAGTATTTCCCTTACCTTACAGGTAGCTGTTCTCTCTTCATTTTATGAAGATTTTAATTTTTCGTTTAAGCTAAACTTACTCTCCATACTTTTCTCTCCTCTTCCTGGAAACTTCTGTTTAAATGTAACATGAACCAATACTGATGTTTCAGTTCTTTGCTGCACTAAATTTTACCTGATCTTTGCTCCAGACACTGCTGTTGGGCATGGTGTGACAAGCATACGAGTTGCAAGGGTATTTTGTATGTAGAAGAGTGGCTTTATTTTAACAAGTTGTTGTTAGGTTGGCATTTTATTAGCAGACTATCAACTTGCTTGAGTCTCAAAGCTTTTAATCTATAAAGCACACCTACAACTAGGTCCCTGAACAGTGGGCCAATAAATTGGAAAATAACATTTGTACTGCCTTAGAACAAATACACTAAGCAAGCAAGAAAAGAAAAAAACAAAACAAAACAAAATACTAGCATTTCAAATAACACATATGAGTATGATGTTTAATTATTTTTTTGTACTATATATTTATCATATAGGTTTCTTACTCTTTTTGTTCTGTATGTGTGAATAACTTCAAATATATATAAATATCTTCTAAGATTTGCCAATGTTCTTGTAGAACCTTCCCTGCAGCAGTACTGACTTGTGTTGCCTTGCAGTCCTGTACATAGCAAATAGTGAACTGTTTTCACTTCGTGTTGGGATGACAGCAGTCAATGCCAGTACACAGACATGCTTTAGCACGATAATACACTTCACAAGTTGAATTTCCAGTTGTTAAGCAAATATGGCTGTGGTCGTTTCAACTCCACTTAACACGCATGTGAAAATATCAATATCAAGAGAGAAAAATGATTTTCAGGACTCAGACAGGATGCCGCAAACAAAGTGTAGGAAAAAAAGGCTAAAAAAGGGCAAAAATAAATTTAGAGCTTTTGTTTTTGCAGTTCAGTGTACTGGTTCTCCTTAATGGTTCACTAAATTGTGTCAAGTATATATACTCGACTCCTGCTGCAATACTCAAGGTATACAATAAGCTTCTTTGGCAAGCTTTGTAATCCACACTGAGACATAGCATTTCACAGTTATTTGGGTATAAACAGCCAAGCTAGCTCATTTAACATGCCTGCATCTGACATAGCCCATATCAGAGTCCGTGAGTGCTCTGTTACCACTCTTGGGCAGTATGGGGTTTAATGGGCACATTCACTGGCAGTCCTCCCTCTGCAGCATATATCTTTTTGTGTCCTAGTTGCTCTAGAATGTCTGAAAGTCCAAGAAGCATCCCCATATTTGATATAGTGCAGAGACCACTGTACAGTCCTCTAAACAGATGATGAAATGGACAGTAGACAAAAAGTTACAACCTGTAATGTGTAAAACTGAAAGAAGACAGAAATGCCATGCGGGACTGAAGAGTGGTCCATCTAGCCCAAGGCTATTTCCAGCAGTAGCAGTAGATGTGCAGAGAAGTACATGCACCTGGCCTCTCTCTGCAGTCTATTGTATTCCCTAGTCACTGTGATTGGGTCAGGGATTTGAGGGGGTACATCCCTGCCTGATCCATCGTTGTATCTGCTGATGGACCTGCCATCCATGAACTTGCATACCACTGATAAAATATGCCTCCTGTAACAAGTTCCAGAAATTCAACAGCCACTGTGTAAGAAAGTATTACTTTATTTCTTTTCATCGGTTTAAAGCTAATTTCCTGCTATTTTCACTATGTACTTTCTGATTCTAATACTGCAAGCCTTGGTGAAGGACAATTCTGTATTAACCCTGATCTACCACCTTCATGATTTTATGAATCTCAATATACTTTTTAGCCATATTGTCTCAAATTGGATTCTCAATCCTTTCTCCTTTGTTAGTAAAGCTACTGGCATACCTCCTACACACTTCATTTTAGTTGCTCTTTTCTGTCTTTTTGTCGTTCTACTTTGTCTGCTGCTCTACTCTGTCTTAAGATGAACAGACCAGAACTGTAGACATACTCAAAATACTGGTGCAGCATGGTTTCCCTAGTGGCAAAATGGTTCTCTGTTCTGGTGTGACTATATTTCCTAATGACATACAACATTATTTTTTTTTTGTCAGTGATGCAAACTGAAGTCAGAATTTAGACAACTTTTATTGGTGACTCCAATAATGTTTCCACGAGTAGTAACTACCTGTTCTGAGTAACAACAACATTGGCTAAACAAAGGTTATGTCATTTTTCCCTTGATATATTATTTTACAGTGATCCACACTGACGTTCATCTGCGAATGTGTGTTTAGTATACTCACTCGGTATGGATTTTGGAGTTTCTTATTGCCAATATGGCATTTGAGAGTCTGAGAAAAACTTTGGTATTATCTGTACGCTGCATTCTCCTGATCACTGGTAGAGATGTTGACTAATACTGGTTCAAGCACTGATCTCTAGGGCTTCCTGAGATTTACATTGATGTGTCTATTACATGTTCAGTAATGCATTTTATGACAAAATATTATTTATTTATTTATTGTTATTTACAATGCTTTGTTAAATGTTAAGTGTATTTAAGGTGTAATTCCATTCAGATCTCAAATGCCTGTGCTTCCATTCCAGTGATATTTAGTTTTATAATATTTATAAATATTTTGGCTTAATGGTTAATCTCATGGAAACACACCCCTGTTTTCTGTAAAAGATTATCCACTCTTTCCTCAGGTCCCAGTGCTAACAAATGCAGTAAGGAAAGATTTAAAATTTGCAAACAAAATTTGACTTTTGTAAAAACTGAAAATACCAAGCATCTGTCACCCTCTGTCTCAGCTTGTGCACTGTGTGACATTGCCCTATCATGGCAACAAAAGTAATAATAGAGAGAGACTCCTTTCATAGTGTCCCTTTTGCCTGGAGTGAGGAGAGCATACCTTTCCAGTATGATACTTGTTGACTGTCATTATTCTGCAATTATATCAAATGTGCTTTTGGACCCATTCTTTCTTGGAAAGTGGCAGTCTGTGAATGACATTTCCAGAACATACCTGAGTCCAGTGATTTATTGAGGCAATATATCATCCAAGTAAGGTCCTTTAACAATGTTTTTGCACACTAGATGATACCATCCAAAGAGAAGGAAATCTGAGTTGCCGTTTAGTTGTGTAATAAGAGGTATGTAAAGAAGCAAGATGCTCTTGAAACACTAGGCATGTTTGCCTCCAGGTATACTGACATCCTTGCACCTTCTTTCGCAGGCATGTTAGTGTTCTGAATAGGCCTCCATACCTGGTCGCTAAGGTCTCGGTCTCCTTGACAACTAAACTTTTCAGAGATTACATGAAAAATGTTTTCTTTAGCCCTCGAGCTGTTTTAATGCTTTAAAATGTCAGAGAAAAGATCCTTTAGTCCCAAGAGTAAGGAAAAGGTAGTAATGGAGAGGGAACAGAATATTTAAAAACATGTTTACAGAATTATTCAGCACCACAGGACAGCCTAGTAGGAATGTCCTAAAAAAAAGGGGGGGGGGGAGCTGAATTTAAAGTTGTTAATAAAAATTTATTGCTATAGATTGGGTTTTTGGTGGTAAAATGAAACATTTCACCTCTAATTTATCCTCTCTATATTCAGCTAGGTTTGGTAACAGAAATGTCATTTTAAGATGCTTTTTGGCTGCTACTGAATGATAAAATTCACAGGGACTGAGCTTCAGCTTTGTCCTCTTCTTGGCTTTTTTATTAGAAACTTGAGGTTGTGTTAGCTGGGAGATGGAACCACTGTTTGGGTCAGGGTTGAGAATACATTTGACTCTGTGATATAGTAATTTAGGTATTGCTAAAGCAGTGGGCTAATTTTAATAAATATTAGTCTCTGTGTTTCATAATAAGCTAAATAGCCCTATGCTCAATGTTTGGACTGAGGATTTGCATGTAGGGGCAGCTCTGTGTGCAAGAATTGGCCCTTTCCTTCAAAGCAATTTCTCACTTTGGACACCAAATGAAACATAGGCAAGGAAAAATGTCAGTCCAGGTGGAGCCACCAAGCAGTTTAGAAAGCGGACCTGCACAGGGCTAGGTCGTGGCCCCCAGGTTGGCATCATGAAGCAGCAGGTAGTGGAGTCTGCAGTACTCCCCAGCAATTGTGACCTTCCTGTGGGGTGACATTGAGATGTGACATGAAGAGAAAAAGCATGGCTTGGATCTATGGTTCTGAGGCAGAGAAAAAAAAAAAAAAAGTTCAGTGTGTTTAAAAAGGTGGCTACATCGAGGGACCGGTGGTTACCAGATCTTAGGGCTTCCTTTTCATCAGGGCTTGTGCACTGTCAAAGGAAGCTAGTAGTAGCTTCAGTTTTGTAAGTGGTTGAGAGCGTCTCAAACAGCCTTTACCTAAACCTGTATTTACATAAGTAATTGAAGAAGAGGTGGTGAGGAAAACAGCTGAAGGGAAATCTTTGCCTGGGGTTCAATATTTGCAGACTGAGGAGAAGACTCTGTTTTCTATAACCAGCAGAATATTATCTGTGGGAACAGTAACATCCTCTTAACCTCCTGTTGCTTTTCTGTACTGACTTCTGTACTGGTTTGTCTCAGATTGCCATTATAACTTTTCTTCTTCATTTTTGCTTGTCTTCAAATGCTGGGAGTTCTGAAAGAAATGTAGTTCTTTGTAGCTTTTTCAGATTAAGGTTAAAGTCTGAGATCAGGATATCTAGGAATGGGAAGGCAGGTGGATATAAAGTACTGGAATGACTGTGAATTTGCTTATCTTCAGCATATTCTTTGTCTGTCTGTCTGTGTCTCAGAATAAATCTCCTCTCTTCAGTTAAAGTTTCTCTCTTGCCATTCATATGTGATGCAAGATGGTATAATTTCATTGACAATTGCAATCAGTCCTCTGAAAGAGGACTACTGTAATCTTTGACTGGTTCCTTGACTCCCTAACTCACCCAACTGCCATGATTCAGATTTATGGAGTGCCACCCACTGGGTAAACAACAAAGTCTTGCAGCAGTTGGACATATTGCACAAGGTTTGTGATTGACTGATGGCAACTAATTATATTACAAGAGAAGAGGCTGATTTTCAATTAAGGTATCCTTTGTTGATGATTCTTTGTTTTGCAAACATTACTCTGACCAGGAACCTAGACTTGGCAATCCACAACATGGCCATGAACTTTACAAATCTTTGTTGAATTCTGGATTTCACTTGCCTAAATTATGCAATCCTGTCCTTAATTCAAGTGACAATAGAGTCAACCAATGGGTCTCCAGTCTCATGCCTATTAATATCGAGACCTGTATTAAGCCATAATAAATCACTACAGTTTGAATTGTTGCATTCTGGATATTACTCCATCATTACCCGCAATTCTGGGTTCATCCACTGGTCTTTCAACAGAATCTGATTCAATTCAGTATATTGCTGTTGGATTTGGTTTGAATATCATATTTGAGAGACTTGGACCCCCTCATAACAAGCCACAACAAACTGTAAGACATCTGTGATCATTGATGCCCCAAACTGGAGCCACGAGCTGATGACAGGCTGCCTGTAAAATATTAGAGTATTTGTGATGTCTTTGACAGAAGAGTGCAGACACACTGCCTGTTAACCTCTGTCCCAAACCAATGTTTGCTTTGGCTGTAGGAGACAGTTGTAGTCTGAGCCGGAAGCTGGATATGTATTGGACTACTTCAGTGAGAGTATTGCCAAGTAATTCCCACCTGTTGATGTCTTAAGTGTATGGATATGACTTTTTCAAATAAAGCTCTTGTCTCTTGCAGCTTTGCGTAGGCGACTGAGCCCTGCTTTGACCCTGGTTGGGAACTAGTAGCCTCTGCATCTCATTAATAAACTATTTAAAGCACTTGAACAAATGTGCCTTTGTCAGGAATCATAAACTCATCTGACAGGGTGCCGAGCACCGACCTCTTTCTGCACCGACCTCTTTTCTTGGTACAGGTAAATCCTGTCCTATTCCTTCCCTCTCTAATGCTCTAGCAACATTCCAGCATTTTATTTACAACATTTAGAGGAAGATGTTAGACCAGGATGTAGCAGCATGTCTGGATGACACCCACATTTATTTTGGGAACCCAGAAACAACACAGTTGGCATGTTCAACTTGTCCTCAGATGCCTCAACCATAATAACCTGTTTGCCAAGCTGGAAAATGCAAATGTGATCAGACGGCTGTGGAATTTGTGGGCTATGAAATTGCCCTTGGGGATGAACTGGGAAAGGTTCTTTGTGAGGTTGCTGCTGTGATCGGTTGGGCTTCCCCAGGGGATATGTAGAGGACATAGTATCTGTGCTTCAGAAGCCTGAGACAAATTTCACACACATTTACCCAAAATTCAGAGAACTCAAGACTATTACATTCACAGAGAAATCAGAGACTGGATACCAATCTTATTAGTCCCTCTGTTTAGGACAGGGCACACTTTTTCTTTAGATAATCTCAAAATTCAAACCTATAGAGAACCAAACATAATGGATTTTGTCATTCACGGAACCAGTTTTTCAGTATTTTCCACATCTTCTTCTGTGCTGTACAAGATAATGAAAAAAATTTGTTGTGGGGTTTCTAGAAGGAAGGTATAAATCAATAAGTAGCAGCAGAGATGCTGTTGTCTTGTGCTCTCCTTGTGGAGCAGATACAGAGCATTAAAACATCTATAATATCTGAAAGGTCAGACTGTTCAATATCTGGGATATTCTGGGACAAGCAATGGGTAGTGGTGAAAATTCAGAATTATATTTCCTTATATTTTCTTCATAGCCACTGTTACTCTACTACTCATTATTTAGAATATTTTCTGCACATCATTCTTCATTGAAAGACAGGAGAGATGAGTACACAAACATGTTACCAGTATTTTGTCTTCCCCTTAGCAGTGCTTCATTGACAAACCTTGCCTTTCTCCATCTTCTAGGACATCATGTCTGTCATAGGCCCTGAGCTTCTTCCCAACTCCTTTGCCACTACTTCCCACCTGTCTAGGAACCATCAGATAATGCAACTTGGAGCATGGGAAGATAATCCTTGTATTTTTTATTTTTTATATTTTTATTTTTACAAGATTTGATATTCTGAGTGGAGAAGGCTGAGAACCCCTGAAGGAGAGGAAGTGTCACTCTGAATGTATCTGTATTAGGAGCTGCTCATGCTTCACATCAATTTACATCTGGTTTAAAGTCCTCTGAAAGGGTTATGGGTTTATCTGATAGAGACAGAGGGTAAAAGTCTTCTGTGTCTCAATTGCTGATTGATTGCATACAGTAGTACAACAAATAATTCTTATTATGACTCATAATTCACCTATGGGGTTTCCCATGAGGCTTGACAATAGATTTATGTGGGTTGCTTGGCTTTCCTTTTTACCTCTGGTTAGAAAGAGGAAAAAAATTCCCATCTATATTATTGTTTTCGAAGAGATATTTGTTGTATAGAACTAGTATTACAAACCTGTTTTCAGTTTATAAAAACTGTCTGTTTTATATTGCTGTGACATGGAAAGCTATTACCCCTGTTCTGTGTATCCATCTTACTCAATATATGCTGTGCAGCAAGGGACCATGCCCCAGCAACAGAAAACCTGTAAAACAAGGCATATTACTGCTTATCTGCTACAAGCACTTCAAGTCACAAAGAAATTCTCTGATTAGAACCCAAGTATTAACTCCTTCACTCCTACTGCCACTAGCAACTGAGCTGGCTGTAGCAATTAAGCAATTTTGTGGTTCTGGCGTTTTACACCTCAACAAAGGCATTGTTCTCTTTGGAATTCTCTTTCTTATTAATTTTCTTCATACACCTTAAGCTTTTCATTAGCTCAAGCGTCTTTGTTGCCTTTTGGTGAAGTGATAATAAAATTACAGATGAAGTGGTAGCAAAATGACTCAGCTAAAATGCAATTATTGTTTCTTCTGTACCTTTAATCAATAACATTTATCTCTGAAATATAATCATATAATGGACTCTATTAGTAACTAGTGGAAGGGCATGTCTCCCTTTAATGTCAATGGGTGTTCTGAAAGGTGTCAAGAGGAGAATAATACCCACTGAATATGACATCAAAAGGCTGGAAAGATACTTGTATTCCCCTCTTTTAGTCTGTGTTTTTGTCTAATTACCTCACTGATCGCTTATTGCAGATTAGATTATATCTTGTTGCCATGTTAGAGGTACACTAGAGCTGCAGTACTACAGAAACCTCCAGGAGACATTTTTTTCTCCAGGTCTTCACTTTCACTGGGAAAATGGGCACTGCTGTGTATGTCTGCTGACCAGCTTTGCTAAACTGCCTGCAGGAATAGCCAGACCACTTTCTGCCATATTTTTTGCTTTTCACTTAAAGAAAAAAGCAGAAGGAAAGTGTAAGTGCTCTTTACAAAATCTGTGCTCTATGAGGAAGAAATGGGGAGGTTCCTTTGCAATCCCTCTCCCTTATAAACACAATTTCCTGGTGAAATTTCAAAGAAAGCGCCAGGCTTGCCCTAAATCAGGGCAGGCTTAGAGTTCAGGGTTGTTTGGTTCAGAGTGGGGCGGATGGATCAACAACACATATAAGAACAAGCCTACAGCTTTGAACAAGTGGACTCTGCCCTCTTCTCTTCCCCTATCATGCCTCCCATCTTCTGAACAGGAAAGACAGGGAATTGACACACTGTGAGTGTGCTCCACAGCTCATTCTTCTGCTAAGGTTCTTTCTGGTTTTGAAGCTCATCTTGTGTGTGTGATTGGAGTTGGAAAATAACAACAAAAAATATATATATCCCTTCCACTGAGTTCTACTGAATGCTTAAAGCAATATATTGGAGATTTGGCATGTTTGCCTGAGAGTAAGGTTTTGATTAAAACACAAGGCATTTTTAACTAAAGGTTAAAATCCACCAGATCTCAAGCACTTAGTCACCTATAGATTTGTTTTACTGTTTTGGTTTCAGGTCAGAGTGATTATAAAGGATTCAGCCATTATGAGGATTGCTTCTTTTGTTCATGTGTCTCAGCAAACTCTGAGAAGGTGTTAACTGCTGGAAGAGATCCTTATCTTCTGTCAGAATTCTCCATAAATACAGCCCACAAAATTTCTTAATAACCTAAGGCTTTTTTATGTTAATAAAACCCACGAGTTTTCAAAGTGAAGGTGAAATGGAAAAGGCAATTACTGCTGAAACTCAACAACTACAGAGAGAGATCTGTGATCCCACGCTGGCAGGTGCACGCTCTGTCCACATGAAATTACCAGGTTCTATCTTCAGAGGTCTGCAGAGTTAAACAACTTTTTCTGAGCCTGATTGCAAAAAGTATTCACATTTGCCTGTGATGCACCTACAAATAATAAACAGAAAGAAAATTAACCTTTCATAGTAGAAGCATCTTTCCCTCCTTGGTCTGACAGAATCCCACTAAATGCTTTGCTTTCCCATTAGACAGTGGGAAATAGTGAGGCACAATGCTGGGCAAGCAAGGAGAGTTTGACACCTCCCTGGTTTTCTTTTTTTCCAGGTCACACAGTGAGCCAGTGGCTCAAATCTGGAGTTGAACTCTACTCCCTCAACTCTTATCTGCTTGCTCTAAATAGCACACATAGATGTCTCCAAATGAATGTAAAGGAAACGTAGTCAGGCAGTTTATTGTCTCTGTTCACAAATGTCTGTATAGTAAGCAAACTTCATAACAGGAAGGTGGCCAGTGAAGACATTTTTACCATAAATATAAAGCAGGTATTAAGATAACAAGAGTATTACTGTTTTCTCCTGAAGTTTACCTGTAAATTGCCCCTTTTCTTCATCTCATGAGTCAGCTAACTGTGGGCATGTGTGGATAACAAGAAAAGTTTACATGAGCATCCCTCCTCCCACTCTAGCTTTCCTGCCTCTGATCCTTTCACAGTCTCTTTCTCCTCCAGTATTACGTGCCTTGTCCTGGTCCCCCATCTGCCCTCTCTCCTGCTAGCCCTATTGTTGGTGCTTTCCAATAGCTGCTCCCTCTCTGACACAGTCCCTCCCATCTGACTCCCTGTTTGTACAAGTCTTTAGATAAAACTTGTTTCCAACCCTAAAACTTTTAATCATACTAGATATAAGTCTTCAGATAATTGGTGCTTTCAGTAGGATACAGGTCATTTAGGTGCTCAGTGAATACCTGAAAATATTGTGAATACTCTCAGAGTGCATGTTTCTGTCAGAGAGAGGTTTTCTAAAGGAGAAATGAGCATTTTCTATATTTTAAAAAAGTTCTTGGGTAATGCCTAATCTTCATTATCTTCTGTGGACACCATATGAACCAATAGCAACTGAAAATGAAATCATTCTTTAATTTTGGCTAAACAGAGATAATAGTGATCACCTCCCTTGCTTGCAACAGTGGTCAGAGCTGTGAAGAGGTATCCCTTGGAGTGGTGCAGAGGGAAATGAGCACAGAGGCATGCTGTGATGCCTTCTGATTGCTGATACATCTTTTTACAGCCCATCACAACTCTGCAGGCCAGGGTGAGCAGCCCTATGGGAGGAGACGCAGGTTATGTCCACAGGGCAATGAAGAGGTTAAAGTGGTTCTTCAAGCTTAGGGTGCGACCCATGAGGTGTCATATTAACACATCTGATACCTGTGCATTAGTATGAGCAGAACAAGTAAAAACCTGCTTTAGAGTAATTAAATTAATCAGTTGAAGGAAACAGTCATTTTAATAACGAGCTTCTATATAAAAAATCCTGATACTTCATTACCTATTTATTCTTTCCAGTCTTTCAATTGTATTTTATCCTTCATAATTAAAAAGGAGACAAAATCACGTCTTTAAAAATGATCTGATGTCACAGTTTTGTGTAAACAATATTGCTGGAATGTAGGACTGGTTGTGCTCCTAGTCTCTGATAATATTTTAGGTTTCTCTTTATGCAACTCAAGGTATTTTATGTTGTCTTAGAGATGTCTGTTAACAGTTGCATGGTGATATAATAGTGCCTTTTCTCAGGCAAGTAACAAGCTTGTCTGCATATCTGTAAATATGTCAGAACTGTGTTAAAAATAACATGTTAAAGTAACATGGAAGGCACCTTCCCATGTTGAGTGGTGTGTTACTGGACACGTGGTCCCTTTTTGAAGGTCACATATCTTCCTCTGAACCTGTCCTGCACTTGTTGGAGCTGTAACTACAGACTAGAGAGTGAGCTGGCATCCAAAGAGGCACACAAGGAGAGGTGTCAACAGGAGAAGATGACCAAGGCAAGACTTGGTGGAGTTTCACCACCTCTGAGCTGGGGTAATTATGAAGCTCCTTCAGTCTGTGGGAGCTTAGAGTCTGACACAGATGATTTTCTCTCAAAGCAAGAAGTGCAAATCAGACACGAGGACCCAAACTGAACATATACTTGAAAGACCACCTGGCAATCGCCCAAACATGAGTCTTCGAAGCTGGTGAGACTCCTGCTCTTGTTCTGTTGTGTCCTCGGCGTTGTTGCAGCAAAGGCACAGAATGCTTGGCCTTGCATCACTCCAGTTGATTTGTTCAGGAACAAGATTGTTCTATTTCATAAATTTAATATTCATCAAATGTTAATGAAAATACATAACAAATAATTATGACAAACATACCATCTGATTAAGATGAAAGAAAATGACAATTCTTGTGAATTTTTAATCTGAAAAAATAAAGAACATTACATTAATAAGACTTAATTATATCATTAAATATTTAAATTTACTTTCCATAGTCAATTTTCTTTTTATTTAACATATTTTGTTTTTAAATATTGCTAACATTTTTATGACATTTGTTCGTAAAACACATCAACAGACATGGTTTGTGAGGCAACAGAAATTTTAATATAATGCATTCATTATATTGATCACAATTTCAATTTTATTTATCTTTTAAAAAAGCTAATAGAACCCTTTTACAGTTTATTATAATTCACAGTATCTCCATCTATAGATAAATATTTAATAGCATTACTAATGCATCATGCACAGAATATTTATTAATTAGAAAATATGAATTACTAGTTGTACATTTCAATAATTTACATTTAAAATTAATGCTACATTTTTCCAGGAAACCATGATTAACTTTAAGGATCTGACTTAAGATGACCAAAGTCAGGCAAACTAAAAGTGCTGGCTGCAAACTTAACTATCACCCCACAATGTTGACTAACTAATGGAGAAAATTCCAGACAACAGATGATGACACATGACAGACATTGACACACTTCCTACAATCCTTGTCCATAATGTGGCTTCAGAGAAAAAGAGATATAAAGACATGTTTCATTACTCCCTGATTTTGCTTTATAAAGCCAAACAGTAGTTTTTGTTAGTAGATTTGACAACATGGTTCTGCCATGTAGTCCAAGGGATAAAACTCACTCAGATACCTTGGTTTACCAAGCAGCCCTAGGGAGCAGACGCTTCTCAGCTTTCCTGGGCAGGAAAGGAGGCCAGGAGAGGAAGTTCTGGGATGACAGAGGCTGGACCAAGGGACAGGAGGAGGGAGCAGAGCTGGGTGCTGACGGGCATTTTTGCTGGTGCTCCAAGAAGCTGAGGATTCAAAATCTGACTCTTCTATTTTGTCACTCTCTGTGAAAGTTATGAAAGCTATTGTAAGACTTGCTCCTAAGAGACACTTGTTTAATGTGTAAGCAAGGTATTTAGGTCAGGTGTTAGACTGTGAATTTGCCTTTGCTACAAAAATGCAGTATCTGCCAAAAATCCCTTTTCTGTGAAACTGGATTTTTTTTTTTTTTCACACTAAACTGTTTTTCTTTTTGTGAATTTATTCTTTCCATCTAAAGTTTCCAGAAATTAAGCAACTTCCTGATTTGATTTTTTTTTGGTTAATTTTAGAAAAAAAAATGTACTTTTTCTAAATCAAGAAATTTATGGCACCAAGAAGAACTTCTGAGTAAGGCCTGTTAAATACAAATAACCTTCCTGGAACTGTTTGCCAGGCAGATGTACACACGACAGACCAACCAAAAACCTTCCTTTGAGATATCAGTCTGTTAGGTTAATCTGCAATGTAAGCATGCGTTTTACTGTGTTATAAAACAATAACAGATATGAACTTGTCATTTAGGGGATGGGTTGAATATTTTGAACTTCAGTGGTGGCTCAGTAAATGAAAAGGTTAGAAACAATATCAATGCTTCACAGTATATACCATATTTCACTAAAAATTTAAATATGCTCTATAGAGTTTGTGTTTTTGCACTATATACAGCTTTCACCTATCAAATACTGCATTGTATTTTCTGATAAAGCCATTAACAGGCCCATGTGTGTAAAGGCTTATTTATTTATTTATTTATTTATTTTGCCGTGCAGTTATGGAATAATATTGAATACAGTCTACCACAAATTGCTGTACAACTACATCAAGCTATTTACAGCTACCACAATTGTACCACAATTTATTTATTTATGTGTGCACATTGCTACGTGTGTGTGTGTGTATACCCATGCATATAGTTGCACCACAGCACTATAATCTACATGTGCATATATGTATAGAGCATTTATACTTTATATACTCATATACATGAAATACTACTGATAAAGTTGTTTGGTAACCGTCCTGTCAATGGTCAATATACTCGCCCCCCCCCCCCCCCCCCCCCCCCCCCTTAATTACAGTAATAAAAGAAAAATAGGCTTACCCAGCCAGGAAGCAAAAGAGAAAAACCTCAGATTGGTTACCACTTCACTCCCGTAGTGACTATATGTTCACACATGCATGCACACACATGCAGTTTCTGATAAAATGTGTTATTTCTCAAAAAGGAGAGGGAGAAAAAAGAGAGGCCTAATGAAACCCTCAAGTTGTTCTTGAAATTACACCTATACCTGTTGTCGTTTTCAGGAAATCCACTTTGTTTAGTTGATAAACTTGTTTTGACTTTTCAGTGGAAACAGTTTGCTGGCACTATTTCCTTGACTGTAGGCCAAATTCTGACCTCGGTTTCGTGTAACTCCCACTGCATTCAATACAGGTTGGCTGTGTGAGGCAGGATAGAGCCTTTCTGTTTACAATCTCAAGAACATTGAAAGGTATTTTGTTGTCATTACTGCTTGCATTGCTAGGATGGCATTTGAAGATGTCTATTTTAGGCAGCGTTCAGACCACAAATACGGTTAGCCTAAAATTCTCAGAAATACTGAAGTACACGCACAGAAAAACAGCAGGAGGAATCAGTGAAAGGGATTTCATTTTAGCTGAATACGCTGTATGGCATCTTGATTTTATACTGATGCCCCAAAGTATTGACATGTAACGATTTTGGTGTAAATCACATGCTTTGATGTGCAGAAAAGTTATGGAGCATTTTATATGAAGTAATAATATTAAGTAATTCTATTGAACTAATTACCAGTTAATCTGACATTTAATGAAATAAGTAACACCAAACGTGATGCAAGGGCAGCTTTTATGGACTTAAACTTTAATCAATTGTAGGGGAGTCAAAGGTATCATTTTTGCTGATGGTGGTGAATAGAGGCAGATGGCATTTACTAAGGAGTTTCTTGTCTTCATTATTCTAGGCTGAATGATTGCTCCTAGGCAAACTAGGAAAAGCTGCCTGTGTTCTAAATGATAAGAAGAAGCTATAAGATTGAGGAAAAATATATCTTTTTTTTTTTTTTTTTAATTACAGCTCCTTGCTATTCCTAAGTATATGCCTGTTTGCAGCCCCAAGACAGGTGTTGCAGTTTGGCTTTTACACTAATCTGGGGTTCAGAGTCATGCTTGATATTGAATTCATTGCCTGCTAACAACATCTGCTTTTGTCTTTCAGTATGATTTGGGCCAGGAAAGAGGCACAAGCTCCCCAGGCAATTCAGGTACTGGTTTAAGGCTGTTTTACCTTGAAGGCAACTGACTCAGACACAGACACAGACACAGATTTCTAGGTTGGAAGCTCAAGCTGCTTGGCCCCACAAATGCAAGGCCAAAGGCAGTATGGATCTATGACTCATATTATATCACCTTGATTTTGCTCCAGCAGTAAAACAGTTACCTTAAGGTAACTGCTCCAGCCAATTCACGTCTTCCATTCTTTCCTTTCTTTTTGAAAATAGTTACTATTTTTGTGAAATATGCTATTTGTGGAATGTGATTCTGATGTCCCATCTTTGGATCTTGTCATCACTTGAAGTTTCCCTGGTTTATGTTTATGTACCCTGAATGTGTTAGAATGGCATGACTTAAATTTGCAAGAAAATGGTTATGGTTTGTATAGTATAGAAATATATGTATGCTGTAGATAGGAATGAGTAGCTGTGCCAGAGTCAAACTCATACTATCTCAATACAGTGTTCCATATTCACAAGTTGGTGCCATTCATCCCACCTATCCACATTAGATCCACCACTTCTGTATAACTGGTGATAAAGTGGGGGAATAAAATTAGAATAAAGATTCCAATAGGAAAAAGGGAATATATTTTTTTATGTTTTGTGAAAAGTGAGATTAATTTTCAGTTTCTTAGTGTTACTGTTGTGGTTTAGCCCGGCTGGCAGTCAAACACCACACAGCCGTTCGCTCACCCTCCCCCCTCCCTCTCTGGGATGGGGGAGAGAAACGGGAAAGTGAAGTCTGTGAGTTGAGATAAAGACAGTTTATTAAGACAGGGAAAAGAATAACAACAATAATAATAATTATAATAGTATTAATAGTAATAATGTGTACGAAATAAGTGATGCACAATGCAATTGCTCACCACCTGTTGACCGATGCCCAGCCTATCCCCGAGCAGCTGGCCCCACCTCCACCCCGGCTAGCCACCCCTATATATTGTTCAGCATGACGTCAGATGGTATGGAATACCCCTTTGGCCAGTTTGGGTCAGCTGTCCTGGGTCTGTCCCCTCCCAGCTCCTGCTGCATCCCTAGCCTGCTCGCTAGCAGGACAGAGAGAGGCTGAAAAGTCCTTGGCTTGGTGTAAGCACTGCTCTACAACAATTAAAACATCAGCATGTTATCAGCGCTCTTCTCATTCTAATCCAAAACATAGCACCCTGCCAGCTACTAGGAGGAAAATTAACTCTGTCCTAACTGAAACCAGGACAGTTACATTACAGATCACTGGCACAACAGTGCAGAGAAGCTTATATGAAAACTGTCTGCACAAGCCCAGCCCAACTCACTGCTAAGAGTTATTTATTCTTTTAGAATATTTTAAAAAGAAATTGGATAACTTGCTCAGACATATCCTTTCTGATGTTTTTGGAACATTCTGTATCACAGATGTGGCCAGGAACAAACTTTGAGTTACGTCATTTAGGACTATTCCCAAATCAGGTTGGATTGGCCTCTCGATTACATGAATTCCTTCAGCAAGAATTGTAGGGCTTGGTCAGACCAGAAGGACATACATTAATAATACTGATAAGCCCTTTTCTGCCGCCAATTTGTAAATCTGGCTCCAACATTACCAGACCAATGGAACTGTTGTGAATGAAGTTATTGTGCAGAATTTGGTCATGTAGCATGGCATTCTTGTGCCATGCCTTTCCTCCAGTAGACTCTAGCTGCTGCCAGCCAAGAGGAGATCACGTCTGTAGAGAATGAGATGCCAGCCCTCCCTGACACTGGTTTAGAGATTGTGATAAAAGAGAAGGAAAAAATACCAACTGAGCACATGGGCTAATGGCTGCTATTTTAGTCTCTTGGGGCCATTGGCAGCTGCCATTAAGTCAAAGTAGCCCTCAGGCTCTACTTGGTTTCATGATGAATAATTTAGGTTTTCCTGGTGCAGAGCCAGGTTGTATTGGCTTTGTATGATAGATTGAGCAGATCTACACTACGAGCACAGGACTGTAAATATATGGTGGCACATACTGGTGCCATGGATCAACCTACAGCAATAGCAACACTCCTTATGAACCACAGATTCTTCACATGCTTAGAGATGTCTTCCTTCAGATATGGATACTCTTCGAGTTTTGTCGAATAACTTACCTATACATAGTGAAAATCTTCTTTGGTATCCATTTATTTTAAGCAGTTAACTACAGGACTGGGTATTTTCTACTTACTGAAAAAGTAGTTTATGTCTGAATAAATAACTGAAAATGGCTTCTCACTGTTCAGGAAGTACAATCAATTTGAAATTAGGATTATGGAAACATCTGTGAAAATTCAAGTGTCATCTCAATTTGGGCTCATTCAGATCCTGTATTTTTTCTACTTCCCAAGCAGTGCATTTAAAATCTAATCCTAATTAACACACATAGTTTAATTATAGCCAACAAAATGTTCTCCTAAAATTGTGTGTGCTGGTTGGGGGGTCGGGTAGGGAGGGAGGAGGCGCGGGGGAAACTAAACAAATGTTCACTGATTGTAAAAATCCTTGTTTTGTTAATAATATAAATCTTTAAAGACTTTAAACATACACAGAAGTTTGCCTCTCATGAATCAAAGTGGTGTAAAAAGCATGAAGCAGGCACAGCACTCCTACTCCTTTCTCCTTGCTCATTTCATGCCAGTTTGAAATTAACAAAGAAACTCTGCACTGGAATTTAAAACTTTCCTTTTTGAATGGATTTTCCCATAACTTGTAATATATAATGCTGCTGCAGGAAAATAAAACAAAACAAACAAACAAACAAACAAAACAACAAATACATTATGGTTGTCATGGACAAACCTTGAGAAGATTTTGAAATGTGAGTGGAGCACTGGAAAAGCTGAGGTGGTCTGCTGCTGTGTACTTCATTGTACATCTGAACTCTTCAGAGCTACTGGATTGTTTGGAAGTGTAAGGAGATTTTCAGTACTTCTGACTTTTATTCCAGCATGACAGAAGGTGAGAAAAAACATAATTTAAGGCTGTTTTAGAATGCTTTCATTCTTGGATCACATCTTACCCTGCAAAGTCTCCCAGATTGGTGGTACTGTAACTTTTCATGGGCAGCACTCAGCATCTCAGGACCTCATTGCCTCCTGTGTCTGGATGTCTGAGGAGAACAGATTTCTAGTCTGGGACTCTAGCACTTTATCCTAGAATCAGACTTCTTGCCTGTGCCTATGAGAGTACCTGGACTTCACAGACTAGCTACCCTGGTTCCCCAGAAAAGTGTTTCATGTCCACCAGTAGCACCGTGACTGCACTGTCCCTCAGAGTTCTGCTCAGAGTTCTGCTTACCTGCTCAGACCGCAGGTAAGATTTTCTTTCTGGGGAGTTTGGGAAGAAGTTTTTGCAATAATGTAGCAGGGAATCAAGAACCGTAGGCCTAATACTTTGCTGGAAAACTCCACCTGGTTATTAACTTCCTCTAGGTCATCCTGTTCCCGTTTGGGCTGCTTTTTTTTTTTTTTTTTTTTTTTTTTAATGCTCTGCTTATGTTTTGTAAGGGTTCTTCATGTCAGATCAGTCTTATAAGGATCTCAGTATTTTGATGACAAATGTCCCAACCTTTGAAAAGAGGAACACTGCTTCTTATAGATTTCTGTGCTGTTTTGTCATTTGCATAGATTTTATTTTTTTTATGTGCCTTTATACCACATACACCGACTTACTGAAAAAAAAAAAAAGGTAGTTTTCCTACTGTGTTGCCAGCTCTGCTGAAGGCCATGACAGCCATGATCTCTTTCCCTCATGTCCCACATCCCATTGTCAGAGTGGTTCCAAAGGCAGATGCTTTATGGTGAGTGCTGATGGAAGAGGAAGCAAGAGCAGTTTGATTTTCAGACCTCAAATGGATTTTAGAGTACAGAGAATGATTAAAATCACCTTTTGATTTCTGAGCTGAGCAAATATGTTCCTGGAGTTACTTAGGCATAACAAATATGGCTTTTTGCATTTTAGATATAGGCTTTGGTTTTAAACTATTCTTTGACTATGCATGGGCAACACTTTCTTAATCTGAGGGTCAAGCACCATAAGGTTTTGTCATAAGTGTGTATTTCATCCTGCATTCAAACAGTAGATTATACAGTACCAGCGATAGCTGGCTTTTGGTCTCTTTCTGTCCCTTCAGTGAATTATAACAGACTCCTCTGGCAGTCTCTTAACAACGGAATGACTTAGGATGGAGCTTGCGATCCTGTGTTCTGAATTCTACTCTATTACTTGAAAAAATATTTCCACTCGTCATTTTGTAGGTCCTGGGCTGAAAGAGAGGTAGGAAGAATGATATCTGAAAGGGTTCAATCATTGCTCCTGAAAACAAATACCAGCAAACATGCCAGACATTATTGCATAGATAGGGAATTAAACTGCTTGTATTTCAGCCTCATTCCCTCTGTCCCATCATTCTGGGAATGTAATGACACTGAAGGTGCTTTTAAATAAGTGCAGAGAGAGTTCAATCATCTGCTGTTTTGTCTGAATAGGGTATAGGCCTAGGTGGAAGCCAGTCCCATGCCCTTTAGAAGATCAGTACAGGTGGTGATTACAACACATCTATCCATAGTAAGGTATGGGGGTGAATGACACTTGCATTTCTGAAATGTCTAACCTCAAAAACTTCTGTCAGCTCAAAGGAGAGCAGCCAGTTTATTTTTCAAGACAGGAGAAAGTACATGATTCCAGTCTTTTGGTCTCTTTTTGCAAAGATCTGAAAAACATCAGGGATTTGGTCTTTGTTTTTAAAGCTTTACATGGGACCTGACCAGCTTACAGGAAGGGACTGCTTCATCCTACCCTGTCAGAGCTGTACAGAAGAAGAGAGACAAAGATCCAGCAGTACCTGAAAGCTGAATCCAAGGCTGGCGCTTTCAGGCATCACGGTCATAGTCTGAGGAGAGGAACACAGATAGAAAGCTAAGGCTTACTTAATTGTGCATAGCAAGGGGATGTGTCTAAAGGACCTGGACTATGAACACACCCTTAGTCTTGTTACTCTCTGACCAGAATCTTCAAGGGAGCTGTGGCTTTCTCAAAACTGTCTTAAGATCTGTGTTTCCTTCCCTACTTATGTCCCATAATGAGTGATTCCCTATGGTGCTTCATGAACTTGCTGGGTCTTAAACTGACACAAATGTTTTCCCCTATCTATTTCTGAGCTTTTCTCAGTTAACAGCTGTTCAGAGAAAGAATAAAGTTGTAATTACTCTTAGTTCTCAACTGTCAATGCAACCTTATATCCACCCTTCCCCAAGAATGACATGGGCTAAAAATTGAGCTTGAAATCTATTCTTTAACAAATAGTGAACACCTACCAGAAAACAATAAAATAAATCACACAGCTACACACGTGCAGCTAAAATCATGTGAGGCATACTTAGAAATGTGAATGCTTTTAAACATGCTAAAATATAAGTGGGTTAAATTTATCATCTTCCATTTTAATTTAAAAGATGTAGGAGAACATGTAGCTGAGGATTTTCTAAAAGAAGTAGTGATTTGAGTGTGTTGGGGGTGGTGGTGGAATTGCTTGTAGTTTTATTCATTTAGGCATATCTTATCACTCCTCCTTTTCTTCCTTCTTGGAGGGCAATGAGAGAACCCAGATGCCAAGCTGTGGAACATGTTCTTCTGACACTAGCATCTGGCTCCTTGGCAGAATCCTCCAACTGTCATGCTGACAGCTTTCCTGTTGTGTCCTCGTATATTTTTATATAAGAAAATTGCAGATGGGTTCTCTTCTCAAACTAATACGCTATTCTGTTGACCCTTATCATGCAGAAATGTGTTGGTTTTATCTGTTTGTGAATGAGACCTTGGCCAAATATACTTCAAAAAGGATACTTCTCTGTTCATCTCTGAATTTGTCTGCAAGCTGTCTGGGAAGATGCCAGAATCCTATTACAAACCCTTTTTGCGCCTTTAAGCAGTAAGTCCTTCATTCTCTCTGCTGTACAAATAGATTGCACTTTTTGCAGCAAAAACACTGGTAAAATATGAGCATATTTATTTAATAATTTAAGTGGAAAAAAAAACAACACAACAATTCTCCCTTGAAATGGGGAGAAATGTGGTTTGGTTTGCTGTATTTTTCTTTTTCTTTTTTTTTTAACTGGATTTTTTTGTTTGTTTATTTTTTACTTTGACATTACCTAGTTGCTGCCTTGAAGGGTATTTTTTCTCTAGAGGTTTGACAGAGACCTCCTACCCAGAAGGCTTTATAATGTTGAAAAGTAGCACCGTGACTCCATTAAAAATAAATAAAATAATAAAATCATTTATTAATGTCTTCCAAAATCTCCTGTTATTTTGTAAATCGAATTTTCATAGTCCTGTATTGCATTTAGACACATCCCTAATTTACGTTGATCATGATGATCTGTCCCAGTGACTTTACAGTGAAGCACAATTGTGCTACAATTTAAGCCTGATGGGTTCTTAAATTCAGGCTCAGTAATGCCCATATTGTCAGGATGACAATAAAGAATACGAAAAGTTCCTATGCTATTTCCTCTTGCTCTCCTCCCCCATATAGACATCTTCCTATCAATATTATGTATTTGTCTCTTCCAAAAGAAAAGAAAACAAAGACACCCCTACTCACCCCCAAAAATCTCAAGTTGCCTTTAAATATATAACTTTGCTTGCATGAATAAGATCAAGCAGAGATAAGAGAATATTGCAAATACACAAACTAAAAATTATATGGAGCTTTGCTCTGTGGAGACTCAAGCTCCACAGGTGTTGGCTGTGCAGACACGATAGGGCTCTTAAAAGTTGGCATCCATTGAGAATATTTAGCCATGATTCATGAGCCCACTCAACCTCTGACCTTCCACCCCACCCCCATCCATCCCCTTCTCAACTTGAATAGCAGAAACTAGGATCCGAATGACTCCCTGTTGGTGATATGGAGGATCGCCAGCTCTGATGAAGCCAGGTGGATTCCACTGAGAATGCTCTCTATGTCCACACCAGAGGAACATCCTCAGAGTTTCACTGCTGTAAGATTCTCCTAATTTATTTTCCTAGCAACAGATATTAAGACTTGACTGACACCAGGTTCTTGTTTGTTGCTTTTACAGTAAATAAAGCCACAATGAATAATTTTATTGTTCTCTCACCTTGGTTGTTCACTTTGTGTAGCTATTCCAAGAAAAAAAAAATTAAGTCAGCATTAAAGGAAGAAGAGGTAAGTTTCTACAGGTTTCTTATTCCTATTATCACATACAAGAATCTTTATAAATTTCCAACAAATGCAAGTGCACAGAAGGAAACAGGTATGTACATGACTATTATGTTAACTGATACATTGTCCCATATCATTTTCTCATCTCAAACTTTGTCATTAGTGAAATAAATGATATTAGAACTACTCAGGAAGGATCATAAATATCAAGAATGAATTTCTGTATTAAGCATTAACTTTGATGGGGCCAGGATTTCAATCCAGCTTCTCAGCCATACAGTGCAAGTTATTTCCTGCTATTTTCTTGCTTCTGTTTCAAACATTCTGATTCACCATTGAGTTAATCATCTACTAAACGCTGTCTCCAGGTGGTTTGGGTTTGCTGTTGTTATCTCCATGGCCCCAAGGGACTATACCTTCCAAAGAAGTGAGGGGAGCCCAGGCACTTATATTATGCAAGAAATAGAGACAGAAACAAAATACATCAGCAACTGTATCGGCATGCTTTCATTCACACCACATTCTGATTTTAGTGTACGTGCTTTTTCAGGAAATTAGCATACACCTGAAGTCCCAAGTTGTTCCAGATTGTGTAAGCATGCAAAATTTTTGTTAACGAGGCGCAGAAAATACTAAAAAATAATAAAAAATAAAACACACACACACAAAATAGAACACAACAAAACCCACAAACCTTGTACTAATGGGTGGGATACAATTAAAAGAATCTTTATAGGTTAAGATATATATATCATACTTAGGTGACTACTATTGTTCTCAGTGCATGCCTTCATTCCATGTTTATAACAAATGTGAATGAGAGTTATCACATGTATGATGCTTTGAATAACAGGGTTTGGTTCTTCAGCTATGGATTCTTTAGGCAAATCAATTATCTCATGTCTTTCTTGCAAAATAGTGATAATATTTTCCTGTGTTACAGAGGAGTTCCAAAGGTAAATTTGTCTGTGATTGTGAGAGGTTTAACACTACAATGATGAAGGCTGATAACTGAATCTGGGGATTTTTGAAAAGCAATTTTGGGACAGAGAGGAGGGTTAGTAGCTTAAGTAGTTGGATTCAGAGTTTGAGAATTTGAATATTGAGGTTCATTATCAGACATAGAATTATTGTAATTCAAATGGATAAAGATGAGGTTAATGATGAGGAAAAACTAGAGAGAAGAGTATAGAACTCTTGGGATTATACTGTTTGTAAACTATTTACTCTAAGATATTTGTTCATCTTCAAAATATCAGCCTGAGTAGAAATCAAATTAAATTGTTCTTATGTCTTCCCAAATTAGCACAGAAAATAAATGGATGAAGTTTGTTAATTGTATAAGCTAAAATTGTGGGAAACTGTTTTTTCTATACACTGATGGCAGGGGATAAAGGAAGAAGGTAAGGCTAACTAAGGACTGAATCAAATATTGAACAAGTATTTTACGTCAGTTCCCAGTAAAGGTGATGACTAAAAAGTATAATAGATCATTTCTCATACATATCCACCACAACTAGTCGTCCTTTCCAAAGTCAGTCACAGGTTTGAGCTGCTGCTAGAACTACATACTTGTTATTTGGTGGCTCCTTTAAGGTCAGGCAGACCAGGAATTGCTTCAATTTTATTTTATTTTATTTTATTTTATTTTATTTTATTTTATTTTATTGTTTTATTTTTTTTATTTTGTTTTATTTTATTTTTATTTTTATTTTTATTTTTATTTTTATTTTTATTTTTATTTTTATTTTTTTCATGTTTATAAGTCTCTGTATTATTACAACAGACTCAGTTCTGCAGGTTTATTTTTTTTTTCTTTCCTTCTTAAGACATGGTTCTAAGGTTTCCAAGTTTTTCAATATCTTTCTGCAAGAGCAGCATTAATTTTTTTTCAGTACTCTATGAAATATAACAAAACCTGAATTAAACACTCCCCAAATCCTCTAAAGCTGAAGTTCCAGAGCTGTATGACTGTTTTGAGCAATTTCAATCTACAAGAACAAAAGATATCTAAAGAAATTGAGAATAGATCAATAGAAAATATATCCCAGCAAAAGCAAATTTAGGATTCTATGCTCCAGAATCATGGAACCTGGACAACATCCAGTCTTAATATTGACAGTATATACAAGCCTAGTAGCAAGAGTATTTAGCTAATATGCATATTAACAAGTCCAAATTTTAAATATTAAGGACAGCCAATTTAGTAAGTATCTGTAATCTAAAAATGAAGCAAAAAGGTGATGAGGACAACTACAGACTTGTTAATATGATTTCAGCAGCATACAATCTTAGAACAGTTTGTAAAGGAAAGAACATGAAGATAAATTGAATACAGGTTAATTACAACATTGGTTTAGCAAAGGTAGATTATCTTTGATAAACCCAGTATCTTTTTTAATGAGATAATATATATTTTTAGACAATGGCAATGGACTGGACTTCATTCTGAAAGATGGTAATTATTCTTACAGGAGAACTGTCAGAAGACTAAGAAACTGTCATAAGAAGAGTTTGTCAAATGTTTTAATGGCTTGTCTTTGGTATGATCCCATTTAACATATTGATTAGTTATATAGGAGATGAAGGAGTAACAATTAAAAAGGTATTTATGAGATATGCAGAGAACATAAAATGGGGAACAAGATGATTTTGTTGTTTAGAGTGATGAAAGGAGACAAAATTTAATAGCATATATTGCAAAGCCAGGAATCTAACGACCAGTAGCTAGATTATTTATTTTTTTATTTATTTTTCCTTCTTGAGTATAATATGTATTTGTCAGTTAAAAGTAGCGGGAGAGAAATATGGACATACTAGTTTTCCTGGAGGTTGACTATTGCTTTTCATATAAAGCAACTTTGAAAAGTCTAATGCAATTGTAAAGTTTACTATAATTGTGAGATGCATCATCTAAGACATTTTGAATAAGGAAATTGTTATTTCATTGTTCAAATATTTGGTAAAGCCTCTTTTCAAATATTATATAAAGTTCTGGTCACCTGTGTTCATGAAAGATGATCTTAAAACAGAAGCATAGAAAGGCAGCTAGTATGCTAGAATGGAGAATCAATCTTATGAAGAGAGATTAAAAGACCTGATTTCCTGATTTGTTAAGCCTAGAAAAACAAAGGTTGAGAAGAGATAGGAGGATTCTTCAGAAATAAAACCAGGAAAAAGTGTTGAAGAGAGAAAACATCTATTTAACTGAAAAAGCAATAGTGGCACAAGAGCAATAGTTCTAAAATTATCTAAAATTAAATGTAGACTGGATATTAGCAGGTTTCTAACTAGCTTTGGAGTGAGATTTTATGATATAGTACCAATGTAAAGAACTAAAATTGCTTAGATATAGTAATTTATGGAAGAAAACAGGTGAAATTCCAGATCTGAGAAAAGGCAACACAAGTTTTTGGATATCCAGTGTGTTGTAACTGAAGGAGAGTGACATAAGTGTGAACTGCATTTTGTGTGCTTCCTCCTTATACTGCAGGCATACCATAGTTCAGAGTTTCTACTGGTCTCCCAAAGATGGTCAGGATGCAAGATCCTTACTTCACCCCTTTCCTAGGTAGAACTTGCCCCCTGAACTCACAGCCCAATCAGGTTGGCAGGAATATTTTCTGAAGTTTCATTTGCTAGGATCACTGGGTGACTTATTAAACCTCAGCAATCTGCTGTTGGAGAGAACCTCTCCTGTCCTCTTTTTGAGGACTTTACTCTTCTGTAAACTGGTTTTATTTATGGGTTTGTTAGAATATGCAGGGGAGCTTACAGAGTGTGGTGACGTGACACAGGTGATCCGTGAAATCTTCCAAATGAGGTGTGGACTGTGTGCTTATGTCTGACCATATGACTGGACTTCTACAAAGCAATGGTGCTTTGTGTCTGCAAATGTCTTAATGCTGCACTGCTGAAGCTGGGCAGGTACCTGTTGCGTCAAAGCAGGTTTCTTCACAACCTGTATATCAACATATTGACCATATGTAGTTGCATCTCTGGACAGATTCAGAACAACTACAATAACATAGGAAAGAAAAGAAAGAGTCCTCACAAAGTATTTGTGAATTTAGTCTTAAGTAAAGTTGTACGATCTCTCCTCTTCCCCGCTCCCCACCCCCTTCCCTTTAGTACTGAAAACCAAAACTAAATCGCTTGGGGTTTCACACATGTTGGAAAAACCACTAAAGATATATGCAAATTTTTCATGGTATTTTTTTTTTCTCTCTATGATTTCCAAAATAATTTTTACCCGAAAACAGTTAGAATTTCGCAACACAGAACTGGCCATTCTCAGAGTGAATCATTTGTAAATTAGTGGTTTTACAATGGATCTGAGAAAACTCTAAGTTTCGAACTGAATTTTGGCTTCCCACAGACTCAGAAGAAGATTGGTGAACTATGAGAAACAAACCTGCCACAGAGATTCACTCATCTGCACCTAGACTGAAACCAGTGGATTTTGTGTATCAATGGTATAAAACTCATAATGATCTGCCTGGTCATACTTAGCAGAAATGTTTGAAATCTCTTATTCCAATCATAAAACAACATAATGTTAATGAATATTGATATAGATAGAAAAAGACAGTCTTAAGCTCCATCCAGTTGCAGCAATGTAGAATGAATTGTTCATATTTATATGATTATGTTAAAGAAGACACAAATCATTTCAAGTTCTTTGTCACCACCACCTCATAAATGCCACATCCATGTCTTGTAAGAGTTTTGCCTAATGAAGCCGTTTGGATGCTTACAACTCTATTTGGCTTCAGTAGTTATCTCCTAAGAATTTCTTCAAGTCTTGTACAATTTGAACATTCTACCAGTTCCAAATATTGAAAGGTTGTGTTTCTTGATTTTTTTTTTGTTTTCTTGTTTAAGCTATAAAGCACACTAGATGCAGATAAAATGTTAATTAAGCTATGTCAAAGATAACAGCACTTTATTTTTTATTATTATTATTATTATTAACATATATATGTGTCCAGTTGTAGGCATAGTTAGAGATAAGGAAATAAAACATAAATCTTGTAAGAAATCAGTAATGGCAAGTCAAATTGCCATGCAAAGAAGAAGCCAATGAAAGCAGCTATATCTGGAGGAAAGAAAAAGCAAATTTTTTCTTCCAGAAAAACTTCTAAGATTGACTAAATTTGACTACTATAGACCAATAATCCTCTGCCTCCTTCAAGGCTTTACAAGTGTCTTAGCCTGAAGCTATACCCTATCAATATATTACTGCAAAGAATTATCTTTATTTTTAATGGTTGACACATGGTAAAGACTACTGTGGTAAAGATGAAAATTGAATATATTTTAAGATTTCCTGACATACGAAATATTTACCAGTAGAAAAATCTCCCAATAAATGGTTACATACTCAAATGCTGTAAAATGTTTGGCTAAAGAAACCACAAATATATGTTATTAAAATTTATATATTATGTTATTTAGTTTAAACACAATTTTGTCTTGAATAATAAAATAGTGGTAGGTTTAAAGAACTCTACTCTGTTCACTGGATATTGAATTAGGGCAGACTGAAAGAGTTTGTTTGTGGATATAATTGGGAATTACTTCAAAAGGGACATAGAAACATTGAGATTATCAAAACTTAAAGTTCAGCAGCTTCCCAACCCTGAAAGTGCCTGGATTTTCCAAGTACCAAACTTTGAGCTACAGAATTTAAAATTGTAACTAAATTCATGCCATGAGTGAGTGCATAAACAAACCATGCTTAGATATTTATCTCCAGAAGGTCAAGAATCTGAACCAGGAAGAATTACCTGTTTTTGGGGTGGTGAAGCTCAAATCCATTTTTCAGCATCTGTTTTAGCAGCTCTGCGCTTAGTGTTAGCTTCTGTGAATCCTATTCATAGATGCCAAATTCCCTATACAAGCAAGACAAGCCAGGCTGCATAACAGTGTAACACAGTGTCTAAATTTTCACTTTTGGAATATTTGCAATGTTTAGTATTTTTCAAATTCCTTTGCAGGTCCAGTGCTGCTCTATATGAATTTGCCCTTCGATGTTCTTTTTAATTGCAGATCAATTGGACAACAAATCAGTGCACACAGTCCCCTGGACCAAATCACTTGAATATTCACTTGGTATTGAAACCAATCACTTGGTATTGAAACCAATGGTTTTCATGAAGTCACAGGTCAGTAATTTTAGGCTAGCTGATTTTACAGGAGAGAAAATGAGTGTTTTTCAGTAATTACAGGACATTACACTGACCTTGATGAAAATGTTAATTGTCAATGTGAGGGACACTTAAAGTTACACCTCATGAATTGTTTGGTGGCACAGATAACTAGTGTAGAATGAAAGGTGTCACAGTTTTGCTAACAGCTTTCCACTCCAAGATATGATCAGCAACAAGATTTGAGCAAATATAGCAACACACAGCCAGGTAGCCAACACAGCACCATCTAGGCAGTTCCTTAGATAACTCACATTGTGTCACTACCTGTTTATGTAGAGCAAACATATTTTTCCAGGATGCGTTTGTGTACATGCTCTTTAAACTTCCAGTTGTCTCCTGCTTTCATTCACTTCTCTTTAACCGCAAGCCTGTTTCTGTAGAATTCTTCTTACCCAGAGCAACGAATGAGCAGGAGCAAACACAGTGATGCAGAAGCTGAAGAAGAACGAATAAACAGCTGGGGGACTACAAAACATGTTGAAGAAAGCAGGGCTATGGAGTCCTATGCTGAATGGTAAAATGTCAGACTTGGTGTTCACAGCTGACAGCATGCTTGAGAGAGCAGTCCTCTTGAATGTAACATAGCTTTACCTCAACAGAAGTTATTTAAGGACTCAGTAGACACTTCTACTCTATCATTCTACCTTAGACTTAAGCTCACATTTAAGTTCAAGTTTCCTAGCTATTCATGCTTAGAATTTGTCTCTCACTTAAGGCTGTTTCTACAGATGTGGAAGGTCAGCTGTGGTGTAGGACTGGTTTTGGTTTGAGCCCTGCCCAGGAAGGAAGATGTATTTGATCGGCAGTAGGTCAGGCTTGAGTCTGCTCAGCCATCAGTTGACTAAGTCAATAATGTGAACTGAGACACTTCAAACCTGTGCTCAGAAAAGGTGGTACAAAGAGATGCAATCCAAAACCTGAGTTTATACAACACAGACCAACATTCCTCCAAGGTAGGGAGGTGGCTATGTTTTGATATTCAAGTGATAATAGCTGAATCACTGTATCAGATGACCACGCATTTTTATAGGAGGGTTTGGCAGAATAAAAGTAGTTCCTGTCAATCCATAAGCTGGCTGTTGATCTTTTAGAGCCTGTTGTGTAAAGCCAGAAAGCATGAATCACACAGTAAGAAAAATCAGAGGATAGATTTATGATCATGAAGAGGTCTGACAGTGGCTCAGCTTAGAAAATGAGAGCTTAAAGAATCTGGATGTGTTCTGTAGGACTTCCATTTAGCTTGAGATCCCACTATACACCATGGACTAATAAAGGGGACATCATTGCTTGTTTGGATTCAAAAATGAGGATACTGTCCAGAGGGAAGTCTGCAGTCTTTCCTGCCCACATTCTCCCCTTACTTTCTTTGACTCAACTATAGTAATTGTGCAGTTGAAGAGTGAGTCACGTCAGTAAACTAAGCATAAAATTTTTTGATATGTTAGTTTTCTGTCAGATAGTTGAACTGAACTGAATCATCGTGGAATACAAGTGAAATATCAGTAAACTCTGGTTTGTCAAGGATAAGGAGAGAGGCAGCAAGGTAGGTACAGTTAAACTGAATTTAAATGATGAGGTGAAAATGCATCCTTATATCCCTGGGACCAATGGATCAAACTATCAACTGGCTTAAAGTAATATAGTTTTACTGTTTCTGATCGACCTACTCTAGTTTACAGCTATTGGTTTAGGTTGGTTTAGAGGTGTAAATTCACAAGCTGGTAAGCAACTAGTTTTTCCTGTTTTCTTCCTGTTTTTCAGCAGAAAGTTCTGGTTCATGTACTCTTTAGGAAAATCTTTTTGAAAAGAAAAGGAAAATCTGCTATAAATCCATAAAAAGCAGTTTGAAGTCAAGCAAAAGAATATTTCCATCTAATTGTATGGGGATAGTTTGAAATTGTTTCCAGTTCTAAAATTATTTTAAAGACTGTGGACCTTATGTGCATGTACATCTGTGTATACCCAGTTCTGTTGCAAAAATATCATATATTAGGAGCTCAATAATCCTTTCATTAGCCTTACAGTACAACATCCCCAGAACAGAAAATGAAGGAAGAATTCCATAATAGGAAGTAAGAAAGATATAATTGCAAAGTGCTTAGAAAGCTACAGGCAATTCTTATTTTTATTTTTTTTTAATAATGAAAAACACAGACATTATCTATTCTTGTTGTTGCAAACTCTCCTGTTTATCACAAGACCTTTTGGTTTTTGACTACTGAAGTAAGATACAGAGATAGGTGGCAATTTCTATGAGATTTCATTCCCAGATAGAGAGGGGAGGTGTCCCCAGCTTTGACATCTCCATGAGAATGTAGGGTTCAGGGACGTTAATCACTGATATTTCTATCAGACAGCTTTATTAAGATAAAATTTCATTTATTTATTTATTTATTTTTAAACCAAATTAGAGGGGACCTAGAGCAAACTTCTGAGCAGTTATTAACACAAGTCCACATTTGCAGGAAATACTGGGTACCTTCACATGCACTGCAATAGCTGCGAGTTACACAATATCTATATCATTTTTCACAGCTTTGTCATTAGCTGGTAATGATTTGATTATTTTGCAGATGAATCACAGTATAAATCTCTTTCACAAACACTACCTCCAAGTATTAATCAAAACCATTAAGGCAAAGCAGTCAGTGCAAATTAAAAAATTTGCATGTCTAAATTAAAAATTACAGTAATACATCATAAATAAATCTTTTAAATTCTCTATGGTCTGTATGAGCATCCCCTTTTTGTGCCTGTAATGAGCCCATGAATACAACTCCTTTTTTCTCCCCATCTTTTTAATCAGGCTGTAATCAAATTTTATAGGTAGAATTCAGGTCTTTCACTTTGAAGTCCACATTGGATCTTATTGGAGAAAAATTATTTTGCTCTCTTCATCTTCTCAAGCCCAACAAGAGTGAAAGATGCAGACTCAAAGACAAGTGTAAGAGACAGGAATTCAAACTCATCACATATAATTCGCAGTTTCTTTGGCTATAACAAAGTAAATATTTATAAAGGGTGATATATCTTATGCAAATAACTTTGAACTATGAAGAAAATGACTAAGTTGTGGTTTAGGTATTAATTCATTTTAGAACTATTAACACCTTACTTCCAGCATGGAAAAGATTAATATAAACTGCTACTGAGATTTAGAACACACTGTTATTCACACTAAAGAAAATTAAAAAAAGTTAAGGAACAGCTCAACAACCTTGCATTTTTTTTGGTAATTACTAACCTTCATTTGGAAAACAGTATTCAGTGTAGAGGTTTGCTGTTCTATTCCTGCTGTTCTATTTACAAGTTAATCAAAGTTGTCTGTAGTAATCTGTTCATCCCCTTTCATCCAACCTCTGGCAAACGACTTTTGGTGAAGAAATTCCTTGCAAAACAACAAATACAAATTTGAAAGTGTTTGCCTGTTGACTGTCTTCAGAACAATGACCTCCCCTGCATGAATTTTGCTGTGACCATTTCCAGTATTAATTCTTGTTTTGTCTGTGATCTTTTGGCTTCACTGTCTCACAGCAGCCTGATGGTTGAACAAGTGGCTCCAAAAAGGGACCTTTGTACTAATTCCAGAATGAAATTGAGAAGGAGCCCCAGGATCCAAAAACTTTTCCCCTCCAGGGCCTTCCTTTCAAGGTCATTGGTTTTCTTTGCCTTGAGGGTGCACAGTAAGAAGTTATACAAGAATAATCTTAACAAAAGAAAAAAACCTGAAAGCTGAATAAAACTAAGCGAAAAGGTCTTCTTGAATCTGACTAAATTTACACACAAACTATATAAAACCTAAAAACTGAAAAACAGAAAAAGACCTGTGCATGTCTTACATTCCCCTGTCAGTAATTCTTCATGTGCAGATACATTGGCTTAATTGATCTATCAATTGCTTGCTCTGCTGTTTGCATGGATGAGAACACAAAGACCTTTATAATAATTAGTAGCTTACCTTTCAGTGGTAACAGCACACATACCTAAGAATGTACGTCAAGACAAGTCTGAATATCTGCTGTAACCAATTTTTGTGTACTTGCTTTAAATAGTTCATTTGTCATTTCCTTTGTTATTTTTCTCTGTACATGCAATTGGAGGTCAACATTAGGTTTTCAAGTTAAGAGGGAACCCCAAAGTCTGCAGATGGAATTGTGTTTTGGGAGGGTTTGTTTCATGATTTTGTTTAGCCTTCCAGTCCACAGATAGATAGATACAGATAGTACTTAACAGTTCACTTCTGATTAGATTTAGGAACCGAAAATCCATGTCCAAGATTTTCAGCTAGTGCTTTTAGATCCAGAGTGATCATTGTGCCACTTCACTATTAGATAATAATTAATGGTTTGTAATTTGGCATTTATATAATCCTTTCCATTTATGAATTAAAAGTGGCTTTCAAAACATTAGATTTCAGACAACATTGACCAAATATAGTAATTAGAGTTTACCTGTTTTACACAAGGAATTCAGAAACAAGAATACTTGGTATCTTGTTTCTTTGCAAATGAGGTCCATTGTAAGATCTGGGCTTAGGATCTGATAATGTTCATTGATCATTCAGACAAAACAAAACAAGCAATTAACCAGAAGATGCCACGAATCCACAAGATATGAGAGAAAATAAATCATTCGCAGCTTCACAACTCAATAACATAATTGAAACAAAAATGAGAGAAACCTTTCTTAATTTCAAAAATTGCACTGAATCCATCACTTAATTCAGTTCAATAGGGACCATTCAGGCTTTTATGGGTAGAGGTTCTGATCCTGACTTTTTATATCCACAATTGAAATCTTACTACCAACTTACTCAATTTCTATCTTAGATTTCTTCGAGGGTTTGTAGCAAAAGAACCTTAGAGCTTAGAAAATGTCACATCCAAGATTATTTTACTTCATCAAGGCTCAAAGAAAATAAAGCTTCCAATTCTTCTATTGTGAGATGGATCAGGACTTGTATTGTGGAAGTATACAAAGCAAAATATCTTTTACCCCTTTGAAAACATACTACCACAGCAGCTGTTGCCTCAAGTTCCGACACAAAAATCACAGAGCAAGGAATTTACTTTGCAGCTAACCTAATACCCCAAATTTTACCAACATTGAGGATTATTTGTTGTTTCCTTCTCATAAGGGTATTTGGGCAGATGAAGGACTCCAGCAGTGCTAAACTTGGGCTGTAGACAATATATTTTAACAGAAATAAAACAAAACATATATTTGCATAACTTTTCTCTTTAGACTTCTGATTTCTCAGTGTTTTCTTTGTAGTGAAGACTTAATGTAAAGCCACTGCATGAGAAAGCGTCAGTTTTTCTTTTTAGAAAGTCTCCCAGAAAGGAAGCTCTGCTTAAATAATTTAATTTAAGAGAACATTGTGACTTTAGTATATGAGTTACTATTTCTGTTTTTAAAAATCTGTGCTCCAAAGTTTTCTCTCTACCAATCAATTTATGCATGTATGTAGTAATCATCATGTCAAAATTCATAGACATGGTTCTTTTGAATTAAGCTTAATTACATACATTTTTAGTTTGCAGATTTCAAGAAAAAAGCCTCCCATTTTTGTTACTTACTGATCTAAGGGATTCAGGATTGCCTTCACTGCTTTACAGGTAGGCACAGCTTATCTACCTACCTAATATTTGTTGGATTTGTTTCTTTACATGGGCAAGGCAAGAGAACCACCCCTGTCTCAGTGCTTCATGGTTCTTCTTTACCTCTAACATGTTAGAGCTGGATAAGGACTTCTCAGGTGGCTTATTGCATCAGTTCTTCAAGGAAAGAAAAGAGCCACATACTGAGGAATTAGAGTAGCTGGATAAAAGGGAGGGTGTTTTTATGCATAGGGAAAGGTTTGTATACACAATAGTAAGAGCTCTGCTTGAGAATCAGGAGTTGGATCCTTGTGGGTCCCTTCCAACTTGGCTTTTCTATGATTCTAGGATCATATATACCTAGAAAGAAAATGTCTGTCTTGTAGCTCAAGCTACAAGCTTGTATCCTCTGATAACCAGATATTTGAGAGGGAAATATAAAGATTTAATGTGGATTATTTTTACGTTATTTTACACAGGTGTTTTGTTTTATTTGTAATCTAGAAACTTCACCTTAAAATTTGATACTTTCGGATTTTCCATATGAAAATCTAAAACTTTGTTCATAGTGTTCAGACAGAGGTTTGTGTTGTTAGAAATTGTAAATATCATTTTATATTTAATGAACATCTGGATCTTTTAGGAAATGCAGTATCTTTTTTCTTTTTTGGTTAAAGGAGGAAGGAGTTTATTCAGGTTTAAACTGGCACAATAGAGTGATTTCAGGTTTTGTAACAGTATTTAAAAGTTGTTTGCTGTATCTGGATTGAAGAGAAGTTGACTTTTCTGCTCTCTAGTTTACTTTTCAGATTGGAGACCCCTTGCCAGATCCCCATGCTGCCACTGTCTTCCGATCCTACACACTCAGCTCTCCTTATACAATTCTGTGTGCACAGTAGATGTCATTCCACTCTGGAGACAGGATGTGGCCAGGAAGCACTCCCAAAGCTAAATTTTGAAAAGTGCTTCTGGATTCACAGGCATAGGGAAAAGACTACATGATATTGAAAATCAAGAGCATATGTGCACCTAAACCATTGGTATGTTTTAATCAACATTTTTTTTTTTTTTAATGAACATTTTAATTCTACATTGCAAAAGGCAAGGGAGAGTAAGGGAGACTATCCTGAAGAGTGACTAGATGGGTGATAAAATTTATTTTATTTAGTTCCTAAGTAAATAGTATTTTAATCAATGCAGCCACTAAGCAACAGTGAAATACCTTCTGAAAAATCTGCCGAAGTAGAAAGACAGTGAGAATTCTCAAGCCAACCTGGTGATGCATGTTGATTTTTTTTTAACTATCCAATAAGATTGCTCAGATTAACAGGTCACTCAGACTTTTCCAGGCTCTCTTAGTACTGGTGGGACAGGCAAATGCACCAGATAGGCTTTTTAAGTAACTGCACAGATAAAGTCTGGACAGTTTTACTATATATGACTTGCCAGCTCAAGCAGAGAGACTGACAGTGTGGAAACAGCTTGTCAGAGCTCAGGTCATGGTTAAAAACTGCTAATGTTAATGCTGACAGCCTGTAAAGTCCCTGTTATCCATGATACCTTTAGTCAAGTTATAAAACACTCTGAAGGACTATAGCTTTTTCTTCTTGCTCACTACTTTTTTCTGTTTCTGTCATTAGTGAAAATAGTTAACTAATTTTATGAAAATCTCTTCCTTTAATATCTGTGTTCCAAGCTGAAGCTTCTCAGTGGTACCTAGCACTGCAGCATCCAGCTTCTCTGTAAAGAGGAAGATATGATTACAGATAACCAGGGACAGATATTGCCAGCACAACAGGGATCAGCCTGCTCCACGATGCTTCCTGGATTTCATAAGAATGCTTTCTGATTTCACGGAGATTGCTACAAATGAGGTTGTGAAGAAGGGCGGGCAGGGGATGAGCTCAGGTCATTGTTGCTACAGTTCTGGTGAGAAATCACAAATTTGCAAGAGCTGTATTATTATTATTATTATTATTATTATTATTATTATTATTATTATTATTATTATTATTATTATTTATTTTTGCTGAGCTTCTTTTCAAACAAATTTCAAGAAGGCAGTTGTTCTCGGAGAACTGGGAATTGAGGGCAAATTTATTGTAGTTTCTCTTTACCATGGGATATGACTTATGTTCTGCATGAAGTCCAGCACAGTCCCTGCAAAATAAAACTTCTTAAACTAATCTGCCTTATTATTGTTTTAAACTGGGATCAAGCCTTTGCTTTCTCCACCTAAAGCACACACTATTATCACAGAGTAGTCCCTTGCCATTAGAGAACTAATCTGATCACTCTTGACATGAAGTGGTCCCACATGAACGTAATGGGGTTCAACAAGACCAAGTGCAAGGTGCTGCACCTATTCTGGGACCATCCCAGACATGAGTATAGACTGGGAGAAGAACTCATGAAGAGGAGCCCTGCAGAGAAGGGTTTGGGCGTTCTGGTGGATGAAAAGCTCCACATGAGCCATCAAGGTGTGCTTGCAGCCCAGAAGGCCAATTGCATCCTGGGCTACATCAAAAGAGGAGTGGCCTGCAGGTCAAGGGAGGTGATTGTCCTCCTCTGCTCTGCCCTTGTGAGGCCCCACCTGGAGTGCTGCGTCCAAGTCTGGGTCCCCCAGCACAAGAAGGATGTTGATCTGTTAGAGTGAAACCACAAAGATGATCAAGGGGCTGAAGCCTCATTGCAACCTTTCAGTACTTGAAGGGAACTTATAAAAAAGATGTGGAGCGATTCTTTGCTCAATCAGATAATGACAGGACGAGGGGGAATGGTTTTAAACTAAAAGAGGGGAGATTTAGATTAGAAGTTAGAAGGAAATTCTTGACTCAGAGGGTGGTAAGACACTGGAACAGGTTGCCCAGAAAGGCTGTGGATGTCCCACCCTTGGAGGTGTTCAAGACCAGGTTATATGAGGCCCTGAGCAACCTGATCTAGTGAGTGGCATCCCTGCCTATGACAGGGGGGTTGGAACTAGATGATCTTTAAGGTCCCTTCCAACCTAAGCCATTCTATGATTCTATACATGAGATCTAAAAGCTGTATGTTAGAAAAATCTGTCACAAAGAGCATTGGAAAAGATGAAGCCTGCTGACAGACTAGGCAGGGATTTACAGGGTTATTAAGCAAGCCTTTCCCTCCCCACCACCTTCCATAGTGCCCCTCCTCTTCTATAGCAATGTTAGCATCATTGATTTTCAAGTGTGATAGCTTATCAACTGCTTTTACCTTCTGCATAGGAGTTGTCATAAGCTCTGGTAAGACAGTGGAAGAGGAGGGTTAGTGAGGAGAAGATGGGGTGTAGGAGTGTTAGTCTGTCTGGGACTGTGCTGCTGGTAATCTCATATCTTGTGTCTGGGGCAGTACCATGAACGAAGGGACTCCAAGGGAAGTGGTGACCCAGAATGATCTGGCCGTCCAGGAAGATGCTAAATAGCTGTTGCAAGAGATGTTAATTTTATTGAGGTCATAAAGTTTTAACAGTTCAACTTGAACAGGAGTATTGTACCACAATTAATATTAGTTGAGGGGAAATACATTGATACATGACTGGTCCAATTCAATGAAGTTCATAGGGTTTTGTAGGTATACCCCTCAGATCACATTAAAAGCTCTGACAATGTAGACTGAATGTAAATAGGGATCATTTAAAATTTGTTTTCTTGAGGAAAGACCTGGGAACTTTTTTTTTTTTTTTTTTTTTTTGGCCATTTGTTATAGGATTTGAGAAGTTGTTTGCAAATGCCTTGAACATACTCTTAGTCAAGAAGAAAATAAAGAATTTAAATAGTATTGTCAACTATGGAATAGTCACACAGAGAAAAAAAATATCAGGATACAAATAAGAATAAAGACAAATAAAATACAATAGAAATACATAGAATACAAATACAAATAGAATACAACAGAAATTAAAGAATCAGAGCATGGATTTCAAATACAAGAATCCTGCATGAAGATACAGGTGTTTGTTTGTTTTTGTTTTGTTTTGTTTTGTTTTGTTTTTTTGTTTTCCCCAGCCAAGCCAAACTCAGTAGAGCAGGTACTACTGAAATACAAAGTTCACAATGTAATCGTGCTGTCAAAGACATCTCGGTATTAAATAGCAGAATATATAAGAGCAAAGGCAGAGTTTAGACCATCTAAATCTGAGCTGAACGTTTTCCTGAAACAGAGCATACTAGAAAGAACAGAGCTATTCCTTTGAAAAGATCACAGAATTGCAGAATGGTTGAGGTTGGAAGGGACCTCTACAGGTCATTTAGTTCAACCTCCTGTGCTCAAAGCAGAGTCAAATATCGGTGTCAACAACTGTGGAAAGAACCATAACATAAATATTGGTTGTAGAGAGAAGGGTTAAAATATCGTCAGATGGTATAACTACTTTAAAAAGCTCTTTGAAAACACGTTACATGGCCAACTGGTTCATTGGGGTGCATACATTTCAGGCCAGAAGAACTCAGTCCCCAAAACAACTTTCCTAAATTAGGATAATTTGTCAGTAGTAGGTATCAATGGAAACAATCTTTAGTGCTTTGTCCTTGTTTTCCATTACAGGTAAGCATAAGACAAACTTGAGGTATAGAAAAAGGTGATAATGAAGTAATCACTTGCACATAACAAGTTAAATGTTAATTATTAGGACATCATCTCATGTTGTCTTTTTTATCTAAACAAATAGCACATAAATTACAGAAGCTTGACAAGTAGCTTAACATTTTTGGCAAACTTTTAAAACTGTTTTAGTTTCAGAATACTTGGTAGCACATAGATGTTTGAATTTGGTTTGTTCTCTTTGATTTTGTCAGCCTGCCTTGCTTCTCTTTTTTCTAGTCTGACATGCTCTCTGTTACTCTAGATAGTACTCATATTTCACACCAGCTTAAAATGCCTTTCTTTCTAATCCTTTTCTCAAGCAGACTGTAGCCACCTCTGAAGCTTAAACAGACTCATAAGATGCAACACAGCCCTTAGCTTGTTACTGCAAAAGAAAATTATTAGGAATCTGGCATATAATGTAATAGACAGGAGTGAATCTTGTATGAGACCTGCATATTTTTTTTTTTTGGTGAAAAAAAGTTTTTTTATATGTTTTCTTGTCATAACTAGATGCAACATTTGGACCAAAGAAGGCCAAACATTGTGGAGTGGCTTTTTTGCTCAAGATTCTTTTCTTTGTCTTTAATTAACAAGGTCACTGTAGAATTAACTCTGTTTTCTGATGTAACAAATATCACCTTGTTGTGGTTTAGCCCGGCTGGCAGACACCACACAGCCGTTCGCTCACCCTCCCCCCTCCCTCTCTGGGATGGGGGAGAGAAACGGGAAAGTGAAGTCTGTGAGTTGAGATAAAGACAGTTTATTAAGACAGGGAAAATAATAACAATAATAATAATAATAATAATAATAATAATAATAATAATAATAATAATAATAATATTAATAGTAATAATGTGTACGAAATAAGTGATGCACAATGCAATTGCTCACCACCCGTTGACCGATGCCCAGCCTATCCCCGAGCAGCCGGCCCCCCCCACCCCGGCTAGCCACCCCTATATATTGTTCAGCATGACGTCAGATGGTATGGAATACCCCTTTGGCCAGTTTGGGTCAGCTGTCCTGGGTCTGTCCCCTCCCAGCTCCTGCTGCATCCCTAGCCTGCTCGCTAGTAGGACAGAGCGAGAAGCTGAAAAGGCCTTGTCTTGGTGTAAGCGCTGCTCTACAACAATTAAAACATCAGCATGTTATCAGCGCTCTTCTCATTCTAATCCAAAACATAGCACCCTGCCAGCTACTAGGAGGAAAATTAACTCTGTCCTAACTGAAACCAGGACACACCTTTATATTATGAAAGTGCTGCACATGTAACACCACTTCCTTGGCCGGTGTACACTAATTCTGTTCCATTGTGGAGAACACTGATTTGTTCTGACTGAAAACTTGGCCCACCTTGTATATCAGTTCTTTGCATAACCAGACAAGGGGGCTTTTAGCCATATGTGAGTAACACGCCTATTCACTTCAATGTGAGCTTTGTCTGAGTAATCCTGATTGCAGGATTTTGCCTTCAGGCAGAAAAACCAATTGGATGCATGTAGCTGAGACAGTTAAGAAGAGTTAACATACTGCCTATGAGGTGAAATGCTGTGGCACTAGGAGAAAAGAATAGAAGGAAAATTTCCTGAGATCATTTCCTTGGATAGACTCATGAAGAAGCTTTACGTGAAAACAAGTGTGCCTGACATAAGATAACAAATTCTCTACTGGGGCAAATACATACACTTATGTACACTACTAGAGAATTTATCACAGTGAGCACAAATAAACTTGTCAAAGTTTGTGGTATCTGACAAGATAAAAGGAACAGTCAAAGTAACAATATGTGTAGGGACAAATGTTCATGCAATTTATGTTACTAATTTGATTCAATAAGACAGAATCTGGCACTGCAGGAAAGTTATTTGCTAAAGAGAAATGACATACTTCCTATGGAAGGTCTGCATTATACCCTTACAGTTTTACTCACTGCTTACTAAAAGTTTTTTGTTTCTTTTTTTTAAAATTGTTTCAGTAGGTAGTAAAGTCTATTGCTGTGTATTTAGAACACATTTGCATTGTGGTTCTGCACTCTTTCTTTCCTTCTTTCCTTCTTTCTTTCTTTCCTTCATACTTTTTCTTCTTTCTAACTCTTTCTTTCTTTCTTTCTTTCTTTCTTTCTTTCCTTCATACTTTTTCTTTCTTTTATACTCTTTCTTTCTTCTCTTTCTTTCTTTCTTTCTCTTTCTTTCTTTCTTTCTTTCTTTCTTTCTTTCTTTCTTTCTTTCTTTCTTTTTCTTTCTTTCTTTCATTTCCTTCCTTCCTTCCTTCCTTCCTTCCTTCCTTCCTTCCTTCCTTCCTTCCTTCCTTCCTTCCTTCCTTTCCTTCTTTCCTCCTTCTTTCCTTCTTTCCTTCTTTCTTTCCTCCCTTCCTTCTTTCCTTCTTTCCTTCTTGCCTTCCATCTTTCCTTCTTTCCTTCCTTCTTTGTTCTCTTTTCTTTTCTTTTCTTTTCTTTTCTTTTCTTTTCTTTTCTTTTCTTTTCTTTTCTTTTCTTTTCTTTTTTATTTTCTCTTCTCTTCTCTTTTTTCTTTTCTTTTCTTTTATTTTATTTTCTTTTATTTTCTTTTCTTTTCTTGTTTCTTCTCTTTTCTTTTCTTTTCTTTTTTCTTTTTTTTCTTTTTTCTTTTTTCTTTTTTTTCTTTTTTCTTTTCTTTTCTTTTCTTTTCTTTTCTTTTCTTTTCTTTTCTTTTCTTTTCTTTTCTTTTCTTTTCTTTTCTTTTTTTTTCTTTTCTCTTTTCTTTTCTTTTCTTTTTCTCTTTTCTTTTCTTTTCCTTTCTTTTTTCTTTTATTTTCCTTTCTTTTTTTTTCCTTTCTTTTCCTTTCTCTTCTCTTCTCTTCTCTTCTCTTCTCTTCTCTTTTCTCTTTTCTCTTTTCTCTTCTCTTCTCTTCTCTTATCTCTTCTCTTCTCTTCTCTTCTCTTCTCTTTTCTCTTTTCTCTTTTCTCTTCTCTCTTTTCTTTCTTTTCTTCTTCTGTGGATCCTCAGCTGTAAGTGACACTATTGTGAAGGCTGCATTTCAAAGACCTCACCTGCTCTGTCATCTCTGAATTTATGTTACACTTCATGGTATCAGCTCTAACGATCTTATTCTCTCGCTCTCTCTTTCCTTTACACCTCTACTCACTTCCTGACACTTGACACAATAAAACACTTTTTCATTTAGAAACTGTATTTAACCCCTTTTCAACAACAGCCTATTTTCTCAAAAAGAAAGAAAAGTAAATCCGTGGGACACTACAACTTTGATGATTCAGATTTCTGTTCATTCTAAATAAATACATTTATACATTTATTATAAAGATAGGCTAGCTTTAAACAAGTTACCTGTGCATATCTCTATTTAAAATTCATAAGTGAAATGTTGGCCCTTTAACTCATTTTTTTTTCCATCAGTCTTTTATAATCATGCTTCATTTCCTGGCAGTTAAGGCAATAAAAGACAACAGCCAGTGTGCTTAAGGCAAGCTTAACCCTTGCATGCAGATCCTT
This sequence comes from Cygnus olor, assembly GCF_009769625.2. Classification (NCBI taxonomy): domain Eukaryota; kingdom Metazoa; phylum Chordata; class Aves; order Anseriformes; family Anatidae; genus Cygnus; species Cygnus olor. The sequence continues at coordinate 38,774,240 of NC_049170.1, forward strand.
TCAACCAATGGAAAACTTTAAATGTTTATGACTCTGCACATTTTCTTAAATATTAGGGTTTCATTTAAATATACACCAAATGGCAGTGTGAAAAAGCAAGCAAGCAAACAAACAAACAAAAAAGAATTTAAAGGGTCTTTGCCTTTATATATATATTACAAACAGATAAACACAACTTACTCATCAGAAATTTTAATAAATATATAAGCAGGCTATTTCAAAATATGATTATTGTTCCAACATTCAATTGTTATTTGGAAGAAAAATATATGTAAAGCTTGGTAATAACCATCCACTGAAACTGCATAAAATAAATTCCTTACTTACTCATTTCATTTCCTTTTTGCTTAAGACATTAACAGACAAAGTTGTCGTTCTTTTAAAGTAGTTAAAAATTCTAAGTACTTAGTGAATATTTTGAATGATTAATATTTAGCCTATTCGTTATTCATGTGCTGTTCACTTTAGCTATTTGTGGTTCATTTTGGTAGAACAGCAAGAACTCTGAAGACACATAAATATGTATTTTGAATAGCAAAGATTATTCTGTAAAGATTCATGCTTTTTTTTTTTTTTTTTTGAGAAGGAGGATTATATTCATATTGTATCCAACCTATATTATTTCTATTTCCCAAATCCACTTGTTTCTGTATTTTTGACTGAGAAAGGACCATAAATATAGTGGAGGAAGTTAAATACAGACTTTACTAATATGGGTACAAACAGATATGTAAAATGCTGTGTCTTCAGTGAACAGATGGACCAAGAAGTTGTTGTGAATCTGGCTAGGAACTATGGTGAATGATATTTCATTAGCCCATATCAGTTACAGATCTGTTGAACAAAATAAGACTCCAGACATTTTTTGAATTACTCTCTTATATAGGTCAAATCACAGGTGTAAGAGCAAATGTTCACAGTCACTGTTCAGGGTGCCCCAGATTTTAAATGCCCAGTCTGAAGCATTTTGAATCATGTTGAGTACTTTTGCTGAGTATTTTTTCCTTAGACCCAAACCCAAGGATGTTTCCAAGCTGAGCTTCAGAATACAAAACATCAGAAAGGAACAGTCAGTTTTTGAAAGCCATGTTTGTCCATCATATGATTTCTCTGCTATCATATGGATGTTATGTCCTCAGAAAGGTGATCCTTTCTTATTGTGTCAGAGAAGGACTCAGGAAACACCGTCATTAGTGATTGCTTGCTTTGTCACAGACCTCTCTGTGATCTTAGATAGTTCACTCAACCTGTCTTTGGCACCATTCCTCATTCATTCAATAATAGCAGCTAGCTCTAAAGTGTGCAAAATAAGTGTGGCAGTGCTTTACTTTAGTCAATTCAATTTCAAGAAAAACAAAAAAACAAGAAAACAGTCTGATACAAGAACTATGCATATCTATAATCTAGGGCAATATGGCCTGAATCTTGAGTGCTACTGTGATACAAGTAATTAACATTTTCTTCCTGGAATGAAGGCTGTCAACACATTTTTTAATAGATTCCATGAATTAAGTCATGGTTTCAAACAATTTGGTCTGAAGTTGTGCATTAAAACTGTGGTGAGCCATTAAAAAGATGACTTACCAACTGTCGGAAGGAAAATAAGAATTAAGAAGGTGAAGTGAGAGAATGCTGTGTGACAGCCACCATAGATTTTCCAGACTGAATGCTCAGATGTCTCTTTACACATGGACCTGCTGTAAACCTTCAGTGCAGGTACAGAAGTCACACCTGTGTTTGTAGCAAGAAACCGTTATTTCTCTGCCAGTCTTTTCTTACCACCTATGTAAAAAATTCCAGAAAAAAAGATTCAGCCTCATGTTAGTGCTAACAGCAATTTTGTTATAGTCATTGCAATAACAGTACTGAAACGGTATCTTTCTGAAAAATGTAATTCATTAAACCTAAAGTCTTTTAATGATCAAAACTCTGCTGGTGTTAACTTCGTCTTAGGTAAACAATTAAACTCTAGTTTCAACCATAATCTGAAATGCATCACCTTCTAATTTTTTCATAGAACTAACTCCCACTGCCAGTTCAATGATTCATAAACATTGATGTGGAAAGCTGTCAGGCTGTTGGTATTGGAGAGTAAGGGAAAGGAATATATTGTCCCTCACAGAGAAGAAGGGAATCTATCATGGCTTCTTTCTGGAGCTTGGTATAGTCTCCCGTAAGCACTACTTTAGCTCTAATAAGCAAGCACACATTCTCTTGTGTGAAAATCAATAATGTCTCGCATGGGTGTTAGCAATGCCTGTAAAGTAGGAAATGTACTCAGCTGTAACTATTAAATGCTACTGAAGGAAACCCTCATTTTTCAAAGATACAGGAAATCAGTCTTTTGAAGTGATCATTTCCTTTAACTCTTTTGGTGACTTCTGTTTGTCTTGCCTACTCTGCTGATGAACAAGTGACAGGGCACCACAATAGACTTAACGTGAGGTATGGAAGGCTGAAAGTAATTCAAAAGGCTATTTTTTTTCTGCAGTAAATAGCCTGTTTGAACCAGATACAAGCTTCTGATGTAACACTGTTTGTCTTCAAGTACCTTCAACAGAGCAAATCTGCTTTTGTTTTGACATTTTGCTGTCAAATTTCCCGACTGCATAATTACAGATATATTATAGAAATACGAGTGCTACAATCAGGTCTGCTTCCCAGTCATAGATAGATAATTCTATGAATAACAAATGCATTATCACCCTTGCTACTGACAGCAACAATAACAAAATCATTGCATCAGCAAAGGAAACAAATGATGTTAAAACATACAAAGGGAATATTGTATTGACCCAGCATACAGATAGCCGTACAGATGGATATACTTTTCTACATATAGTATTCTAGGTTCTTTTGGACTGAAACTGGGAATTAATGACTAGCAAAGATGAAAATCACAGGCCTTCCTACTCGTTTTTACAGCAAATCTGTGGTCATATTCCTAGCAGGAACAAAAGAGAAAGATTAAGTCCTTGTTTGCAATGTCTGTTGTACTCTTTATTATTTGTGGAAAGTTAACTTGAGTTCTTTTGTGTTGAAGAGCTTTCTCTTCACAGTGAATGCTTATTTGTTGCAAATCTTCTGACATTTTAATGCAAAGTACTAAAACAAGTTTGCAAATGTTTTTACTGAGATGTGGGCTAGACTGACCTCTGCAAAGTACAAATGGGTATATACTTTTTACGGAACAACTAATAGCTTCCTAGGTCATCCCAGGTTATTGCAAAGGACTTTGTTGTACAAGGCTTTGGGGTCAGCTCTTTGCTTACTGGAGAGTCCCATACTGCCCTAAGAATGTTCTAACCCATCTAACAAGTCACCTTATTTAAATCCTATAGCTCAACCAGGAACTTCTTTTATAATTTCAACAATCAGGGTGTTCATGTATCCATACTACAGTTGGTTGTGGCTGATACTGTATCATGGTGCCATGCAGGAATTCCATCAGGTCACTCTCCAGAAGGCAGAATAGTTCCAGCTGTGCTATAGTATGCCAAATAAAATATTTAGGGAAAATTCTTAGCAGATACTTATTTATTGCTCCAGTCTATGCAAAACATTTCTCTTTTGGTCCTATTGAAGTAATTAAAAAGGAAAACAAATTCATATCACCAGAGAAAATAAATTATTTTCAACTTCTAGCTTCAGTATCTTTCTTCCATTCCTAAATCTTTCAAATACACTATTTTTATTCCACAGCCACTTGGGGTGTAAAGACCTTATTTCTTCCTGTGCAGAAAACATATTGAAATCAAATCAAGAGGAGATAATTTTTTACACAGTGTATATTTAAATTGTGAAACTCCATGTCACAGAACATTGTGGATGTTAAAAAATTACATGAATTCAGATGTCAGCTGGACAAATGCATGTAATAAGACTCTGTTGAGGTTTCTCTAGCATGAAGATATCCCTGAGCTACAAGGGGAAATATCGCTGTAGGCTTGTCCTATTCTTACTCTCTTCCCAGAACATCTCCACCTGGACTTGTCAGAAACATGGTTCTCACCCTGATACTGATGTTCTTGTGTTCTTAATTGTGCAAGTATCCAGCAAAGGCTTCATGAACCAAGGTTACAAAAGATAATTTGGATCTTTAGGTAGACTAGAGGAAAGAACAATGCCTTAATGTTTTGCCGTCATAACAGAAATTCCATTTCTCAAATTCAAAAAAAAATGTTTGAGATGTTCTTGAGATATTTCTACCTAGAAAGTTTCTAAAACCTCAGCATGAATAGTAATCTAATTACAATTAATCAAGCTTTGCATTGTTGTGGCTAATCACTTTTATGTATCTGTGAATTACAATGGCCTGATGGAAGTTAGAGAGAAAAAGCCTCTGTCACATCAGTTGTTCCAGCAGAATTGTATAATCCTAGCTATGCAAACACTTTCATAACTACATATGTGTGGATCTACATCTGTCTCTCTGTGCTGCTTTCATGATGTAGGAGGACAGCATCTTCTCCAGAACTGTGCTCATTGTCACTAACAAACTTTGATGATTTATATACCTGCAGAAAACTAAGCACCAGGATACTGATAATTAGCAAAATGATTTTTGAGAGGTTACCAAGTAATTCTTTAAGCCAAGGGGAACACATATGCAGATTTCTGTCACTACCACTCCAAGAGGAGCTCAGCACATTTCTAGGAAATTGATTTTTGACATCCTGAAGATCTGATTACCAGCAGCACAATTCAGATTTAGCTAGTTGACTCTGAAAGCGATATATCATGTAGTATGGTTACTTGAAGAAAATATGTAGGAGGAGGAATTATGTGTTTTCAGTGATCTTGTAAGTCCTCAGTGCCCTGAGGTACAGACCATCATTTGAGTATAGATTTGCTGGTGGCAACTTGTTTATATGTCAGTCAGGGAGACTGGCGTTCACTGGTGTGCTCTCCATGCTACTTAGCCACTCTTTGAAAAAGGTGCTAACATAGATGAAGCAAAAAGAATCATGGGAAATACCTGTCTTGATCCTAAGCCATGCAAATGCATTACCTTCTGAAAGGAATTTGGAGTATAGTACACAGAAACTCCCAGGGTCCTTGGAGGAGCAGGGAGCATGTCAACAGAACAATGCACCATGGGGTGTCTGACCACAGTGCACAAGGCCTGTTGAGAAATATTGCTGTGCTCCATCTGAAATTATGAGCAACTACAGAGCTGTAAGGGAAATAGTAGAGCACATTGAACCTGCATAACCTACTTGGCAGTGTCATGAGAAGACATGACCAATCTCATTTTATGCTAATGCAGCAAATCCTTTTATGTATTATCTCCATATCATTTGGCATGCATTCCTCATGGAGAGGATCTCCTCTCAAAAAGACATAAGAGAAGACTGACTTCTTTTGATTTCTGGAAATAAAGGTGTAAACTTGATATATGACTTACAGTAGTTACTGTGTTCCTCAATGACATACAGTCATGCCTGCAGGATCCTAACGATGAACAGGTCCATTATCTGTACATCCTTTCCAGTAAGAAGAGTGCTGTTTTCTTAAACCAGGGGAAGTCCTACTCAAGAAATTATACTTTGTTTTTCTTCAGTGAGATAGTATCATCTGTAAACTTAAGCATGTATATATATATACAGTGTACGACAGGTGTGTGTACATATGTGCATGCACACACTCTATGTGCGTGCCATTTGTAAACATCTGCCTGAATGAGTGTGTTGACAATGAATTACTTAGGTAGGCTTGACTTTTTTTTTTTTTTTAGTGTGAATTAACAGCTTCTTGACTTGTTACTACATCAACTGCTAATTAGTTCCTGAGTGTAGTTCAAGGTGTTGGCATTCATTACAAAGCTTTCTGCGGTGGTTTGGATCTTTATCTGCCTCAAAGGCAGAATCTTCAGGCAAAAAAGTTCTTCAGTTTACACAAAGCAGATGAGAGCAGGGAAAGGAGAGGTGGGCTGCAAGGTCAGGAACTGGGGCTAAAGACAATGTGTCATCTAGATTTGGCTCCTTTAGTGCAAGGTGTGTTTCATTTTAAGTTAGGATGGTGACTTTAACCATCAGGATTAAAGGCAAGTTTAATAGTTAGAATAAAGATAGCGAAATCAGAACTGGGAAGTTCAGGAGACTACTGAACTCAAGTTGAAAGAACAATGTAATGTCTTTCACTTGATTCTGAAAAAAGCTCCATACTATTGTAGGTGTGATAACAAAGGTGTCATAACTGTAGTAAATATTACCAAGCTAGCAGTAATAAATTGAGAGGATGACAAATGCAATGCTTATATTTAAGAATGGTGAAAAATTTGATCCATGGGAATAAGAAAGTCTATAAATTATTCCTTAGTAGTATTAAAGAATTCAGATTAGAATCTAAAGGAAAAGATAAATACTTGGAGGCCAAAGGAAAATATGGCGTAAGGCAGCATTGTCTTTCATGCTGACTAATATCTGGTTTTCATTGGGTAACAGACTTTTGAGAAAAAGGTGCAGTATAATATATTTCTCCTGAATTTTTCCAATACATGAACATTTAAAGTAATTCAATTCTGAAATGTCTTAAATACTTAGCTCCCAATGAGATTTTAAAACCTTGATTTTATTTAAATCAATTAATAAAATCAAGTTAGTTTCAGAAACAGGTGATTAAGCATACGCTTTGGATTATTTTTTTCCAGCTTATTTTTCCTAACCTACTCTATTCCTTAGCTTATTACCTATGTGTTAAGTCCATCTAGACACAGATATGAAGACTAGAACCATTTACACATAAAATATTGGGCTATATCTTCTTTACCAGAAAAAAAAAAAAAAAAAAAAAAAGGGAAGAAAAAGAGATATGGTAACAATAAATTGGTTGTATTGGTTCATAGCAAAACCTTAGCAGATGAAAGATTTTATTCCAGGGTATCCAGCTGAGGTAACCACAAGGTAGAGGGAAAAAAAAAAGTTTGGGGTTCATCTAGCTATTTCAAGACAGTAACAGCCTAATATCTCATGTGCTTTCACAGCAAAAGAGCTATAAAAGTGTTGGCTGAACTGGCTATAGCTTGTTTCCATCTTTTCTCTTCCTCTTGATTTTCAGGAAAAAGACCGTTTCTTTAAATACCTGGATCATAAATCAAAACAAAAATAAATTGATACTCCTGCTCATTTCCTAACTATTTTTTTTCCTTCTCTAAACTTGATCTGCCTAGTGCTAGAAAAACCTAGTGCTAGAAAAAGTTTTAGTGTTTTATTAGCAATTGCATTTCTTTGATTTGCAGAAAAGTTATACTACATTTCATTTGGAATACTGCCAGATTTCTTTATTTGGTGGAGCTTTATTTTACATGAAATGTTAATTCTCAAGAGTGCAGCCTGTACAGAAGAATCAATGGCTATTGTATACATGTTAATATGCTACATTAGAGAAAACTTGTTTTCTCTACAAAAGTTTTGAAAAAACAAGTGGCATGGTGCCACCCGTAGAGTGGTTGACAGTATAAAAGGTTTTGCATGAAGCGTTGTGGAGTTGTACATGTGCTGTGCATTCCTTACTGTAGAAATACAGTAAGGGTACAGATGGGTACTTCTTTACACTTGTAAAGTGTTAACATTTATTTCCTAGCCCAACATATCTTTTCATAGGAGTGTTTCATGGAACAATTAGCAGAAAACTTCCCTTTGCTGTTCCTCAGCATATTTTTCTCTTCCAATAGGTTTTATATTTTATAACACAGGCACAATAATAGGAAGTCCCAGATCTGAATTTTGTTGGTAGTTCTAGGTTCTCTGCAGATGACTTGAGCGTATTCATCAAAAGTAGTACAGGACAACTGAGACTGGATAAAGGGGATTTTTGAGGCAGTGAGATTTAGCCACAAAATATTAAGATTTTAATCTATGTGTGAAACTGAGAGACTAATGTTAATCCTAGATATAATATCTGACCTATGCATTTCCCTTCAAACAAAAAACACAAATAGGACTGCTTCATCTTGAAATCAGAAACATTCTGATTTTAATTAATTCATTATTCTGTGAATGACTAATATATGTTTTGCAAGTGTATATACTATACTGTGTTACATATGTAAAGTTTTCAGTGGGTAAAGGAATAAAGAAAATTCTTCGTAGACAGTTCCATGTACCTGATATATTGCTTTTTATTTGCTATGGAAAGAGAAGACCTTTTCTTCACAAGATCTCTGCATACACACACAAAAAAAGAACCTCCTCAGATTGCTAGTCTTAATAAATTGGCTGCTTCTGCACTGTCTTGTAAGAGCACTCTGTGACTGGCCACTTGTTACCAAACCACCTGACTGCCCACGTTTCAGGTTGGCCTTAGGGACATTTTCAAAGCCATGTGGCCAAAGTGCTATGGGGAAGGAAACACTGTTCTCACCCCTTCTTGTATGAGACCCCTGCCTGAGGCAGCTGTCACCTGCCCTGCAGAGCAGCAGGGATTATTGCGTGGCCCAGTACACCTGGAAGCATGTAGTGCCTTGGAAAAATGGCCATGTTTGGAATTTATTCAGCCGCTGGTACTGCCGCTCTGGTGCTGGGCTGGATGCCCTCCAAACACGCTGCCAAGGAATCTCCCTGAGAGTCAGTGGGACTGACCACAGCCAGAGTTGGGAGAGGACCCTTGTGTGGGCAGAACCACACAGCTGCAGGGGCATTATCCCCCCTTCCTTCAGCCTTGAGTGGTGGCAGGGCCTCCTCACCCTCCTCACCCTCACACCCCTAGGCCTCCTGCCCTGTGTTGACAGGTGACCCCAGGTTGCCTTCTCAGGACAAGGCCTGCCACCAGCCAGTGCTGAGGTCTGCTCGCCAGTGCTGAGGTCTGCTCAACAGTGCTGCGCCCTGACCCAGGCCGGCAGCCATTTTATCTCATGGTGGTGGCTGACCGCAGGCTTGTAGTGTCAGCCAACCTGTCCCCAAACCCAGCAGAGGCATGGTGAGGTGCATCGATTCTGAAATGGTAAGAGGTCTGCCTACAGCCAGGATCCAAACCCAGGGATACACTAGTAGAGAAGAGCGGTTATTTATAGTTAGGGTAGAGTGTTGCATGGTCCCTGCTCATCCCCTTGTCTTCTATCATCCAAGCCACTTCCCTATTCCTCCCTCTTCTTTAGATCCTGGTTGCCATGCTAGCCCAATTTCCCACAAACCAAGTCTTCTTTTGAAATCTTTACATTGAAATTTCTTTACAAATCTTCTGATTTTGTATCTTTGGAGGTACCTTGATTCTCAAATTCACATTTTTTTCCCCCATAAGCTCCGTAAGGTTCATCCATCTCTCCCAGCCTTGCTGAGGACTCCTGTGAGCTCTGTTAGTTTTAGGCCAAGCCACAACACTTTCTTTAAGATGTTCACGTATCGAGTGATGGTGGGTAATTGTGGGATATGTTGGTAGTCCGATCTCCAGTGGGAAAGACCATTGTGTTCCATCAAGGATTCAGGCAGGCTAAGCCTGTGAGGCAGGTACTTGTTATGCTGTCTTATTGTACGCTGCCAGATACAGGTACAGACAGCTCTGTGGAAACTGGAGAAGGCTAATAGCCTAGAGGTCTGGATTCACGTTCTCTGCCTCCTTCCCACATTTTCCTGATAATCAGAAAAGCTGGTAGATAATGGTGAGAGGCAGACAGAATTCCTTACAGCAGACTGCCTGAGGGATCACAAGTGGGGTACATCTCAAGGACTAGCTGAGATTTCTCAAGGGTGCTGGAAAGGCTTGTGGAATAATCAGCATGTCTGAAGCAACTTGTGCCTAGGTCATGCAACATAGATATAGACAGGGTCTCTCAGCTTGGGGCACTTTTACCTTGGTTATGCCTAAGGATGATCGTGGCCCTCAAGAGCAAGCTGACAGAACAGTGTTGACAGGGCTCATAAATCCACCCAGTGATGTGTTGCGCTCACACTCTGTGCACCCAGCATTGAGTGCATTGGTCTCATTCTTGTTGGTTTACGTTCTCATTACCTTGGTGGTCAGGAAAAAATTTACTAATGGAGGTATGTGTAAACAACACTCAAACACAGAAAAGTCTTTTAGAAGATATAAATGGTACTTTCTTGGTGTTCTGTCAAACGTGTAGTTGTTCATGAAGACAAAGTACTACTAACTCAGTATCAATGTCCATTCCTCCCATTTCATTGCTATTAGGGTGTATCGTGAGAATGTACATAAGACTAACTAGTAGGTTTAAGCAACATTTTATATATTTCCTATAGACATTTGGCTTTTTCTTTAGTTCACTACAAATCCTAATCAGTCACAGAAAATTTATGCAGCAATGAATAAAAAGGTATGTTCAGTAGTTCAAACTGATTCATGCATGATAGGATCCATTTGTTTCATGCTCTAAAAATTCCATATTAATAACTAAAAACAGTTTCCATTTTTAGACTTCGAGTTACATAACAGACATTTTCTCTTTAAATATTTTTTGAAATCCACCTTCCTTTGCAAATGCCAATCAAAACCCCTTTCTTAAAGAAGCAAAACAACTGCAGCTGTAAATTTCTTTCATCAAAATTAATTAAGGTAACATGTTAAAGTAAAGTCAGAAAACTGAAGGGATAACATCATGATTAAAATATGACCATTCACTCTACTGTTCAATGTATAACAACCATATAAGAGACAGAGTAAACTTTAATTCAGAGCAGATAAGGAGTTTTTAGTGCTTAGTAAACCTGGAAGACTTTGGAGTTTGCCCAGCTCGAATAAGAATAAGAAAGTTGGAGCCACTATATGAGCTCCAAGTAGTAAAAATTTTTTCAAGGATTGGGTTTCTGGGAAGACTACTTGAATTTCCTTCCTTAATTTAGGATGCAAATAAAGGCAGAAATCAATTATTACAGAGATAAAGCAGGAATAATAGGGAAAATAAGGAAAAAAAAAGGATTTTAAATGATTCAGATTAACTTTACTACATGTTCTTATTTTATGCAAATGATGTTTCCTTTTCCTGTATTTTATACCTATTGGAAAGAAATAGAAACTATGCAATTTCTGCCCAACTATCCCACATTACCAAACACAAATGTTCAAAAACACAAATCAAGTTTTTAAATGATGAGATCAGCTAAAAAGTGGCATGATTTTTAAAAGCAATATCTGTTTGTGTGTATGTATGCACGTGCAGTCTTTTAGACTAACCTTCCAGTATTTGAGATATTAACATTCTCAAGCTTTTCTCCACCCCCCCCAAAAAAAAAAAAAAAAAAGGCGAGGTGGGGGGGGGGTAAATATTGAGAAACTTGCAATAAAATCACAAATATCTGTGATGTAATGTCTCCCCTGAGTCCAAAGGCAAGCAAGGAGCTAACGCAAGGGTGCTAAGGAGCTTATGGCAGTACTATCAGGGGAGGGAGGGTAAATCTGATCAAATTTTTTTTCCTTCCCCAAAATCAAAGGATTAATGGTCATTATTTATTTATTTATTTATTTATTTATTTTTCTGGACATTCACATGCCCAATGCTCTTTTCCAGAGAAGCTGTGGATGCTCCATTCCTGGATGTTTTCAAGACCAGGCTGGATGAAGCCCTGGGCATGTTGTTCTAGTGGGTGGCGGGTGGCAGCCTTTCCCATGGCAGGGGGGCTGGAACTACGTGATATTTAAGGTTCCTTCCGACACAAACTGTTCTATGATTCTCTGAAGTTGATCCTTGGGTACCTGTAGAAGACTGAAAAAAAACAAACAAAAACAAACAAATAAACAAACAACAACAACAAAAACAAAAACAAAAACAAAAAAACCTGTGATCTCTAGTTAAAATCAATGGCAAACTTCCAGCTATAAACATTAGAGTAAAAGCAAATTCCTACTTCAAAATAGAAAAAAATCTAAAACTTACATAAAAAAGAATGTTCCCTTTCCCATCAAAATTAGTGGTTTCACTACAGTTGAGAAGCAAAAGCCAAATCTGAGCGGTTTTTGGTCAGTGCAGATGGTTCTTCAGAATTTCCCAAGCCTGTGTTGGCTTGTGCAGAATGACTTTACTGCTCAGCAACAGGCACATGAAATGAAATCAGTCATTGCTGCTGCCTGTAGCCATTCATTAGAATACGCTGTAGTGCTTTTTAGCCTGATAGAAAATACCAAAGAACTTTAGAAGAAATGGTTACACCTGATTAAATTATTTAAAATCTCTGGAGTTACATCTCTTTTTATGACATTAAATTGACTTACCTGTTAACTTAGGGAGTGTTCAAAACCCTACTAAAATTTTATTGTATTTAAGTTATAGAGGCATCTAGAATGGCACAGTGAATTATGAAGCAGCACAGAGACATACCATTTCTCATTAAAAAGCCTTTACCACAATTAGATAGATCTCAGAAGCATTCTTTCTATCTGTATTGCTGTTCAAATGCCATTTTTACTATTCAAATGTGTCGAGAATTGATTTTAATTTCTGTTACCTTTTCACTGTCATTTCTTCTGGGCTAAAGGACTACTGGGAGTAGAGAAGAAGCAGACAGCAATAGGAGAAGACTATCTTGGTATTCAAGGCTAAATAATCTACTGAGTTCTCCAGAAGGGATCTTTTGACTATTTCTACTGTCCAGATTCTGCTTTTAAAGGGGAAAGAGGGTCTTATTCCTTTTCTCACCATAAATAAATAAATAAATAAATCTGGGAGACTTCTCCCAGAAAATTCTCCCAGAAAATACCGGGAGAATTTAATTCCCTTTAGTGATGTTTCCACAGGGTGGAAAAGCCTTAAAGAAGGCAGAAATGTTGCTTTGAAAGTAACCTGAGAACAGAGATTTTCTGGGCTAAAAGCATGTGATATGCTTCATAAAAGCCCATGATATACTTGGTATAAACAGTTACTGAGGAAAATGTAAGACTGATTCCATAGCTTTGTGTGTAGGTCTGTCCACTCACCAGTCACGTACAGACGCTTCTGCTATGTCTCCTTTTCGCTGCTTTAGCAGGAATCTTTCTTTTCATTAACACTTTAAGATAAGACTTGCCTTTCTTCAAAACTTTCTAAAAAATTGAATATTCATGAAAAATTGAAGTCTATACTTTGACCAGTCCTACTGACCATTTTTTATAATGGCTGCATATATTTCCTCAGGCTTTTCAGATAATCATTACATCCAGAAAATAATTTGTTACAATTCACATAGAGGGCGTCTGCTTTTATTTGTTTGTTTGTTTGTTTTTAGTCTGGTCCCATAGATTTGAATTCTGTCTTGCATAAGGCAGTGAAGATTCACCTTGGTCACATGGTCTAGAGTCAGACTTCTTAGGTATTTCCCACAATCCATCTTCTGTTCCATGTTAAAATCTGCAAATCATCTTTTAATATTGCCCAAACTTCAGGAGATACACATATAAAATAATTCATTTCAGGTATAAGGACATGGATGTCTTTTTAATTTCCTTGTTTTTCAGTGTTAGTCATGGATACTTGCTTATTTGCACATATATAGACAAATATATACACCCTCAAGTAGGCAGATGTAAATATCTGATTTGCATGCATATATCATATATTTGCAAGAATCTATGAAGCATTCATGTCTAAAATAGAAAATCTGGCTCAAGGTATTTTTCCAGTCTGAGAAAGTTTTATTTATTTATTTATTTATTTATTTCACAGATAATTAGCACAGAATCTCACAATGACTTTTGACTTAGCTGTCATTGGTTTACCTTAGGAGGTATTTGGTTAGAAGAGATCAATTAAGGAGAATTCTTTACTGCCTTGAAGATAATAAAATCTTTGCATGGCCAACTGCAGGTGAATAACAGTACTTTTTCAGCCATGTGTTTGGAAGATCAAACATATCCAGCTAAGCCTAAAGGGAAGAGAAGTAACCATAAGGGAATTTGGTAGTGGAAGCAAAAAGCTAAGTAGCAAAGGACTGTGGAGGCATTGTAAAATAATACCTGAGGTGTGGAGCAGAAGGCTTCTAACATTTGGATCAAGGTGTCTCAAGTGAATTGTGTCCTTCTGCTATGTACTGAAGGCAATATAGGTGTAATGATAAACCCTTCAGATGACCAGATTTCAGGTTAAATGCTGATATGCAACCTCACACAATTTGTTAGACTAGAGAACTTCCATAAAATGTTTACTTGAAAAATGTTTATAAACACTTAAATCTATGACACTTAAGAAATAAATGTTTATTCAGACCATTTAGTAGGGGGAATGTGCATGTATTTGGGAAAAGAGCTATTTTTGTTGGTGCATGTATAAAGACATTAGGGAAGAAAAAAGACTGTTTATGACTTATTCCCAATCAGCAGCTCAAAATAATTCCTAACATTAGTTTACCTGATTTTTGTTGTTGTTGCTGTTAAACTGAGTGTTTATTTTAAGACATTTTCCTCTGAAGTTATTGAAGCACTTCTTTGACCTTTACTCAAAACTAATGAATTTTTATCGTGTAGTTGCAGGTGTCTAAATGTGTTTTCTTTGTTTTTAATGAAATTGAGTTGTTGGTGAAAAGCTGTCTTTATTGACAAGCACATTGTTTCACTTTAGATTTGGATTTCTCGGTGTTTTCTTTCCAAGCACACAGTTACTTAATTTGTACAAAATATAAATAGTAAGCCCAGTTGCACAAATTCAAAAACATGTATTTGCTATCTATTATTAGTATGTTTCCTTTCTGTTAACACAGGAAATCTCACACAAACAAGTGCACTGATAACTGTGATAAACAAGTTGGTGTAGTGCTTATTTTTTACTGCTTGCAGACTTGAAGACTGTAAAATATATCTCTATTAGAAAGGGGGGAAGAGAAGAGAAGAAAGAAAAGTAAAAACGACAGATTTTTACCTAAATGACAACAAAAAATATGAACATGGTCCCTGCATGTTCAGAATAAAATTCAAAAACCGGTTAGTGGTATCATTTTTGGTACTGGAACTTGGGTTAACAAAAACAGTGAATGAGCCCCAACCTCAGTTTTCTTATTCTAATTTCAGATACTCATCGAACAAAAATACTCATGTGTGACAGACTAAATTTGTAACAACTGACCATCAATGGCCAAAACTGGAATTTCACAGTCATAGCATGGGCGTAATTTTTTTACTTTTTTTTCTGATTTTGTTGAGATTCATTCCAAGAAGAAAATGATAAGAATGTCCTTCTCAGATTTAACCTTTGTATGGAGTGCACCTGAAAGCAGCCCACACCTATGTCACACTTCATACCTTGCCTCTTTTTGTTTTCTAAGTTTGCCTCCCGCTGGGGACAGTGTGAGAGATTTTCATTTTCTCATACTTTCTGGGCTGGTTAATTATTACATTCATATCAGCAATTCTTTTTTTAGCTGGGGCAATCTTGATCTAGATGCGATCAACTTAAATACGTGAGCTGTTCTTAAGTTTTTACTCTTATTTTACATTCCCTGCTATTTTTAAATATTGAAGAATATAACAAAAAACATTATGGAAGTTCTTGCCAAGAGAAAGAACTACAGGAAGCTTCTGCTCAGCCTCCCTGTCCCCTCCCTCATTTTTCAGAAGTCATTTAACTACTGTGAAAGTAAGAGGAAACATCATCAAATTTTAGATCCCTGTAGTGCAAAAATTAGGGATAGCATCAAGTAGATTGTCAGTCTATCCTTAAGCAGAAAGTTCTGTGAAGCACAGGATAAAAATATAGGTCAGACTGCACAGAAAAGATAAGGGAAGTTAGATAAACAGTGCAATTGGTAGGAAAGTTTTTTACCAACTTTGTGTTTACTAAAAGGTAATGATTCACGAAAACAAACTACACAACAGTTTGCTTAGACACTTTCCTGATTCCGTAATTTTAAAGAATAAAATATTGAACATTTGTTCAAACATCCCATGTTTACATTTAAAAAAAAAACAAAACAAACAAACAAAACTAAGCTGTGGAGGTTACTGAGATAAAATGATACTTTAGAGTAAAAAAACTTAACCTTTTTTAAAAATTGGAAGAATTAGCAGAGTATTTTGACTAATATGAAATATTCTTGGTGTCTCAAATAATGAAAATGTTAATGAATGGAGTTTTTTTTTTTTTTTTTTTTTTTGTCCTGGTTTAGGAAAATTGGAAAAATTCTGTAGGGTAAGTGTGTCAGTTTCTTTGCAATTCCCCCTAAAAATACACACCCTGCTCTAGAAAGACCTCACTTCTATAGTTGGGACAAACTGAGCTCATGTGTTAAGAAGTATTGTGAACATTTTCCTAGATTTCAGAATTTCTCTGTAACATTTATAAAAAACAGCCCTCCATAAGCATATATAGCTAAATCGCTTGAATAGGTTCTCATCTCACGATCACTGGAAAAACACTGTTTTTTCTCACATACATTTTAAGTATTTCTTTAGAAATTCTCTTTTATAGTGTCAGTCTGTCTTTATATCTTTCTGCTGTCCTTTTCCGATTGTAGTAGGCTAGCCAGATGCCTGGTTTGGGCAGGATAGTTCAAAATTAAGTGTTTATGCCTCAACATTTCAATTAGTATTATTTTTGTGTGTGTGTATATTAAATTTTCAGGAAGGACATATGATTTTTTCTGAGATCAAATCTTCATCAGAGTTACAAGAACCTATGAACAGAAAACAGTGAGATAGGGCCTTAAGACACTGGAGTATCATCCGGCTACTGCAGGATTATGATAGAAGTATGCTCTCTGAGTCCCAGCTGTTTGATTTTTTTTTCTTAAAGTGATCAATGTATATTGCAAACATGACTTGTATATTTTTTTAAGCGGTCAATGTATATTGCAAATATGAGTTAATAATCTTCTTTTAAAGCTCTTCATGCATATGGATTATCTTGGTCTCACTTATTTTCTCTTTCCATAGTCTAGAGAGGTCTGAGAATAGAGAAAGGCTGCTGCTTACTTGCTATGTAAAACAGATTGCAAAACACAGACACTTCCTGGGAGAGCAGCGACTTATACTCACAGCAGAACCCCTGCAAGACTGTCCATTTACAAGGTGCCTGTTAAGAAATAGCCCTGAAACCACAGAACTTGAAGTTTAAGCAGAGGGCAAAAAAGGAAGATAGGCAGTAAGATAAAGGAGGAGTTTTTCTATTTTACATCTTAGAAGCTGAGTCATAGAAAGATTAAATAACTTGCCCAAGGTTATACGGATGCTTAGTGCCTTACACTAAGCTGATCAACCCTATGTTTGTTGTTGTATCCTTCTGTAATAAACAATATTAATCTAGTATGAAAGAAGATGATGTTTCCACATCAGAAAAAAAGTCCTTTCACTGTATGTTTATGGGCTTTTTTTTTTTTTTTTTTTTTTCCCTTAATGGACTTGCTGTAACCGCTTTAAAAAAAAAAAAAAAGTTAGAGCTTGTCTAATAACCTGGGTCTGACAGAAGAAACACCAGCTATTACAGAAGCTTTGGTACCCGCCAAAAGCAAAATGCAGGCCATAATATGTAATAAGAAAACTTTCATGACCCTTACCAGTAAACTGTGTCTAAATGGAAAGTTCTAGAAACTTATACTTGCTGCTGTGAATATCTGTTACAAACCTAGATGTTCTAGACAAGTTCAGTTGATTTGATTGTACTGTGATCTTTGGCTGCTATTGGAGAGTAACAAATGGAGCATGAAGCAAACAGAACTCTAGGAGGGAAAGCACATGGAGATGGCTATGTCTGATGCAGGGGAAGCTGTTTGGGGAGCATGTGAGAAAAGAAAGGGTTTGTATGTTCTTTGGTGTAAGCCTTTCTGTGTATTTTATATATGTATATATATATGTATATATAAAATAAATAAAATGTATATAGCTGTATAAAATCTGAGAGGCCAGGAAGACAAGAGAATTGGATGTAGGCTGTATTATTTTTTATTTCTGTCTGCCAATACCATATCAGTTTGCTCATCCTGTTTATGCTAACAAAAGTGTGTCTGGGAAATACTGAAATAACTTTGAAAAAATACTACCTGCATGAAAACATCATAGCCCTATTCCATAGTTTTGGATCTCTATGCTGTAACAAGCCAAGTGAATTTTATGGAGTACAGTAAGATATACATGGCTTAAAAGGTAGTTCTTGTCTGTAGCACAGTTATAAAATGCTGTCAGATACATGAACTTTTCACCTAAAACTAAAACCTCTTTTCCAAGTTTCATGTGCATTGTTTCCCTGTTCTTCTTGAGACACTCCTCCTGGTGCTCTAGTTTAGCTTGCCAGAGCTTGCAAAGAACAAGGATGTGGGAATAATGAATTATTCTATTAATTTATTATTCTTGATGAATAGTAAATTATTCTAATAACATTTACTATTCTATTCAGTTACTACTGGAGAATAATTAGCCGGGAATAGCTTCTAAGAAGTTTTTCCAAAATTAGACTTTAATAGTTTTACTGTGTTTATCTTCACCTGTATGAAAATGTTTGTAGCTCTCCCCACTTAACTGTTCCCACCTCCTTCCCCACTCAGACATGTATCCGCTTCCCAAAGCTACTGTATTGTTAAAAATGTTAATCTCCTCCTCTCCCCAAACCCCAGCCTCTTCCTTCACATAGCTGAACCCCCAGTTCAGACAGAAACCCTTCCTCTAGTCAGATGCATCTTGTCTGTGCTAATGAGAAGTGTAGGTGAATGGGGGAAAGACCTGAATGAAGATCAAAGAATAGGTGTGTCTGTATGAGAATAGAGGTTATAGGTAAATGAAAGGAGGTGATTATGGAAAGATACATATATGAGTAAAAGAGAGGTGCAGCGTCTGTGCAGGTGGTATATCCAGCTGAGGTTTTAAGGCCGATGGGACTAAGGAGGAGCTGTCTGTTTGCCTCCATGCAGAGGACTCTGCTGCTGTCTTAACTTTGACCAGTACTTATGTGGGGCTGCAGTGTTTGCCATTACTAGATTTTACTCTGTGTTTTGAGCTCTTGACTTTCTTTCCTGGTTTCTCCTGGTATTTCTAGTTTCCCAATTTAACAAAAAAGTCGTACCCATGGTAAATCTCCAGATGGCCTTTCTTCTTATCAAGGCAGGAAGAGCTGAACTGTGTTTTGTTGTTTTGCTTTAGAGCTGTTGTGGAGGAGGGCTGCTTTTCTGCCTGCTGCTACCTACCCACACTGAATATTCCTCTATCTCTATATGATTTGCATATGTGACTGAATTCTATATTCATCCAAAATCAATGTTTCATCTTCACCAGCTTCCCTTCCTTCCTTTTATGGAAAGCAGGAACTTTCCCTCCCTATCTTTGTAGAAAGAATATAGCTTCTATGAAAGATTTAATATATACAATTCATTGTGAATATCATACCAAATAATACATATGAAAACTTAATGTTACCTTACATCCAGTCTGTCTTCTTATCCAAAGTTTTTTCACTTGCCAGTATAATTATTATTGATATAAGTAGTATAGATGTGGCTGACTGCCTAGTGCATGACCAGTTGTATATTTAAATTGGATTTGATTTTGGATCCCACTCACTTCCCAGCCAGTCTGGTACAAGAACATCCATTACTGCTTTTAATTCTGGGTGTCTGTGCTATAAATTCAGGGTATACTCTTGCAGCAGCTACAAATATCCTTTGTCATGATGTTGAACTTTGGAGTACAAGAGTAGTAAGCCCAGAAGAGCTACTGCACTAGCTTGTACCTTGGCTCCATCTAGTACTGTATCATGTCTCTGACAGAACCAGCAGAAACTACTTGGGGAGCAAGATGAGAAACCAGTCAAGGTACAGAATATTTATTTTCCCGGTCTGTCTTCCCAGCTCACAGCAAACAATGGCTTAATTTAACCACCAAATGTTAATTTGTTATGTTTGCTATCCAAACATTCCAGTAGATGAGCACTTAAGCACCTACAGAGCTTTAAAACACTTCCCCCAGGTTGTGCCCTAAGATGATCGTGAAGTTTCATCTCCCTTGGCTTTCCCAGGATCTTTGGATTTTCTCAGGTTCCTCTCAAGAAGCATGCCCTGTGAATGTGTGTTCCTGATTCAGTCTAGTTGAAAATATCCGAGGAAAAAAACAGTCTCTTACTGAAACTCAGGATGGCATTAGTTTTCATGAATGTGAACAGGGAAAAAAATTCTTATGAAAAAAAATAAATTTGAAGAATCTTATTAATTGCCATTGGTCTGGTCCATTCCTTTTTAAGAGTGCCATAGAAGCATTATAGAATGAAAAATAGGTAACTTATAATTAATAACGGTCATTTTAATAGACAAATTGCTGTTTTCATAAGGGATCCCAGACCCCCCATTTGAGAGCACTTTGATTTATTCCCTTGTTGGAATTGCAGAAAAAAATTAAAAATATTAAGAATAAAATAAAGTTTTCCTGGGATATGTACCTATTTTATGTCAGCTGCCAAACCTAGGATAGAATGTGCAACGTGAAATACAAGGGGGAGAACGTTATCTGCATTGGCAAATCTTGTCAGTGGGAGCATTTCTCTGCTCCAGTACTCATATTGCAAAACTTCTTGTTTGCACATACATCCTCTACATTTTAAGAGTTGCTTTAGGCTGTAAAGAGAGAAAAATAAGTTAACAAGTCAAAGGTTGTAATGCTTCCAATCCTTTGTCTGGGCAGGTTGATAGAGATGGTGAGAGATGTGTAGATTTGATTTGTATGGCATGTAAAATGGTCTTGAGATGATAAGTGAAAGGAATCCTGTATGCAGTCCTGTCACTGTCAAATAGAACCAGTTGGGACAGGGTGAGTGTCTTTTTTGACATTGCAAAAGAAAAAAGAAAAAAAAAGATTGAAAATAGATTGCACTTATCTAATATCACTAATGAAACCACAGTGATGTCAGTTCTGATCAAGCTGTAATCGGAGTTGCTGATTGTGTGATAACAGGCTTCCTTTTTACGTGTTTTCTACACGTTTGCAGTGGAAAAGGCCATAAATGATTAACTGTGGGTGAGTGGAAATAGTGAAGAAAAAAATAACTTTGCCACAACAACAACAAACGAGAGAAGGAGAGGACTTCAGAGCGAATGCAGAGGGGAGGAGGAGAAGAGAATTCTGAGTATTATTAAACATGTGAAAGAAGACTCATTTACTTTATAAGAAGTAGATCACTCACACAGACACATTCACAACTTTGTGGTCATTGAAATTTGCGTAAGTGCTATTAATCAGCTCACCACAGATTATCATAGCTATTTCTTTGGAAATGACACTTAAATTTAAACCTAGTGTTAAAAGGGAAAGCAGTAAAAGCATGAATCAAACAATAAGAAAACCCACAGCACTTTGTAACAAGTTTGCTTAAATCCCTTTGGATCAGATTCTGACACCTTTACTGAAAGTGAACTGAACCTTACTCAGTAAAAAGTTCTTTTTGAAGCCAGTGGGGTCAGAAGAGCAAGTATGGTTCAACAATAATAAACCCCAGCAAAATATCTCTTTTAAACATACCTACACTTAGGATTCTGTAAAAAGTTATTGCCTATTGCCCAGTATCCTGTTTGCTAGGCACAGAATAAAGGATTACCCAGGGGTAGATTTACTTAGGGTGGATAAGCCATCACAGCCTCTCCCATTAGCACCGCCTGTATAGTTCATGCACTTTGTGTCACCTGACTTGATTGCAGCAGCATTTCTGTGTCACTGCTTCCATTCATAGCACTGGCTGGATCTGTCCCTATTATTGTCCAGAGCCAGGACATTCTTATGCTGATTAACGATACCTATCTGAATCTGAACAACTGACTAGCTAAGGAAGTGTCTGCAGAGTGTGCAGCCCTATGACAGATACCTGAGCAGGCTCTCCTGGAATTCATGCGGCGTTGCACAAATACGTGCCCAGAAATACAGCTAATTACCTGTTGTGAGTCTCTTTCACAGGTTATTCTGGAGTTTTTATTTTCAAAGCAAACTTCTTTGGAGCTCTCTGCATCATATGATACTGAATGGCATTGACCCTGATAAGACCACATATGAATTCAAATACATTTTGCCGTGAGAAAGAATATTAGGAAGAGATTTATGCAAGATATAAAACTTTAACTCCTTTGTTTAAATTGGTAGCTTAAAAGGCAAAATACAGAACCTTTAACTTTTTAACTTTCTTTTTAATTGAAAGGCATTCCAGACTCTACCTAATTTTGTAATAAATATTTCAGAAAATAACAAATGCCTATGCCATGCGACAGCAGAATATAACTTTCTGTGTTAAAATCAGATTTTATTATATTTAGACTCCTAGTATCTATTGATAGAAAACTTTTGAAAACAGGGACCATTATGAAATTCAGAGGGATTTCATTTCATCCACCTACAGACCTCTGTCTGAAAATGTTCTTTCCCAAAATAATCAAATTAAAGAATCCAACCTATCTAGATGGTGTTTCCTAAATTAATGCTTCCACTTTAAAATGCTTGGGTGGCATTCAGCTGCCAGAGCCATCAAGGTGGTAGATATGTAGCAAATGATAAATGTGGAGTCAAAACAAGTTTTTTGTTTGATTGTTTTTAGAAAAAACACTGAAATATATGAAATATAGCAGAATAAAGTATAACCAATGTGTCTGCTTATAAGTTGTTATTGCTGGTGAATGCTGTCATTAAGGTAGTCAATAACTGACTCTATCAACCTTTCTCCAAGCTGGACCCCACTGCTGCTTGGAAAAAGAGAAAGGCACCTCAGCAGGCTAAGTAATACACATGCTTAGCTGGCTAACCACCTGTCTCAGAAACTTTAAAAGAAAATACAGTCACTAATTAATTTTAAAAGAATAATAACTGCTCCCTCTCCCACTATAGGTGGGTTCTAGCAGTCCTCAAGGACTCTGAAGGAAGCAGGTAGGAGGCTGTTGCGAGTAATCTATTGTACCTTTCTGTTCTATCTCCCCTAAATTTTTGTTTTATTTTTCCTCTTCCTCAGGACAGGAGTGGAGTTCAACACATGTATAGAACAGCCAGACTGTTACCAGTATTATTTTATAGCAGAAGTAATTTGTGATTAGTGTAAAAGTCTTCACAGATTTATTCCTGGATACGTTTTGGGCAGCTAAGAAACATGAGTTGTATTTGTCCAGAAGTACATGGAAGGGTAGCAGCTTTCAACTTCTTATTACTTTGTGTTATCTGGATAACATTGCCATGCAACATTGTTTGGGTAACATTCCTTTAAATGCAGAAGACATTTTGTCCTTCAAGTCTGCTTGATAATGACACTAGCTAAAAAAATCTGCTGATCAACTGAAGTATGTGTGAGCTACATAATCCGTGGATGGATGGATGGATGGATGGATGGATGGATGGATGTGAGATCACACTTGTTACAGCCAAGGGGTAGATCTTTACCTAGTTTCCCCATTGCTCTCTCTAGTTTAATTTGGTCTTGTTTATTGCATTTTTTTAATGTATTTTAGAAGCCATCAGTTAGACTAGACATCAACAGATAGACGGCTTCTTTTCATTGGGAGTAAATTTTTTCCTGTTACTCCCCAGAGCTGCAATGCAAAGAAATGATGGACTCTGAAATGTCCCTTTGCCTCTCTGCAACTATTGAACTAGCTGAGGTGTCTGTAAGTCAATGAAGTGAGACAGTCATGGTCATCTCCAGAGTAAAAACATTTTTATTGTAGATCGCTATTAAGAAGATATGAATTGAGGATTTCAGTGTTTGAGAGGAATGCACTTGTGACAATGTGTATATATACCTATATATGTGTATACGTATTTAGAAACATTTTTATATTACTACATTTTTAACGCACTTTTATAAGGATTATTTTACAGGAGTAAGATTTCCCCAAATGGAAAATTCTGGGTATTCCTTTTTACATTTTGTACAAAAACAGAGGGATAGCTGAAATCTCTAAAACTATTTCTGAAATATGAACTGAAGACTTAGGGAAAATATGAGACATATCTGTAGAATCCTCTTAGATATTTGCTTCTAGAATTAAAGGCTAAAAAATAGGAACTAATTTCTGTTGGCTTTTTTTTTTTTTAACATTTTCATAGAAAAATAAAGTGATGGATATTATAATATCAGCTTACAATCCAGGAGTAACATCTTTCCAAAACATCCAAAGCACAAACAAAAGCAGAACTTAATATATTTATAAAAAATCTTATTTAAAGAATATTATTAAAGCCTATGTGTAATATATTTTAGGATATTTTAGTGGACTTGTACATTTAAATCCAAAAAAAAAAAAAAAAAAAGAGGTCATCTCTCATCCTTTTTTTTCTCCAAAGGAAGAGAGAGTAATATTTTAAAGTGATTAAGAATTGGCTAGCAGTAAACTCTCCATTAAACATTCAAACATGATAACAGAACTCTGACATCATTAAAAAAAGAAAAACTAGCTAAATATTACAGTAGCCATTACATCTTTATAGACCTTTTTTTTTTTTTTTTTTTTTTTTTTTTTTTTGTATATTTAATATATGGGCGAGAACTAATTACTAGCACTAATTTTTGGTGATTTTAATGATGAGCACTTTTCTACCTAGCCCATGTGATATCTTGCTTACCTAAATTACTGTCAGTAATTATTATTGTTCTGTGTTTGGAGTAATAGTGTTCAATGAACCCGTTGAATGTCCCACAGTGCTGTGCCCTGTACAGAAAGGAAAGATAGACATCTCCTGTATCACTGCTGGGATTCTTCATATAAGGTCACCTCATCTATGTTTTCTCTTTTTGTAAGGGATTTTGATGTGTTATTAAAGAGAAGGCACTTGTGTGAAAAAAACTGTGTTGATTTCTTCTGTCATGTGGTTGAGAAGATTTAAGCCCTGCTATATCCGATTTCCAGGTGATAAAAGAAGCTGTGGAGATGCACTGGTAAATTGAGGGAAAAGTGACAAATAAATGATGGGTAGATGAAAACTGATTTAGGGATTAAACGGATGCATAATCTGACCCCAGGCTAAAATGCGAAGCATAAAATTAATTAAATGAGAGATTTTGGATTAGGGAAAATGGAAATTCAGCACCTTCTTCAGAATATGGAGAAGTATATGTTTGCTGTTTTAAAGTTGCCCAGAGAAGGGAAAGAATATTGGCAGGGAGTTGAAGACTCTTGGAGACTTCGCTGCCACTGTGAGGCAGGGATAGCTCAAACAACTGCTGTTGCTTCAAGGGGCATATCCCATGAAGGGATATGTCATATGCCCCATCCCTGGAGGTGTTCAGGACTAGGTTGGATGAGGCCCTGGGCAACCTAATCTACTGTGTGGCATCCCTGCCCATGGCAGGGGTTGGAACTAGATAATCTTTAAGGTCCCTTCCAACCCAAGCTATTCTATGATTTGTCCTGGTAACAAACAAGACTCTAATGTGATAGGCATAATATTTTACTGATGAGACATCACAGGCAACTGGGAAGAGGTAGCTGAAAAGTGTCTCAGAAAGTGCCATGATTTGGGAAACGTGTTTTTTTTTTAGACAGTTTTACTAATGATTTTTCAATTTTGGAATTATTACTGAAGGGTAGCTAATAGGTTATATAAATAAGGTTACTTTCAATTTATTTAAAATTATTAATAATACAGCATAATAAATATAGATAAAAGTATTCCTAAGTATGTAAAAATCAGACTTTAGTTTTTATGAACCATAGTTTCTACTACCAAACATTTGGTTGTCACAGTTTCATGTATTTAAGGTCCTTTATTAACGTTATTTAACTTTATTAAGGGGTTTATTAAAACCCCTACTCTGTTTTTGGCTAGTGAACATACTGTTACCTCTTCTAGATTTTTCAGTATAGTAACTAGTCCTTTAAATCGAAGGACTTTCAGATACAGCATTTAAGCAGAGTTTTTGTGTATTTTGAAAATATCCATTTCCCTGCTTTTCTGCCAGTGTCTTGATAGCTTGTTTTTGTTGTTGTTGTTGTTTGCTTTTTATCAGCGATTCTTTCATTTTTTATGTATTTTGTTTCTTTTTAGAATGCATAGTTAGGGTAAATTAATACAGAGACTATCTGGGCATCAATTGGGGGTGCTCAAGGCTGAAAACAGTGTTCTATTGTAAAATTCATTACATTTTCAGAAAAAGTTGTATTGGTAAAGCTTATTTACAATGTTTTTCTGTTTCAGTATACTCTGTAAGCAAGAAAAATCTCTCTTCATTTAGATACCTCTTTGTAATCATAGTGGACATTTTTTTCTTGGAGTGTATGCTTCATATTTTATTTATAGTGAGTCCTAATAACAGCAAAACAATTCCCACCGGTTTTCCATATTTCTACCATTATGATCAAGCCAGATATGTTAATCTGTACAAAATCAAATGGTTTGCCTGGATTTTATGGAGTCTTTCCCTAATTTGGGGTATTTAGAATACAAGAAGTGTTTTTTTTTCAGGCTATATGGGAAACTTTTAAGTAAGTGTTAGGTAAAGAAAGCAAATTTGTTTGGCAAAGTGATAATCTGAAGGAGTTTCTATTTTTAGATTCCTTCTCAAGAAGAGAACATTTTCTCCCTAGTTCTAAAGCTCATACCTTTCAGAGATGCCTTTTCAGTGATTCTTTTGTTCCATTCTCACTGGAAAGCACATTGGTTTATGAGCATCTTCAATCTGACAAATTTTTTGTTTTCATAAAGTGTTTGTGCATTTGTAGTCTATTGTCATATTGACAGGGTTAAAATATACATTGACGTGCTGAAGTTTTATAGGATGAACATTTTGATCCTTTTGATTAGTTCTACTTTTACAGTAAGCTAATAAAATTATACCTCATAAAACATCTATGGTGGAGGCATATATTAATATTGTATTTTTATTGCCTTGGCTGTATGGCAATTAAAAGACATGGCAAAGATCATCTAGTAAGTGTTGGTGGAGTCAGTCTACTGCTGTCAAAACAACATTCCTAGTGGTAATAATGGGATCAATTACAAACCTTTGTTTTAGCTCCTCCTTCCCTCAAGATAAAAAGGATCAAAATAAAACAGCAGATTTCAACAGATTTGGAAATAAAATTGTTAGTAGAAATGATTACTGAAAATGTTGAAAAACACAGACTGTTATTCAAAAACAATTTTGTTAAAAGTCTTTTACACATCTCGTGCATTTTTTGAATCCAATGGAAGGGTTGTTTTCTGTAGATAAAAACAACAATAACAACAACAAAAAAAAACCCACAGAGCAAGTATTGAGAAGCAGTGATGATTCTAGGCTTATCTTAATTTCTAAATTCGTGGTGACTACAAAAGTATTAAGAAGTTATTTCTGATTTATATTGTTGCAAGCTACCCACACATTATAGTGGGTAAAAATAAATCAAGCCATGTTTTATACATGCTGGCACTGTTCTCATAGGAGAAATCAGGAGAAGCAGTAGTGATTGCAACAGGTACAGGCACTAGGGGTATGGAAGTATCTGTTATACTCTGCTGCCTCATATACAGGAAAATAACTTGAATCAAAATTAGGCTGGGAGATTTTGCAGAAAATAAGCTAATGGAATTATCTAAATGCCTGCTATTCTTTTAAAAATGGTTAAAGTCATAAAGTGGAATATCAGTCCTAAAATTACATTTAAGGTTTTTTTTAGCAATACTGAAATAAGAACCTTTTTCCCTTTGTAACATCCCCTATTTGCTGTGGTGGGCATCAGCCTCTGTGCAATATCAAGACCTGGTCCCATGTGGCTGGGGCACCCTATATGAAGGACACACCACAGCCAGTGCAGAAAGTTTGATACTATGTATGGGCAGCCCTACTGTAAATGTTGTATATAGTAACATTGTGCACGTGCAGAGCAATTCTACAGTGAGTGTCCAGTGATGCTGGGCTGCACAGAAGCAGAAACTCTATCTGGGTGTGGGGGTTGTGTGAGATATCCATCATCACCTCCCAGGTACACCTTTTTCTTCTGTCTGAGAGAGGAGCCACAAGGACAATCAGTAGTGTGTTTAATTTCAGTTTTATTCTGCTTGTGTTAGTAATGACTCCATGGGAATCAGGTGGTAACTCTCTTACTGCACAAACCATTATAGTTTCAGCATTCACCACTCCATGATCCTTCCTGCACTTACGAGATGGTAAGTTAATGCAATCACAGCTGAGCGGCAAGTGTGGCACATTAGATACCTACTGCAATCTCAGTGGGTGACATTGTGCCATGAATATTAAGGAGCCACACCCTCTGAAAGGGAAACTCTACCAACTCCAGTGAAGCTGTGTCAGTTTATAACGGGTGAGAACCTAAGTCTCCAATTTTACAGGACTTGACTATATATTTGAAATACAGGCTAATAACCTAGTATATGAAACAAATGTTTACAACCAAAACCTACATTTTAATTAATGTGTAGAAAGTAAGATGTTTCTTTTTCAAAATTAAAACTTTGTTATTCCTGTCACTTGATGCTGATGACTGTTAAATAGATTTGTTTCCCTCTTCTCTCTAAAACTTAATGTTTTGCTTTTAACTTCTGCTTCAATAATGTTTGTCCACCACATCTAGTAACTCAACCGCTTTCTCTGCTAATGACTCACTTGAATTTTCGTTCCCTTTTTAATCTCTTCTTTGCTCTCCATTACTTTGTTTTAATGTCTGGAGGATCCTGGCAGTTTTAATTCTAGTTTACTACTTAAGGACAATAGATTTTTTTATTTTTTATTTTTTGAGAAATCCTTAATTTCACAACAAAAGTATTTTAAAAAATGTTAATTTTCATAAATGTTTTTAGTTTTTGAGTTTAATAGCATGTGTCATTATTCTATTCTTTCCTCTTAAACATTAGAAGAAGAAAAGATAGAGAAAGAAAAGCAAAAATTATTCTCATTTTTTTGGAAACATTAAGTAGGATATTTCAAATGGGGGACAACTTGAGTTAAATGACTCTGTAGTCATTTATAGTCAATGTACCCTGGTCAGTGGCCAACATCTGGACTGGAACATGGTACCTCCAACTGTAAACAGTGGTGGTGGTTTCACTTGCAGGTTCATCAATATTTTGCCAGAGTTTATTTTCACCTTTAATATTACCGACACTCATGTCTTCAAGGTCATATGAGTCTATTGTGCTGTCCATGATCATTCTGAACAAATTCATTATACTGTTTTGGATGAGAGGATTTCCTCGTTTTGCTCTTTCTATGACCTAAATCCATTTCTGTGTTTACATATATACAAATATATATACATACAGGCAGCAGAAAGGATTGTGGGTCTCCTTCCTTTAAGGTGTCTCTTAGCATTTGCCTGAAGATCATTTCCAGATATGCCACTTGCCTTAAAGCAGAAAAAGTACTGAGAGTAATCTGAATCAGCCAGCTATATTTTGAATTACATCTTTGGACACTTTCACAGATTGCTCATTTCAGGAAAAGGCCTCTGAATGTGATTGAGGAAGATATTATTTTAAATGTAGAGAATAGCTTTTTTTTTTTTTTTTTTTTTTTTTAATTTTAACTCAATAATCAGCCTATAATATATTTGTAAAATCTTGATTTATGTTGGTCATTGTAGAAATTGTTTACTATTTCTTATATAAAATTTTGAACATTTTAATTGTTATAGTATGCTTACAATGCTATTATATTGATATTGTTTAGTAGTATTTGCAACTCACCTGCAAGCCCCAAAATGGATGCTTTATTGTCCAAATCTTCCTTTGTGAAGCACTGCCTATGGGATGTGTTGTCACAGAACAATCTAAGCAGAATGTGGCTTACTATTTCCATAACATCTGTCTTTTCTACTATAGAACAGATTAACAATTATGTCTTAAAAAAAAAAAAAAAAAAAGGAAACAAAAATATGCAGCTTAGACAGCAGTAGCTGGCTGTGCAACATGTATGTCAGAGGAAAGGTCTCTCCCACAGTGCAGCTGGTAGGGTTCACACTTTCCCTTCTCATTGTACAAGAGAATGCTATATTATTTCTATTACAAAATGATTGTCTGAGGGGGAAAAAAATAGAGATAGCAGACTCCCCCACCCTCCTCTTTCCATGCATGCAAGGGTTTTCAATTGTGTTAAGCAGTATAGCAGAAGAATTTTTTAAATTAGCGTTTTGTTTTAGCAATGGTTGCTGATGTGTACATGTAATACAGTTTTAATCAAATCCCAAATGCTGAAGACCTTTCAGCAGTATCTTAGGCAGCACTGTGCAATGCTTATTCCACTTGAAGTGGCCACTAGGGAGGTACAATTAGCTGTTCCCATGGAGAAGTTTGTTATACTAATAAATAATAAGTAGTGTAGGTAGAGATGGAATCAATTAAAGATATTTTTGACCATCTAATGGTTTATGGGAATACTAAATAATTGACAACAAGTTTTGACTATGTGTTCCATAAGCATGTTTTATTGTAACTAAAGTGTGACCACAGAACAAGGAATGACTTTGTGTTGATGGGCTAAAAGGTTAACTTACACCACTTTCTTAAACATCACTGCTCAAAATGTTCACTGTTAACCCTTTCTAAAGAGTTAAAATATAGACATAAATACATTTTTACTCCATGCTGAAGCTGCTACTGCAAAGCTCATTTTCCTTATATTTTTAAAAAACTAAAATATATTTGTAATGTCAGGAATGTGAAAAGTTATTGCTATCTATATTTTCATGTCTGCTTGAATAATTCAGAATTCATTTTGTTATTTAAGACGTATTTGACAAACTTATTTTAGCCATAGCTTAATCACTCTTATTTGTCTGAAGTAAAAATATTGACATAGATTCAAACCCAAATCAGCTCTAGCCATCCCTTTGGGGAAAAAAAGGATTTGTTCAGTAGTATTTGCTGAAGGCAAAATTCAGCAAATAAAAAGTCAGACTCACCAGCTCTTTAAGTCTGATTTGTTCCACTCTAACAACAGCTAGTTTTTGAAATTTCCCTATTATTAGAGAATTCGTGAATGACATAGACACTGTCATAGCTCTTATATCACCTTCTTTAAGTGAAGAGAATTAAATGGAAAAGCTATTGTGGGCACAGATATTTGAAGTCAGAAAGATCAAACTCAAGGACTGAAGCTAAAATACGCAATATACAAAAATCACAGTTCCTAGTACACTTCAGTACATTTCAGGTTCTATTGAAAAGCCAAAAAAATGTAATAGTTGACAATTGTTCTCATTTTTTATTCTTTCTTTTTTCAATTAGGATGATGGTGATGATAATTATAATAATAATAGTATCTTAGAATATGATGGTAGTAAAAGTGGCTATTATTATTACCTGCCAGGTCATAAACAAAGATGATTCAGTGACTGATAATGATTTGAATGAAATCATGTTTTCAGTATTAATAGATGAAATTCTATTTCTGTTCACTTTGTGAGTGGATGTATCCACATTACTTTTACCCTCAGAAAGGACTTTTAAATTTTTAATATTATTAGCAGAGTTTCAATGAAGTAACAAAAGGATGCATGTTTGAATCCTTTATTTATCCAATATAAATTAAATACTTTGCACACATGATTCCTTCCAAAGAAAACTGGAACAATTTAGGCTACACAAAGTTATCATTATTTTCAAAGAACATATGTTGAACTTTTTCAGAGACAATCATGCAGGAAAGGTAGAGAATCTATTAATCTTTATCACCAATCTCCTGAGAAGTTTAAACAAATTTGCATAAAGTTCAACACATATTATGAGGTTCTATATAAAATAATGTTCTTTTTAGGTTGCTACCTGAATCTCTGATGTTTCTAGCAGATACTGGTGCGCAGAGTCATTTGCCATCCAAAAAGACTATAGTTGCGTGTCACTAACACACTGTACTTGAACTCTGGAAAGCTGGTTTATACACTTAGGTAGGAAAGAGGGGCAAAGTGTTTCATAGTCTGCCTCATTCCAACTTTCTGCTTTATTCTTCCCTTAGCTTCTTGTGGCTTCTATTGGCTGATTTGTTCAGTGAATTTCAGTGTTCTTCTTTCTTCAATGGCTGCTTCCATTAAGAATTGGAAGTACATGTACTCTTCCATTTCTCAGTCTTCCATTCCCCCTATTTTCCAACTCTGTTTTCTCCATGTTCCCTAGCAATCTATTCACAATCCGTTTCTGTACCCCTGGTCCATATTGTCATTCACGCCAGACTATGCCCATGGAAAATCCTTGAGAAAATAAACTGTGAAGTTCTGCTAAGTCTCTTCTGAACATGTATATGTACATAACTGTCAACTGGGCCAAAATGGAATTGATTTTGTTAACAGGAGCAAAAAATGTTTGCTCTCTATTCTGCCTTAAATCACAGTTGTGCTACAAATCCTCAATTAAAATATTGCTAGAAAAAATGCATCTGCACATCTATACAAATTCATTTACTCTGCCTCTGAAACAGCTACATTAATTTAGTTGAAAACTTTTTTTTTTTTTCTTTTCCCCATACATTCCTTCAGAATGATATATTGAGTTGACTGGAAAAAAAAATCAAGGAGGTTAAAGGTTAGTAAAGTTATACGTATCTGAAATCACAGTCTTTTCACAGTAACAATAATCTACTTTTTTGACAGTGTGGCAAGTAATCAGTAGCTAGAACTACATTAGTATTCTAGTTCAGATCAGGAGAACACTGCTAAAATGAATTTTCTTGTTGCCCCACGTAACTTGTTTTGATTCACATTACACATGGTTCAGAGCACATGAACTGGGTACCTCCTGGGTAAAACATAAGCAGAAGATAGTCTCTAGGAGTACATACACCCAATGCACTTCCACTGCTAATGTGTGTTGAGTATATGGGACCAAAACAGAGCTATTCCTAGTTTGGAAGGAATAGGATACTCCTCTGAAATGAATATGGTGTGGACTACAGGACCTAAGCACCAACTGCATTTGTCAGTGCATCTTTGCTCCTGTTGTGCCATACCACTTAATATTGTTCATATGGTCAGCAGATTTGTAAACAGCCATTAAGATGTAGCAAAGTAGGCATTAACAGGTGGATTTCAAAAGTAGAGCTGACCAAAAGGTAAGCTTTCATAAGAAAACTTAAGGCTCTTGAGAAACGGGAGGGAAGTGAGAGGAATTGTGTGCATGAACCTGTGGCAAATGAAATCAAAACATTCACATAAGTTGTGTGCGACTTCAGCTTCCTCTGACTGCTCCTATTAGAACGAGGGAGATACTTTTGTGGAGTCATAAGACTCAAAGACAACTGAACTTTTTGTGTTGATTTGTCATAGTTTCTAAACCTGCTGTGGACCCCAGAGCTTATGGACTCATGGTGACTGCATTTTCTGGTTCTAGGCAGTGTGTTAGAGGAGGACTGTACAAAAACTAAGTTGCATTTCAAAAGTGTTAAATTCCCTGTGGCTTTGTATTCAATATTATACTGGCTTGTGGAAACATGATGCATATTATGCACTGCTTTAGGAAAATCAGCCCTAAGCAGATCCCACAAGTCACTTCTTGATAAGAGCTCAATTTTACCAGTTTTGGAAAAACATTACCTTTTCTATCTAGCTTTTGCTCCCTTTTCTATTATACCATAAAATAAATCAATATTTTGTAGAAAAGAGAGAATGAAAGTTTCTATGGCATGCTCAGAAACATGCTGTGTGCTTTTCCCCGTTTGTCTTTAATCACAAGACCTACTGTCTCATACTTGTTACTTCCTAGCAGTATGATCTATTTAGTAATGGGTAGTTTGAGTTCTGGTGCCCTAAAGCTGATTCAAACCTCTGTGAATGCAGAACTCCGGAAATTCAGTTCATTCACTTTGAAAAGGCCTTCTTGTTATTGATCGTGAAGATTTCTAGCTGTTTTCTGACTGCTGTCAAACCTCCTCCTGGCTGAGCCATTTTGATCCAGCCTTGAGAGGAGCAGTCACAGCAGATTCACTGCATAACAGTAAACTCATTTATTTCTCTTTGTTCCCATCTTGGCTATTTACTTAGGTTTCAAATCATACATGAGAAGACTGTTGCAATTCTCCAGAATTTATCATGTAATTTAATTCAGAATCTGTATGGCAAATCTGATAAAAAGCAGTATAATAAAGGATTCAAGTGTCTAGAATAATTGATGCACAACTTACAACTTACATTTAGAATGAATGTGTCAGTCTTTGGCTGTTTTCTGGTTCTTGAGAGAATGGCTAGTCAGTATTTCTCTGAAGCCAAGGAGAGAATGAGAGAAAATGCCGATGCTGTTTGATACCACTGATTAAACTCTGTGTTGAGTATCTGGAGGCACAGGGTTCAGAGCTTGTTGATGAATCATTTCAAGATTCTTCATGGCTGTACCCAATGGAAAATCTGTGTTTTGGCTATTTTTAAAAGACTGTTTCAGTTAATCCATTTTAAAACTCTTGTTTTCAGTGAATATTAAAATTGTTGAATTTATGGAAGGTGATATTTGTAGAAAAAGATTTTTAAGTTAAGTAGCATTGAGAGAAGTTGAATTTTGAACTGGTATGGGTAGTACCGTTTCAAAAAGTAGTTCCAAATACCACCAAAGAGCACCAAAGTAGCTCCAAGAATTCATTCGGGATATACAAATAAAACTATCTGAGAGTGTTCAGCTGAGAATAAATAAATAAATAAATAAATAAAACACATACAACTGTTTGAATTTGTAAGACTCACACTCAAAAACATGAGCGAGAGTCTACGAAATGTGTCTCAATTATCATGTAACCAGATGAATACATTTCTAAAAAAAAAAAAAAGTATTTTTTTAGAAATTATTTATCATAGCAAGATGATAAATCAGTTAAATATTTATCTAGCTCATTGTTAGACAAGTATATCAACAAAATCATGCTTAAAATTAAAACTGCTTCTATCAAAGCAACTTGAATGTTTAGAGTGGTATTGGCTAGTATCCAGAATAATGTATGATTGAGGAAAACTCCAGAAATGGATTTGGGATTGGACTGAGCTAACCTGTTCAATTAATTAATTGCAAAGCCACTATCAGTAGAACTTTACCTGGACCTTGAGCTGCAGATCAACTTCCAAGAAGTATACTGTGTCTCCATCTGCTGGTCAGCTGTATAACCCTCTGCCTTCCAGGAGCAGGGGTGTAGTAACCAAAGACCAGAAGGCTTTTAATCTCTCTTTTGTCATCAGTGAGCAATTCGTTTGAAACATGAGATTCCCAATACTAAAAGGACTTTAAGAATGATAGTAACCAAGGGGACATACTCAATAGTTCACAGAATGAATAAATCCTTTTATTCCATTCTTTTAAAATCTGGTTTGTTAGCATCCCCATTTTCCCTTCAAAATAGATTAGATTTATACCATTGGGAAAAAACAATGGAAGTTACTGATTGGATTCAAATTTGGAGAAAATTGCAGGATTTCATTTCAGTTAAATCATTAAGAAGAGAAAGTCTTCAAAAAATATGAGTGATAGTCAACAATTCAGGAAGATTAACCAAATCAAATGTTTATCCAAAATGTGATACCTTCATCAGAGTGATTTACACAGATTAAGGATATTAGGTAGAGTTATTAATAAGAAAATATTTATAAATGTATCTTCGCCATAGCTTGAGCTTGTTCCAAGACACAACTGTGAGTCTGTCTTTCTTCTGAAACAGAGTTCTGTTTCTCTTTGGATAGGTTTGGCTCAACAAGAGAAAAAAGTGTATTATATTTAACTCAGTCAGTGACAGATTTTTTGGTGTTAGAGAGAACTCAGTCATATTACACTCTTCCATTCACACTAAAAAACTGGAATAGTTCTGATAGAGAAGAAGATATAAGTACAAAATCTTGCTTCATGTCTCTTATTCTGAGTGGGAATTCAGGTCTAGGTCTTTTGTATCCTGGGCAATGTTCAGAACCACTTTGTGATCATCATACAGTTAATCTGTTTTAAACAGTGTTTTTTTTTTTTTTTTTTTTTTCCTGAAAATTAACAGAAAAACTTCACAGAGGACATTTTGTCCCTGCAGTTAGTTATATAGGCTATTTGCAGTTAAAGGAGACCAGTGCCCTAATCTCTGTTTTATATAAAACAGAACAAACTTCCATGTGGGTCCCTTTCATCACATCTGTCAGTCATAACTTGGCTAATTTCTGGTCATTAGCACAGCTTAGGAGGAATCCCCTTTTAGCCCTTTTTAGCTCTCCAAGTAACACACAATCCAAACTGACAGATTTTTTTCATGAAATGAGGTTTTGGTTGTTAGTGCTATGTATCAATCAGATTTCATTCATTCATAAGTTCTTCTTGT
This sequence comes from Cygnus olor, assembly GCF_009769625.2. NCBI lineage: Eukaryota > Metazoa > Chordata > Aves > Anseriformes > Anatidae > Cygnus > Cygnus olor. The sequence continues at coordinate 38,810,292 of NC_049170.1, forward strand.
ATAAGAGTTAAAAATCCTAGAGAAACACTGGAATATAATTGCTGTTTTTCAGATGTATGAAAAGTATCTTAGCTAGATGTTAAAAATTATAGGTATGGTAATGCATGTGCTCTAGTGAAAGGGAATGACTATTAATGATCTCAGTGAGATTAAAACCTAATGCAGAAATCTTTTTTTAAATTATTATTTTTTTTTCCATACATTTTCATGATTTGCCCTTGTGCCAGGGCCTTTATGTCAGAATCAGTTTTTTTGGATCAAGTCTTCAGCTGGTCTAAGCAATGTAGCTCCATATCATTTCACATTTATCGCAAGAAAACAACTTATGTCAACAAAAATGTTGCAAAATATAGTGAAAATCAAAAGCTGTCATAAAAGTTTACTGAATAATTTTCAGTACAAAACTCAGCTGAAGTGGTAATGAACTAAAATGCCCAACTTACAGATGCTGCAGTTTTAAACAATGAAGGCTACTATAGGTTTTCATGGCTATGACATCATTATATGAAGCAGATGCATCTGTAGTCACACTGCTAACACCAATTTCAACTCTGTCATAGATATGTAGAAATAGAAAAATTACATTTTTGCTTATTAAAAGAGTAGGATACCTAAAGTGAAATTAACAGTGGTTTGACTAAATTGTATGTTACAACGTCATTTTTTATATTAAACATGTAATCAAGGTGCTTTATATACTGTTTATCACTACAACGAAAATGTAGTCAGAATGAACTTCTCTAGCTTGTTAAACTGCCTCTTATTAGCATTGAAACTATATTTGCAGCACATTATCTTAGGTTATTTTTTTTTTATATAAGGAAATTGCCATCAAAGCATGGTTAATCTGAACTGAATTAGATTATAATTGGGGTCCTTATGAATGGGAATTTAAAATTATTCTGTATTGTCATAGGGTAACAATACATTATTAGGATATTAAAAGTAGTTGGCAGCAGTATCATAAGCGTACATTTTGTATTACCACTTTGTGAAAAGTTAACTCTGTTCATTTTTTTTTCTGTTTGCACATCTTTCCAATATCTCCTGTTGTAATAGATTGCAGAAACATCAGTGCATTAAAGGTTTTTCAGCTTTAAAAATTCATCACAGATTAAGATATAGCTTAAAAAATGAGTCTGTCCATAGCCTTTTGAAGTCAATTGAAAGACTGTAACTTCAATGAGCTTTGGATGGGGCCCATAATGTGCTTGTTGCAAAGTAACAGCTGTGCAGGCCTTTGTTTGCAGGAGAATCAGAAGTCTTACATTTGATGGTTGGGATACAGTGAAAAGCGAAAAAGAAGAAAGATGGAGGCAAAATAATACATAGCATTTAAAAATGGAAATGAATGCTGTTTGTCTTAATTAGGAGATGCATCATAAGCCTTTGGCTTTCATTATTCAACTGAAAACATTTAAACAAAAAGCATCTGAAGAGGTCAGAATGTATCTGCGAAGTTTTGGCAGAAGGGCATATGAGCACTGTCTTGCAACATCTTCACAGCTCTTTGATATACAAATAAAGAAGAATGGTAGATCTAGCTGATTTTTTTACTCTACCGTGTACATCTGAGGGGTGTTTTTCACTTATACTTTACAGCAGAAGAAAGTACCAATGACTCAGAACTCAGCTTCTTGGGAGGGTTGAAATGCAAGTACTTTCTCATGTCATATAAGATTACGTATTTGGTAACCTTTAGGAATAGTTAACATTGGCAAAGATTGGCATAATGAAGTCAATTCTATGCACAGTGAGTAGAAATAAATGTGAGAAATCAACATTGTGAGATAAAATCCATTTGAATAGCTAAATAGATTTGCCAGCTGATGTTGACTAAAACTTGTGTGCATATATATATATATATATGCACTTAAAAAAAAAAAGTATAACTGCACAAAAGTCAACTGCCTCCTGGCTGTCATTTGCCATACTGTTTCCTTAGTTAGGCTTTTTAGTAACAGAACACTACATTTATTTTAGCTTTTGTATTGTAATGTCTCCACTATTTTTGTTTTACTCTATGCATGAGATGCTGCTAAGAAGGTAATGGCAGTGGCAACCTCCACTGTTTAGCTGTTATTTGGGCTGCCAGTGTACATGTGAGCTGAATGGTATTAAGAAGGAAAGGTAGAGGCAGAAAGGAAGAAAGATTGATGCATTGGGACCACTCTCCTGCTATCGGGGGAACACATCATATAGTTCCTTCATAAAAGGATCGAGATCTATCAAATATATTTTTGCCCTCAGTCCTCTAAATGAAGGTTGGTTCCAGAAGCTCCTTGCTGTAACCTTGTGAAATGTCTTTTAATTACCAGCAGAATTTTTCCCTTGGCCAATATGTACCAGTTTATTCTTCTGACAACATCAGTCTTAATACTCATCCTTAGTGTCCACCACTGCTGCATTTACTGATGGCAATACATACCCTCTCTCAGCCTTTGTTTTGTTAAGATAAAAAAAGCAATCCTCTTTAGCTTTCTTGCTTATTATGTAGCTGCTTGCTCTATCTTTTCTAGTTTGAGTTCCTTCTTTATCTTAGTGGGCATAGTTGTATATAGTATTCCAGATAAGGTCTTAACAGTATATAACCACCATCTGGAAATATCTTGATTGTGACACCTCGGCCTTACATTTACCATTTCTTGGCTGCACCACAATGGCTATAGCAAAACTCCAGAACACTTGTACCTTGCAGTATACCACATGGTCCTGGCCTCCTTGCTATTCTGAGTACCCAGCTGAAGCACAATTTAGATATAACTGCTGACACTAATGCTAGTAACATATCTGAGGACAACTGTTGCTACCCTGTTATAAACCTGTACAGAAATTACATTTTCAGATAAATGCTTCTAGCCCTTGTGGCTGTAAAGAAAATCCTCCAAATGGTAGCTCAATGTAAAGCCACATAAGGCCAAACAGGCTGCAGTCATTAATGTAGAACTGTGAATGCTCCAGCCCTCTTTTACTTTGAATTAACTGTGAAGGCAAAGTTCAAATGCCTTGATGGGCTTGTATAAAATACACTAATAACTTTCTAGACAAATGCTAGAAGAAATTACACTAGAAAACACTAGTCTATCATAGAGTCCTGAAGGTTTTGGCCACTTAAATTTTAGGAGAGTAAGAAAAAGAAAAAAAAAAAAAAGCCAAACTATTGCTCCTAGTCCTGGAGCAACAAATCACTAACTAATCAAATGGTAGTATTTTGGGAAGCCTCATGCAGATATGGCATAATGGCCAAGCCTTTTAATGATGCTATTTAAACCTTTGAAAAACTCATTTTTGGTTCATGTCTGGCTTGAATGACATTATGGAAAACTCTTGGATCTCCATTCACAGTGTGCTGTCAGCATCTTGTGCAGTCAAACCTTAGTCAGTCAAATGGGGGTTGGTACACCAAATGTTTGGTACACCAAAGGGGTATCTTAGAATATGCATATTCTTATCAGAAGCACAGAAGAAGTTTATCTGGATACATCAACAAGACAGATTTCAGATAGATATTACTGTGCAGAGAATGCTACTATTAAAAGCACTTTGGCACATGAGAATTTTTGGCTAATCTATCTATTAAAGGACATCATTATTTCTTCGTTCATTACCTGAACTGGAGAGGGTATATTAATGGTCCCTAAAGTTGCTACAGTTCTTCCTTACGTTTGGGGAACAAATCATACACTACAACTTGCATTTCCCCAATTCTCAGATGACTAATTTGTCTATTGTGCAGCAAAGAGCAGTCTCTTCCTTACGAAATATTTTAAAATATTATTTTTACTACTTTTTTTTTTCCTTTTCCTCTCAGCTCTTTATGGCTAAAGGTGTCAAAAGCAGGAATATTTTAAGAGTTTTATTTGTTTCATGTTATTGATATCTTACTATAAGTAGATAGTATGCTTCTCAGCTTTTTTTTTTTTTTTTTCTAGATTATCAACTCTGAGATAACTTCTTTGCAGCAAAAACTGGAAATTATAAGCTTTTTAGAGCATCAAATCTGGGCAAAAAATGTAGTAGAAATTCCATTGTGAATATTGGGTTTGCAAAACAGTCTTGGCTCCCTGAAATTTAATAACAGTACCAGGCAGTTTCTTTGATCTTAAGGTTTAAATGTCTCTAAAGAAAACTGAATTAATTTTTTTTTTCGTTTGCACTTGAAGTCATTGTCTTTGTTTTCCTTTTAATTGTTCGATAGAAAATTAATGTGTTTTGGATCAGGCACACATGTGCATCTGTTTGGCCTTGCATAATTTATTAATAGAATTTATTTATTTATTTTTTACTTTCTAAACAGAAAAAAGTGGATTAATATTTTTCATTGTTGATGAAGAGATCTGTATGATGATCTCCATTGCTGATGGAGATCTATATGTAAGCATCAAATCATTTAAGCTGAGTGGGACATTAGGACATTCATAAATATTAAGGTCTAATTCATAAAGAAATTTAGAAGTTGGAGTAAAGCTGACATGTCCAGGAGCAGAATTCAGTGTCACTTCTTAGTTCTAAAGGTCTTAATAGAGCTTTAGTTGACATAGAGGTAGGGTTCACAATACCCTGATTACCAAGTTGTAGACTAAGTCAACTTTAAAGAAATTTACAAGGAACAAGTGTAACCAGAACAATGTCATACTTTGAGAAACCTCTGCTGGTGTAAGTAGATGTCAAGTTACAGGTTTGTAGCACTCTCTCATGGAGTTAGATGCCAATGATGTGCTCTTCAGTTTCACTATGATTCTGCATCTTTTCAAACAATGGCAATAGTAGTTATTCCATTTTGTACAAGATTCTAAGAACTAAAATTTACTTGAGAACTGGGAGATGCAGCTGAAGAAACTACAGATTGCTTTTCTGTATTATTGCTAAATTAACATTTAAGATTTATAGCAAGTTCAGTCCTTGACTTCATGTGGGCCAGCTGGGACTAGCAGTCACCTCCAAAGCTGAGGTTAAAGTTTGGCCTAATATCAAGTCTTCTGGGGACTTGGCAGAGGTGAGATGCACAATGGCACAATGGCACAATGGGCATATACATTATATAATTAAACAACTATCGACACACTGTTGTGCATGATTACACTGACAATTTCTTTAGTAGTTGAAGCTGTTACACTTCCCTGTGTGTTTAGATCAAAAAATAGCCATTTGTTGAGAGATTTGAAACACTTTCCTTTACATTTTCAGAAACGAAATATATATATATAATATACATATATTATATATATATATTCCTTTTGCTTTCTGTGTTTGTTTGCTGACAGCTGCTTGACAGTTTTTGACAAATGCCAAATTTTGAAAGGTGACCACTGGAATTCTACTTTCTGAAAAGTATCCTTTCACCTTCTGGCTCCTAGAGAATTCAGAGGAATACTACTCTCTGGGAAGATTTTCAGAGTTAATTGTATTTGTGCCCCAATCTTATGGTTCATAGTTGAGGAAACCAAGTAGAAATCATGTGTTTCACTGGAAGCGTCTACCCAATGTTTAGTGTAAAAGCATCCTGCTACAAAATTTCTTAGACCAACAGGCTTCTCCATACAACAGTTTCTGCTTTGCCTTCATGTATGCTAGAAAACATACATTAATCCTCAAGGCACATCAGAAGGTTACATCAGAATAACTGAGGGAAGTCAGCTGAAGAGTTATGCATATTATCTTGGTACATTTTATAGAAAAAGAATAATGTGCGGAACACTTTGCTATATTGTCATTTAAGTGGAAAAGAAAGAAATTTAACATACATATCTGGGTCCTACATACAACAACACATAGAAATTTTCATGTGTTATTTTGAATTGTACACTCTTAATAGGTGTGATGATTTTTCTGTTGATCCCTAAATACAGAAGCAGGCTGTGTTTTCATCACTGCTGAGATCAGACTGCTGGAACGTTTGAGTGACTATATACTAATTATCTCTCTAGTGTCCTACTTGTTCTTGAGCTGGTGACACCACTCTTTCTTCTTCTTTGAACGACACTTTTCTGTCTTTGAGAATGTATAAGTTGAAGTGAGAATAAAAGGGACAAATCACTTTTTTCTTTATTCCTTAGCATGTACAGAACATTTTTTCCAGACTCATAAGAATTTAATAAAAAATATGTTAAGAAACAATATTAATATTTCACTTTTCCACCAGTACCAAATAAAAAAATTCATAACCATTAGTTTCATCATTGAAAATTTGTGTAGAGCAAAAGACAAATGGGTGTCCTGAAATTGTGTTAAATGTCATAGAATTTAATAGCAACTCCTGTTTTCCCAACATTTCTTTTTGTTTGTTTGTTTGTTAAATTTTAACACAGAAATATAATTTGTGGACTCTTTCCTATATCTAGGAAAATATATATATTTGTATCTATAAAAGCTGTGCTACAAGATAAAGCACAGAAACAAAACAATGGCTTTTGATCAAGCTAACAATATATGGCAAGATGTCTTGACAGCAAACAAGTCACAGCACAACCAAGATTTCTTATTGTACCTTATTCTCTCCAGCTTTGTCTCCATTTTCCATATGTGCATGATTATACCTGATTGTACTCAGGTTCAGAATGAAACTGCACTATACCTGCAGTAGATGAATAGAGGTAATAAGTATTCGGGAATAGGATTATTTTTAGTATTTTCTGCTAAGCTCCAGGGCTGCTCCATAATTTCAGCTATACATTCTTGTTAGTTAATTGGTTCATCAGTTTCTTCAGAGGTGCTATCATTTCTGTGCAAGATTCTGTTCAGCTAAGCCTTGGGATTCATTTGTAACAAGACACATGAAGCCAGGTGGAAAATGGAAAATATATAACATTTGAAATTACCAGCAAAAAATATTTTTAAATAACTTTACAGAATTTGTCCTGCTTTTTTTCCTTGAGAAACCGTATAATTTTGAAATGTTGAAAAGGTCATTTAATGATGAAGATTCTGGTTCTAATAAGACCAGTACTTTGATGGAAATTTGAGAACCTCCACCAGGTTCACAAATAAGCCTTTTCTTTCTAAGCACACTGTTGAATATGCTAGTGAAAGGGAAACCCCCTGCCCCCTTTTTTATTATTATTTTTTTTCTGTATATATTAAAGTCATGAATTAAAAAGATACCTCAGACTTTCATTTAAACGGTATGTTTCCCTGAGTTTTGATATTAATGCTGCTAATCAGATAGCATCATTGTATACTTTTCTGTGGATGTTAACTTTAAGATTGGCTTTCTTTACAGGAGGCAAACCACAGTTTTAATGCATCTTCAAAGTAGTTCAATTTATCCTTTATCTCAAATCATAACAATTGCTTTTAAAGTTTTATGTGATTTGGAATTTGAAGGTGAATAGAGATCATGGATTGAATAATATCAGATACCTGGTGCCAAATGGAGGCTGATGGGGACCCCATGGATCACTGAAGACAGACCAAATAATTGTCATTAAAAGAACTTTAATGAATACTGGGCATCCATTCTTTAGAAATAAAAGTGCAAGACTTAAAGAGCTGATATAATGCCATATTTAAGTGTGTGGACTGTCTGTCTTCAGCCATCCTGTAGGATTCTGTTCAGTCTACGAATACTCTCTTGTTTTCCCAGAAAAGCCAGCAAATCTAAAAAGAGGATCTCAACCAGAGAAATTCTTAGGATTTCCCTTCTCATACTGAAATAATATCCATGATGAAATCTGTGATCTCCTTTACTTCTGGAAGATATTCCTATGACTTTTATTTACAATGGACACAAGTTTCCAATAGGAGGTAGCTAAATATTTCTGTAAGTTCCTGACAGTCGTATGAAAGGATTTACACATATTAACATTTTTAAACTGAGTACAAAACAAATAAAACCTTTTAAAGTCTAAGTCACTTTGTCAGTTTTGATTCTAGTATGATGTCAGTTTTTCACTATCCTAAACACCTATCAAAACTACAGGACAAATGTATGTTGTTATAGTGGGATAATAGAGGCTAGGTTATTTCCCCTCTTCCAGGTAGTCAGCAGCATAAAATGATCTCCTGTACTGAGAAAGATGTTCCTTCAAAGCCTGGCTTTCCCTCCTTTATATTCTTTATCAGGTTTATTCCAACAATCTGAGTAAGTTTTCTAATTGATGGGACAGGGTGAAAGGAGAAATATTGCTGAACATAGAAAATAGTGTTAAGGATGCAAACCTGTGGTATATTCTTCAAGTCTGGAAGGAATATAAATTAATTGTGAAGGGCAAAAAAATGACTGTTTTTCATGCAGTTAGTAGAATATATTTTTTCCCTGTTAGTTGTAGTACTAACTATTTGGATCATTGGATTGCTAATTAGAAACTGACTTTGGAAGGCTGCAGCACGCTTTTCAGTGATTCATGTGTTTGCATTGATTTTTGCATAAAAGCAAAATCTAGCTGTAATATTTAGCACTTAGAAATTGGTCCTCAATGAACTATTTGGAGCTTAATAGTCTTGATAATACTTGGAAGCTCATTATTGTGTTTTTATCATTATTTCTTGGATTAAACTATATACATACACACATATGTATATATACACAACACACACACTCACATACGGAGTTGTATTATGCCAAAAGACAAGGTAGGCAGCAGCTTATGGCAGCAGACTGTATACTTCATCTATGCCAAAGATGGGGCCTGGCTTTCTAGGCTGAACAGCAGGTCTTTGTTTCCTTCTTCATGCATCCAGCCATTTTCCTCTCCTGCTGTTGCCTAAACTGAGTGAACAAATAGGATGTAACTTCGCAGAATCACAGAATGGTTGAGTTTGGAAGGGACATCTGGAGGTCATCTGATTCAACCTCTTTGCTCAGGCAGGGACAGCAAGAGCAGCATGCCCAGGCAGCTTCTGAAGATCTCCAAGGAGGGAACTCCACAGCCTCTCAGGGCAACCTGTTCCAGTTCTCCATCACCTGCTCAGTAAAGAAGTGCTTCCTGATGTTTAGATAGAACCTCTTGTGCTGCAATTTGTGCCCATTGCTGCTTGTCCTAGCACCAGGCACCATTGAAAAGAGCCTGCAGGCCTTCCTATAAGGCAAAGGGTGGTAAATGAAGAAAGATTGTGGGTGACAAACAAGCGGTGTAAGCTGGAGGTCCTGTGGGGAGTGAAGAAGATTATACAGGAAAAGGGGCAAGCTTCTGGAAAATTAAAAGGAGAGCAAAAGAGCTGCCTCTATACCAACTCACATCCCCACTAAAGTCTCATTTAGCTTCTCCATCCTTTTTAACCTCAATCATTTTGCAGCCAGACTGTCATGGACCTTCATTGATCTCTTAGTTGCTAGCTCCAGCCTTACTCTAGAAACCCCATTCTTTCCAAACTCCATCTGTTCTGTCCACCAAAGCCTCCACTGAATCTTTTTAGCCTCTTTCTCCCATCTGCTGTGACCCATATTTCTGTTTCCACAAAACTGTTTCTGCCTACACTGCTGAGAAGCCTTCAGCTGAGTTAGCATATACACTATGGATTGTTTTTGTCATATGGCCTATATATGTATGTGTCTATAAATAGATTTATTGTCCGGATATACAACTAGCAGCTCATCAAAGGTCACCAAGGTTTTCATGAGCATTCTTAACTTTTTGTCCATAAATACTTAAAATATAGATTTAGGCACCTGCTAAAGTTACTTGCAAAACTGGAGAACTAATATCCATACGGTTAGTTACAGGAGCTAAGATTCAACTTCATTCTCAATCTGTGGATATATTTAAAGGCAATGATGACAGATCTTTGCTTTCATATATCCATGTAATAAACACTGAGGGAAAGTTTTTGCACTAAAATGCCAAGGTCACCCTGACTATTTTATCATGTCTTTATTTATCACAGTCAAGAAATTACTGGAATATTTAAATTTTTTTTCACTCATTTTTTTCTGTTCTGCTTTAAATTTTGCAATATGTAATATGTAATATTTCTTTGTGAAAAGAAGAGGTTTTCAATTTAAAACTTCTAACACACCTGAACTCTTTGAAAAGGATAGCAACCAGATTCACCATTTAGCAAATCTTTGAAGTAAAATGTTGATATTGTAGTCAAGCCAGATTTAGTTTTCAACATTAAAAATTATTTCTGCTTGTTGCGGTTGACTAGTACAGAACCTGTACTAACCCAGAACAGTATCAATTAACCACAGACACCCAACTGTAAGAGCTACTTTAGCAGACAGGTGGAATTGGGCTAATTATCATACAGGGTTACACAGAAGAAAAAAAGACCTGCGGTCTCTCTAGGAGAATTACAAGTCTGTGATGGCCCCCTCCCTTTGCTGCAATTATCTCCAAATCACACCTGCCAAGCTGTAGGGAAGCATTCCCATGGTTTGTGGCTGAGAACACAGTCAGGTAAACTGTTGTTTTAGTTCGATTAAAAAACCTCCATACCTCCACTTGTTTCAAAAAATGTTATACTGTAACTATTTTTGCAGTAAAAGAGACTATCAGTATAAAAATCACATTAAAATTAGTCTTTTTTTTTTTTTTTTTTTTTTTTTCTGATTAACAAGCTTTAAGGTAAAGTGCCATTGAATGACTTCAGCTTTGGAATGATTTTCATCATAGTAGCTAAACTTGAGGTGCCTTTCCACCTGGATTTAAGAATGTAGTTCCTCCATAGAAGGGGGAGGCTGGGATCTACAGAGATATTTGCAGAAGCCTTTGTGCTGAATGAAGAACCTGCTCAGTTTGTAAGCAAGAAGTATTAATAAAAGAATGAAATTTCAAGACCTAACTCTCTGGAGAGATATATCACAGAAGAAAAATGGCATCTCTTTTACTTGGGATTCTCAGTTGTGAACCTTAGGCCTAGACCGTAAGTTATCCTTTTCTTGTAGCTCATGAGACAGCTGTTGTTTTCTTCAGCTCAGTAGTTTTGCATTCTAACCTGTACCACAGAAAAGATTGGTTGTAAAACCTAAGAGGAAGATCTCCATCATCCTTGTGATGTACCCTTATTACATATTTACAATATTATATATTGTAAATATATTCTTGATCACAATGTCTGTCTATCCAGATATGCTATTAAATGATGGAGCTAGAACTGTGGGATCAAGCAAACAAATTTTTGTGGCAGCTGATTTCTGAAGCTAAGAATCTACTTCTTGGTACCTGCAGTAAGTTGATGACAAGTCTTCCTGACAGTCATTTAGAAGATGGAAAAATCAAATGTGTCCAAATTATTTGAAAATGGTCTTTCATAGAAAATACCTTGCAAGATTATTACACAAGATGATGTTAATTGTAATTGTTAATTACAATTGCTGTCACTCATTATGTCTGTCTTGGTAGATGCAAACACAATGAAAGGTCAGTGTATTATGGAGAGCCAGCACTATGATCTTGAGCACTGTCTCAGTGTTCCTAGAGATCTAGAGATAAATTGCTGGATGAAAGTTTTGAAATTTATGTTTGCAAGTACAAGATGGTCTAAGGTGCGTTTTGAACTTGAAAGCTTACATGTAGACATAGCTACTATTTAATTACTCCAAAGAAGAATTGTCAGGAGAGTGAAAGACAGGAGAGAAACAGTAAAGAACATTGGACTTTGAATTGCTCTTGAAGTACATAGAGAGCGTTAATCTCAATTATTTTTAGTAAATTATCAAGACCCATTTTCACTGTAACATAATTATCTTCAATACATTAATTTATTTTACAGTGGTATTATACATTCTTTACTGTTCATATAGTATTAACCTAAATATAAACATTTATGTTAGTTGAATCCACAGCGCCAGCAAATTTTAAAACCATTTTAAAACCAGATTTTAAAACCTTATATTAGACATTATCTAATCATCTATGTTGTATTGACTGATTTATAAAAATTAGTTGGATTCTATCATTAAGCTATTTCATTGATTCCCATCAAAAATGCTCAATAGAAGCCAGGTGAGGTTGGAAAAATTTCCTTTGTTCAGTTTTCATGTTACCAAATTAGTTAAATTGAAAAGTACATATAAATCTGAGTAGGGTTTGGTCCTGTAATTTTGTCATTTATAAAGCATGCACTATTATCAGACCTTATATATGACTTTTGTTTTGCTTTATCTTTTTTGAAAGGTGTGGTTCTGGGGGGAAATACACAGAGAACTGTGGCTTGTAACGTAGGGTAGAGAGAAGAGTAGTGTCATCATACCCCTTTTGGAAGCTGTCTCAAAAATTAACTATGTCAAGGATGATATCTGGAGCTGTGTGAAGTCCATCAGAGCCAAGCATGAAAAAGCATTTAAGCAGCATGAAAAATCAAGATTCCAGTTTTCTGTTGCTAGTCCTACTTTATTTGGCAGTGTAAATATACCTAGTGAGTCTATCTCAGAGTTCCCTTATTTTTGGTAAGAGAATTGAAGACGGGAAAGGTGTCATAAAGGTAAAGAGTGTCTGTATGTGATTGGCTACTCACCCAGCTTTCTTGTCATGCTATTTCTCCAAGGAGATATGAAAAATCTGGGTTCAGAGAGTCTATATGATCACACCTCTAAGGTTTAGAGATGTGTTTACAGTCCAAATTGAAGTGTAGTGGAAAGACAACTGATTTTGATTCACTGGGTTAATTCAGGTACTCACAGACTTGCTGCAGCAGATGACAACTTTGTGCAAAGCATTATACTGGAAAACTACTGGCAATGGGTTCCTGATTTTTTTTTTTATGTTTACTGGATTGTGTTGAGCTGTAAGCCAAGGTTTGGGCTAGTTCTTCATATGTTGTTTCCAAACTCATTCCTCTTTCAGCAACTCACAGACAGTCACAGAGAGGCTTTTACAATGAGATCAGGGGATTCTCTTTTTCCAGATAGTGTGATCATAGCTGCTTCTTCAACCAAATGGCTAAACTAACACTTGTAACTTTTCTTTAAGGGACAGAATGCAATGATAGGACTGAAAAAACAGAGCAAGGGCAGACCTGTTATTCAAATACATTGCCCTCTGTTCTCCCACGGAAAGCCAAGTTTTTCTCTTGAATCCATGCTTCATGCCCTTGTCCTTCATCACTGGTCCTCCAGGTTTTCAAAATCCTCCCCCCTGTTGCTCAAAACATTTACATTTACACCTATATCTTCCAGTGTGTGAATTCTTCATAGTGAAGTATGTCAAAATAAGTGTTAGCAGTGTTGCTTCTTTGTGTGGATACAATCTACTTGATATATACTCTCTGAAATGTATGTCTGTAGACTTATGGGAAAATTAATAAAACGGAAATTAAAACTGACAGCTTTGAAATGATATGCTACCCTTAGCATATGGACTACCTCACATGAACACTTTACAGGATTTGTATCAGAATTATGGACAGTAACTCAATGGGGGATAACTTCTGAACTATATTGCTAAATCTCATTTGACAGGTTTTGGATGCTGTATAATTCTTACAGCATTCTAATGTCATGCCAGTGATGCTACAGTCATCATTAAGATAGTCCTTCCATCCTTACTGCTAATTTTGTCTTATAATTGCTTTTGTAGTGAAATTTCATATGCTTTTTCTGAGCAGAAACGTGAACATCTTTTAAAAATATATATTAATTCTCCACCAAAGACACGTGAAATATCCAGCTTCCTCAGAAAAAGGCAGCTATATCTGCAGAGACAAACAAACATACATACACATACATACATACAAAAACAAATAAAAACAAACAAAACCCAGTGCTTTGTGTTCTGAGGTTGTAAGTACATGCTAGTAATTTACAGTGTCAACTTTGGATCCGTTACCAAAAATAAGTTAGGAAGTAAAGATGTATAAGTAGCAATAATTTTATTAGAATTTCAATACTAATTTATTTGCATAAAGAATCTTGTGTGTTTGAGGGAGTGAATGAAAGCTTAGGACAGATTTAATCACATGAGACCGAAAAGACTCCTCTGCTGTTCTCTGCTGCATCTAAATCCTAGACTAATGATTAAGGCATTTTCCTGGGATATGGAAATGATAGCAATTTAACCTGGAAAACTTTAGTGGTGAGCCTGAGTGGTATTTCCTGCAGCTGTTGACACTTTGCAGTCTGCAATATACTGTTCTCCTCTTGGAAGTACCAGAAGTATCAGGAAAGAGATGGTGCTTTTCAGGTTGAACAAAATGTTACTTTCCAAATACAATTAAGTTAATATTTGTTGCTCTATAATAAGAAGTATTTTGAAGTCTTTTTTTTTTTTTTTTTTTTTAATTTTGATATCATTTCTTATTTTCCTAATTCTCATTCCAACCTGTTAAATGATAACTGAGTGTATGGACTTGGTAGGTGTAGCTAGTGGTAGCTGTTAATAATGTACAGAAATCTACTTAGATTAAACCAGTTTTAAGTGTGACTTAGTTTAACCAGTGCATTTCTGAAGAGTTACAGAAGAAATGAGGTGCACTATAAAGACCTACTATTTAAACTGTTAACAGTGACTAAAAGGAGTCAATGAGCAGCCACCTATCCCAGAGACTGGTCGTGGTTGACGAGAGGAGTTGAGGGGTGAAGATCCAAGTTCTTCAACCAAAGCAGCCACAGCCTGAAATGAAAACAGGTAACCTAAAGTGAAGCACAGTCTTCCCTTCTACATAACTGTACCTGTATTTTTGCTGACTTAACCTCTCTAGTTATATTTACACAATCTTCCTGTATAAATCAGGTGTTGCGTGTCTGAACTTTGATAAATGTTTCTATCTCACATGTAAGAAGTCTGGGCTGGTAGGAGCTTTCATTTGTTTCTATTCATTCTGTAAAGTGAACCAAGTATGTTTGATGGTAATTTGTACTTGAGGCTTGTGTTCTAGATGGAGGTTAGAACTAGCTTTGCAGGGTATGAGTTGTGTTTTGTATGGTTTGGAATACCTTTGCTCTGGAGGGTGCTTCTCTGGGATTGTTAAAATATTCTAGAAACTTTTAATCTTTTGGGCATAGGTTGTTGCTTGCAGAGACTAACAATATCAGTTTTCATGCTGTATTCTTTTGTGATTATAAAACAACTTTGGTTCTTCATTCTAAATACAATCATTTCTTAGTAAATATGAATGTAGCTAGAAAAAGCATAGTTGATTTCAGTAAATGTGACTTTCTCATTGTTGGTGGTATTCTTGTCATTGTGCTGTATTAAAGTCCAAACTGATTCCAAAATCAAGCAGAAGGACTGAGTAAGCATGAGGAAGAAAGAAAAGCAACCTTCCTCAGATCACATGCAGTAGCTGGAGAACCATAGAAACTACATACAAACTGTGCAAGTGTATCTGCCAAGAAGAGACTGGGAGGTTCTGCATAGCAATGAATGCTCTAGCTCTATGTGTATTCTCCCTTTCTATTCAGAACCATTAGCATAAGGAGTTTCAGTAAATTTGACTGCTTATAATACAGTCTACACTAGTCCCATAGGAATTCCCATTGATCACACGCATATAGTACATCTTATCTTCTAACCTTGTTTGATTTGTTGTGGAAGTATATTTGAACATATGTGAAAAAAGTGCATTTTCAAATATATGGTGCATCACAAAATAGTAAAAGTGGCATATAGGGGGTTAAAGGAATGATGAGGCAAAAAACTGCAGTGCCAGCAGAATTCCCCAAAGGGTAAACAAAACTCTTAACTGTTGCAAACAATAAATTGTCAATACCTTGTAGAAGCAGTGGATAATGAAAAGTTATAATGCCTATAGTTAGTACCCTCTTTAAAAGAATTTACACAGGATATGAAATTAAATTCTGTGCACAGTTCTCTTAATTTGTCCTTAATTAAACAATACTCCATAAATGGTGCATTCAGTGACCAAATGTTCAGAGACAGCAAAATGGTGGGTCCCAAGCCATTAGGAATGAAATAAAGTCAGTCTCCTGAGAGCCTGCTAGAATCTGGTCTATCTAAGTGACAACTGATGGTTTAGGAAAGATAATTAACTTTGCAATTACAAACCGCAGCTTTCACCAATGCTGTTTCTTTCAGTGTTCACTTCTAAATGATCTACTATTTTTACAGTGAGATAAAATGCTTTTTAAAAAAGCTGAGTTAATAGAGACTCACTTTTCCCACCCAAATATAATTTGAATATTCTATATTAAATATTTCAGATCAGTATCAGTGTGTGTACAATTATTTTATAAATTACAAAAGATATATATTTTTATGACAGTCAAGATTTCATTCTTTAAAGATAAAATGGACATAATGAGTCAAACATATATGACCTTTTTCCTTTGGTAGCAAATCCTTGACCTAGCAAACCTAAATTAGTTTAGTTCTCTAGTCCTGTCAATTGAAATCCTCTATTCATCTCCAGTGTAGGGAACATCAGTTCTACCCTACTACCGTGGCTTCATATTGATTAAGAGTACCTGCATTGAAGGGGGATTTCTAGTTGTATCCATATGTTATATCCCTGATTATCTTTACCATAATGTCTCCTAGCATGTAAATTAGTGTATTTTCATGCTGGCATTCATGTCATGAAATCATCAAATACCACAATATGCTCATATTACATGTGAGAGTATTGGTGTTTTGATAAAGTATATTAGGGGATTATTAAAAAAAAAAATAGCCTAGAGCATATGATAAATTTGACTGTAGCATTTCATTGAGACTTTAGATGTCTGTATACTGAATAAAGATCCAGGTAGGTACAGACACAGGTAAGCACGAAGACAAAATCAGGACCTTCATGAAAAACTGTTTGTGACTCTGTTTGCTGAGATTTCACATACACATATTTTATAGCACTAGATCTGGCTTCAGGAAATCCCAGCTTCAAGAGAGCAGACCAAGCTAATTTGGCATGCTACAAAGGACCGGATCCATACATTGATTCAGTAGCTGAAAGTGAAATTCAGACCTTGCCCTAAGCATATCAACCCCCTTATCATCAGCTGCAGACTGATGCTAATGCCAGGCTCTGCTATAGGCAGTGGAGGTTCTGGCACTATGTTTGCTGGGATGTCCCATGGAAGTGTGCTTTTGTAATCAGCTCCTCATTTTGCCTGTCTTTAGCACAAACTAATTTATCTGTCTATGCCAGATAATAATTGATAAGGAGTTTTTTCTTTGTCTTTGAATTGGAGACTTATTGGAAACTTTCTTGCTACACATGTATAATCAAGGAAGTAGCACTCAGATCTCAGTCACAGCCTTGATATGGTCTGTAAAACCAAATTCTTTTAAATAATATACTTCTTACATACTTCTTTACAAATGTAAATGTACATTTCTGTGAATGGTGCTATATATTTTGAATTACAGTGGTCACCTCTGTACGAATTTGCATTTGCCATTTATTTGTAATTAACCTTAGCAAAGTAGGGAGAATGCTGTAGTAATATTTTGATACTTAATTACAGTGCTTGTAAGTGGCAATTTTAAAAACTTTAATAACCAGCACTGTATACTAACATGTAAATTTGTAAATTTTCAGGGGTAGGGATGTTATTACTGATAACTCATATATATTCTGTTTCCCTAACTAATCTTCCTTCATGAATATGCTTTAAAATATTCAGCAGTCTTGTATGTCATTTTGTCCAACTTTGCCACTTGTGAAGTGATGCACACATATGCTTCATCACAGATAACAGTTCCATCATATCACAGGACTTAGGGTTTTAAGGTAGTCTGAAAATTAGTATAAAAGGAGTTGATGCCTTCAAAATGTCTGTTGTTGCCTTTACTGATGTTTATATGAGTCTCTGGATGTTGGGCTGATATTTATGTTTAATGACTCTTTCTACTGTTTTGTGATGCAATTCTCTAGAATACCACCTTTAGTGAGGGATTTAAAATTCTTGTTGATGAATATCACACAGTCTGCAATGTTATTTCCCTGTGTTCCTTCTGTGTTGATGTGTCTGAGGACAATACACAGAAGTAGGGATGGACAAGAAACAGAAGTATGCATTTTTTCTTTATTTATTCATATAAATTGCATATAATTGCTGTCATTCACTATGTGTTATTTTATATTTAGAAGCAACTTCAGAATAAATGGCAAGATCCAAATTCATCCAGATTAATAAAAGATAAAAAAGTTAATAGTTTTATAGGAAAATAGAACTTATATGTCTGGAT
This sequence comes from Cygnus olor, assembly GCF_009769625.2. Classification (NCBI taxonomy): domain Eukaryota; kingdom Metazoa; phylum Chordata; class Aves; order Anseriformes; family Anatidae; genus Cygnus; species Cygnus olor. Next base: position 38,828,318 of record NC_049170.1, read on the forward strand.
TTCTATGAATATAAAGAGGAAAAATTATGCTATTTTTTAAGAAAAGAATTAACTTCAGTTCTTGCCCAATCTTTTTGTACAAAGACTTTCCAATGTGCTTTAGTATTTTTAATTCTAGATCCTAGTTTGGACCGATGCTCCATATGGATTAAAAAACAGATAGTAAGAGATAGATTCGGGTTTTCAAAATCATCAAGTGATTTGAAAGAAAAGTGCATCACAGTGTTAAGTTCCAACAATTTGATTTGGCTGTTATTGTAGAACCCTGGTATCCAACACTGAATTTCTTCAAAAAGGAAAACTTTATCTCCACCCTCTTTTATGATGTGTGATCCAAAATGCCAATCATTGAGAATGGAATACAATTATATTCACTAATATGTCTAAAATAGAAACTCTTGCTGTCAATATATACTCATTAGTACTGAGCTGCAAATGAATTCTGGAATTGTGCTCTTATTAATTAGGTGGCAGACTAGAAAACTTCCTTGCTTCTGTTTAGCCAGATGGAGGGACAGTGGGTGTAATGACCTATGTTGGGCCTTTCCCAGGGGATTTCTTTGGTGTTTCTTGGTGTCAGTATGGGTCACTCTTCCATTTGCCATTTAAAAATAAGCAGCCTCAACCTTACACAAGTGTGCACCCAAATTGCATTCAGAAAAAGACATGGTAATTTTGTTTAGCTTTAAAATTAGTTATGCATTACATTCTTAAGACTCCAGAGGGACTTGGGCACACAGATGCAAGGCAGAATAGATTTTTTTAGGAAAAGGTAAGTCTGTCTGCTTTTTTTTTTTTAACTGTTACAGTTTTCTGCATAGTCTGCCACATAGTCCATCAACGTACAAGGGTTAGATTTTAAAACTCATTCACTTCCTTGTCTTTTACTATTTTTTTCCCTATGAGTTGTTTAAAATTCTAAGAGGTTTCAGTGACTCAAAAATGGACTTTTATCTGGGGGCATGGGAGGAACAGGGGAAGTTGGTGATCAGCCCGCATGAAAAGTCCCTAATTCTCTAATTGACCCTGTATATTCTAAACAGCTGTCAAGATACTTAAATGTGTATCCTCATTAAAAGGTATGAGTAATTCCATACACTGAATGGAATTACTCATGGGCTTAAAGTTTGCATGAATCAAGTATCATCTAGCATTGTAGCCTACATAAGATGTCTGAAACAGTCAGAAGATATTATGTCTTTTTTGTTAAAATTTCAGTACATAGTTCAGCTTTGTCAGCATAAAAGTTATTCTTTGAAAGCTGTTAATTCATTTCAAACAATTTTCAAAGAAACAGAAAAAAAAGCCTTCAAAATATTATGTAACATCAAGTTGTGGGTTTTCACTGGTACATTTCAGTATTTGAAATGAGGTTTCAAAATCCATGGCACTTGAATTAATTGGAAAAAGACATTTGTTAGTGACCTTATAGATGACTTAATTTTTGACAAGCAACCTTATTCTGTGTGAGCTCACAACTGGTGTTGGTTCCACTAAATAGAAGCTAACACCGAAAGAATCAGGTGAGCACCCTCATTTCCCACTGTTTCTCTTCACCTCCCACTGTAGCAGTTACAGCTTAGAAAATATTGACAAGTGTTATTATTTATGGTAGAAGTGTCATACTTCTGTCTAAATGCACAAGAATGTGCAAATTTCCATCTTCACAGAGGGAAAATTCTTTAAGAAAAAATCTGGAAAATAATTTCAGATAACAGAAAGGCTTACTTTTTTATTTTATTTTTTTTATTTAAGGACCGAAAAGATGTATTGATAGATCATTGTTAGTAGATCATTCACTTAGCTTTACATTTGTGGAACTTTCTTAAAGAACATTGTGATGATATTTAGCATTTTGTAAGTCTAAAATAACACATATATGTCATATGGTAGCTATATTGTGACTCAGGACTTAAAAGTTGCCACTGTGTAGTGACATATTTCCTAATTCTCATATCCGATGTCCTCAGCTTGCAAATAAAAATATGTTTGATTCATTTTTGTTTTCTTCTAAGTGCTTGTAATCTTCCCTCTGCCCATGGCTATGCAAAGAAATTGGGCCAATGAGTTAGGGATCTCCTTCCTCTCCTTTTGAAACAAGGAATGAAAAGCAGTGATCCCTTGCAATCCAGGGAGCTATATGCCTGGAAGCAAACAGGGTCCAAGAATTTGAATTTGGAATAGATAGGCAGAATATATGACTGAAACAATTATAAGGGTCATAGCATATGCTACAGCATATCTGATCTCTGCATTATGGTGGCAATGGAATTAATTGCCCACATGTGACTGTCTGTATTAATACCATTGTTAACGTCCAAGATAATCCCTCATTTTTTTCCTTGATGTGCTAATGATAAACCCATGAAAAAGAAAAGTATATAGTAGTGGCTATGGGGCGGGGGGAGGAAGAACAAATGAGGAGTAAGCAAGATGCTATTTTTACATAATTCCTTTTCAAAAAACAGTTGTACTTCAAGCATTTTTACAGGCATCTCTTAATGAGTGCCTGCCTGGGGCCAGCCACATCAACTTTGAAAACATCTGAAAGCTGAGGGAAGAGATAGTGGGTACTAGTCATTGGACACTTTCAGAATAATGTAAAAGGGCATGACTCCCATGAGATCCATTTTTTAGATCTCTACATAGTAGGTCACTTTTTGAGGCTGACCCTTCTATCAGACAGAAACAGTGAATGTACAAGAACTATCATCTATCATGTCTGCCCATCATGTTCAAAGCAGGATAAAATAAATTCCATTCTCCCTGTTTCTTTTAAGCTTTTTAGTCTTCTATTTCTTTACTTCTTTTTAAAGAGATATACAAAAAGAAACCCCACTGAACTGTTAAATGCCTGAGAATATCAGGCTTTTTTCTCTTCAGGAGTCTTGCATGTCTTTTTTTCTTTTTCTTTTTCTTTTTAAATCAAAATGTGCTAATGAACCAATGAAAATAAATGCAAGTTCTTATTTAACGTTTAGTGATTTTTCTGTATTTTTAAATACTCATCAGTATAAGACTTTTATGAGGGCTTTAAGTCCTTAACTATGTCTGAAGGACCACTTTATCAGAATCTAAATAAATACATTAATATATTCTGCTGTGTGAAGTAGGTTCAAAATAATATGTACACAGTAGATAATGGAAACATGTTGACATTCTTAAGGTTATAAACACATCTGAAGTTACCCTAATTGTAAAATTGAAGATTGTGAAGTACAATGTCCCTGAAAATCCTGGAACAGTGTCTTTCTCATTTTACTAATTGCTATAACACTCGAGATCTCAGTATGATGTTTTTTCCTCTGCACAAATGAGCAAAGGGAGGCCACAGAACCTTTTTGAAAAGGCAAATGTGTTAAATAATTTATTGATGAAGAAAATTAGTATGGGCAGCAGCATATGGATATTTTGACTATCCAGGTGAGTTTTTGGTTGGTTAAACTAGGGGTGCAACTATTTTTCAGTGCCAACAAGTACTTGTATAAAATCCTTTTTTCTTCTTGGCACAGTGTATGACACTTTGTATCCCAGCACTGATGCAAATACATCTAGGTACTGTGCTTGATGTGGAATAGCTTTGGCTGTTAAGACTGTGTGTTCATCTTGTGGTTCTTTATGTTTTTATGCAAGGATAGGCCCCAGTTTTCTTCAGAGATATTGTGATCTTTTTTCAACTTTTCTTATAAAGAATGGTTACTTTCCCTATTTTTATTCCAAATGCTCCATTTCCTCTGTATTTCCATTTTTTTTTCTTCTGAAAGAAAAGAAATAAGAAACAATCTGCAACTTCTACAGCAAAGCAAGGAACTGTGACCTTCATTGCCTGATAACAATAGAATATCAGGTGCTAGTTTGGGTTTGTCCAGCAAGAAATTTAACAAATTGGAATAGACATAACACAATTTACATGGGAGGGAGGAGACACTGCAATTAGGAGCTCTGTATACAACCCCTTTTTGTTAGAAAGAAAAAGTGTAGGATCGTTCAGATCAAACTACAGCTACTGAACAGTGGGAATAGAATCACAGAATGGTTTAGTTTGGAAGGGACCTCTGGAGGTCATTTGATGCAATGCCCTTACTCAAGCAAGTCCACCTACAGCAAGTTGCTGTCCAGAATATATATCCTTTTCCCAAGAAGGCTTCAAATTCCCTCTAAAAATACTCGTCTCTCTAAAACTTACTCTTATCACCTTCAAGGAGACACCCCCAACACATAACAGATATATTTGGACTTCAGTAGCTGTGATAAAGCTGAACTCATATAAGAGTATTCAGAATATTTTTGGAGGAGACAGTGCAAGGGGCGAAGAGGGTAGCATGTGAAGTGATTTCAGACTTGCCCATTCTTGTGTTTGTCAAGCCTTCTGCCTATCGAGCTGAGCTACTTCAGGATGGATAACTGCATTTGTGATCCTAGCGCTGGTTTCTCTGCTGCCTATTTTGATACATCCAGCATTAAAATTGGTTAAGGGCATTTCACATTGTGTACTAATAGCAAGTTCTAAGGAGTAAGGGTATATTTAAAGCTGAAGTTAAGACTGAGGAAAAGTCATTAGAAACTTCCTTGAAGAAGAATTCTCTGAACTGAGCAGAACAGGGTCTTTATTACTGATTCTTGCAGGGACGAGCAGAAGCCAACATTCTATGTCACCTAAAGAGCTATTTGGTCAGTACCAAAAACTGCACAAGGGCTGTCACTGGCTCCATTAACTACTCAGTGATCTTTTCAAGCACTACTCTCTTTCTCCTGTCAAACAATGACCCCAAAGAAAGTGTACTGGAATTCCCATTTATACTTCAACCATAACATGCAGAGACTTAGGCATACCAGCTGTATGTTTATAGCCAGCTGTGCAGTAAGGAAGCCAGGACAGATTACTAAATCTTTGAAGTATCTCATTAATTTTGTTCTGTAAAGCAGGAATTACTTAAATTTTTGTCGTTGCTTTCACTTAAATTTCAGAATTTCTGTTGGAGAAGGAGTTGATGCAAGGGCCTCAAGAATTTGAGTGCAAGCGGTTCTTCTCTAAACTCCTCAAAGACTAGGAGTCTTCGAGGATGAAAATACCAAATGATGAAAAATCATGATGAAAATACCTAATACTGCCCAAATACAAGAAAAGACAAATGCAGGTGATTGTATGCTTTGTTCTCACCTATGTGATGTCTGCAATGACTTCAGTATTTCAAAGAAACACATACCCTAGTAAAAAAACACAGCTGAAATGGAAAGATTGAATTGTACTCTGTCTTAAAATTCATTGAATTATTAGAAACAATAATGTTTTTATCAGAACCTGCTAAAAAATAATCTTCTTACATGCTTGTTCTGCATCCCTGCTTGTGAAGTTAGTGAACTGTGCACAGAAAAAGGTAGCAGAAAGAGTGCTGGGGGAGGAAAGACTGAGATAGTCTTAATTCAACTACTTTGGTATATTTCAACAAATGCTTAAAGAATTATTCCATTTTCCCCATCAGTTTAAATGAGGGTTAAAGTGGCATTCTTCATATCATCTGCTGAGAGACATTTTGGAAGAAGAAAACACAAAACTTTCCAATGACCAAGAGATTTTTTTTTTTCTTTTAAATGTAAAATCCCCACAGAACTTGCTTTTTTTCAACTTTGCAGTGGAAATTAAGAAGAAGAAGAAGAAAAGGATGGAATATCTGTTTGTTTGTTTATTTTTTGTTTTTTTTTTTTCTAACATGTATTATCTGAAAAAAAATGTGCTTCCCTTTGAATACAAACTGATGGACATTTTTGATTATCTGATTATTTTTGTATGTGAAATGGTTTGGTAAAATGAGAAATTTCCCCAGCAATAATTAGAACAAATGTTTATATTAAAATGTACCTTTGAAATTTAACATTTTGTTTCAGCATACACAAAGGTGAAATCTAGATCTGTCTGCTTCAAATTACATTATCATATGCACAGTTAAAACTTCAGCTAAAGATGGAAATGATTTAGCCTATTGTGATTGAAACAGATAAGAGTCTGGAAAGCTTTTTTCACACTTACTAGAGGGCTACTTGAATTGATGATGTGTTGAAAATAATGGAGACATCAGTATTAGAACAGAGGTTGCTTAAGACTGCATTTTAGTCAGTGTATTTGACAGTCTGATATGCTCACTGAGGGAACATTATCCAATAGCAGGCATGAGAAAAATGTTCAGCATTAGATATCCCTAGCCAGGTTTGCAAGGTTTATCATATATAGGTAACACAGAGAAACTACATTAGAGGAGCAAAGGACAAACACTTTGAATATGTTTTTTTTGGAAGATTTAGTATAATTACTTACTACAGTGTTTCATGCATGAAGAAACAATTCTATTAAATGTTCTATGAAATGTGAGAGTATTCCTAGGCTTTTCTCTTGAAAGAAGTTATTTTTTTCTAGCATAGTAATAGTAATATTTTTTTCTAGCATAGTAATCCGCATGGAGTATGGAGAAAAGGTACAAATTGCAGAAAGAAGGAATTTTCAGGATGAACCTGACTGGAATGCTGTCTGTTGTAGCCCCTGTAAACAATTATTGTAATAAAAAACTGCTTGAATCTATAAAAACTGTATAAGTGAGAAAAGAAATGTTCCACTGAGGAGGTCCATGAGTGTGGACTCCAAAGCCTAGGATCTCCTAGGATCTGTTTCTAGTTTTTCTGTTGACCTGCATTGTTACCTTAAGCAGTGTGCTTTTATCCTTTTATCTATTCTTTGTCAGTTTATCCTCCTTAGACAGCAAGCGCTTAAGATATTTGGACAAGCTCTTAGTATGTCTTGGTAAAGTGCCACAGCTAATGGAGCTTTGTTGTAGTCTGTAGACTTTGTTGTAGTCTCTAGACTCTGTTGTGCTACAATGCAGTAATGTTTTTTGCTATGTTAAAATAAGATCATTATTAACATAATGCTTTATGTCTAGAGTTCCTTTCATTTGAGGATCTCAAAGTACTCAACAAACATAAAACTCATCTGCACAAAATATCTCTCTGACAGGTGCAGATTAAACAGGAATCACTTTATCCGTAACAAAAAGATTTTTGTCTTTATGAAGGACAGTGGCAGCAGTTCAACACCATAAAGGAAAACAAACAGTAGCCTAGGATGGAAATGCAATGCTGCTGCATGTATCTGAATCACACGTCAGTGAGTTTGATAGACAGGCACAAAAGATGCAACAAAAAAATCGTATGAAAATGTTTGGAAAACATTGACTAAATATTAAAGCTGTAATCCTCAGAGTGATGTTTCACATTAAAGACAGTAAGTCCTGTGCTGTGCTGTGTTATTAGTTCACCACCTAGATAAATTAAACTAAAGTTAAACTCTTAATTTAGGAATCTTGGTCTGTAAGGCCTCCGTTTTACATTTTCTCCCTCTACCTTCACTTCTGCCTCTCCCTTGATGTCTATACATCTAGTGGCTACATGCATATGCCTAAAAGTTCAAAAGTATTCCTTATGCATCACAGTTACACCCATCCCTGAGATTTTTAAATACCCAATATGGGCCCAACTCTCATGTAGTACAGATTCTGTTTTGCAGTTGTCTAAATCTTAACATGATTTTGTATTTTTAGTTTTGTCTGATTAGCTCACTGTGAGAAGACAGAGCTGAGTCTCCTGAAGTATCAGTGACATTCAATGATCTGTGTAAAAGCGCAGACCAAATATATGTTTGCTGACTTAGTGAACAAAAGTGAAGAAAAGTGAAGTGAGTGAAGAAAAGACAGCAGGATTTTTCACAGGGTCTTTAAAGCATTTTAGTATAATGTAATTGGCTGCAAGGCTTAGAAAGCAACTGATGGTAGATAGCAGGGAGACTTAGTGAGGAAAGGGAGAAGGTTAACAGGGTAGTTGGAGAAACAGTTGTGGTAGGTTTCTAGTGTTGAGGGGGAAGTACAGGAAGTATGAACTATGAGGAGGCGTGCAGGGGCTTGTGCAAGCTAGAGGCATAACCTGGAAACATGTTTGTTCTGTTGTATTCCCAGCCCATTTGCCATTTGGAGGAGATGAATTAGTGAAGCAGGGTAGAAACATTAACCTGTCTCACTGTGCTCTGTATTCTTACACCTCACAGCTGAGGCCTACATTGAACACTCCAGGCTGAATGTCACTGCCATGCAGAACTCCTGTGACCTCTTCTAGGACTTTCTTTCAGCACATGGCCAGATTATTGTATGATATTAGCAGGTTGACAGGCTCTAGGATCATAGAGAAGCTAGAAGTGCCTGTTGTGAATATATCAGGATCTTCTTTTGTTTTCCAGCAAACTTGCGGGTCCAAAATCCATCTTCTTTTTGCTGTTGAGCCAGTATTGCCAAAATGCAAAATGTTGTGAACAGAATATGTTCCAAATTCTGAAAGCTCTGTGACGGGAGAATGCAAATCTCAGCATTTGGCCTGTGACAGTTATGCCAGATTCCAGGGCTCAGTCTTTGATGTGAATGTCTGGTCCCAGACTAGTCAGAGTCCAATTCTATATAGGTAACTCCTGGTGGCTGGCTTTTCACTCAGTAGATATGTTCAGTAAAGCTATCTTTTACCAAGCAAACTTCTTTCCTATCTATCTCTCAGCATTAGGGACATGTGATACTTCTGGTCTGCTCTCTCCTATTCCTCTATACTTAGGAGGCTATGAAAAGAAAAAAAAAAGAAAAAAAAAAAAAGACCTTTTCTTGTTTTTCATCTTCTCTCTTTCTTTTCTTCACACAAGTCATACCTCTTCCTATGTGCTTTCCCCCATAACTCTGGTGAGCAACTCATCATTAAAACCCTTATGTCCTCCATAACAGAGCAGAGATGTGGCATCTCAAAACTGAAACACTGGCATTTTCACCAATTGTGCTTGACTGCTATTACCTGACATGCTGAGATAAAGAGAGCAGCTGTAACTGATGAATAAAGGCCTGGAGGAATGTTTTGAAGATGAGGTAGACCTCTGGGTGCAAAATTGGGCTCAAAGGAGACAGGACAACTGAGTGGCATACTCAGAAGCCTGTTGGGTAATGAAACCATAGGCTGTGAAGGCAGTGTCTCCAAAAGATTGTATCAGGTGAGATGAAGAAAGAGGGTGGTGAAGTGATTTATTTGACCAGCAAGGAACTGATCCTGTAGAAAATAACTGTAGCAAGGAAAGGATTTTGTAGATGGTTTATAGTAATTAAAACCTAAAGCAGATAAAAGTACTATCAAATCTACCCAGTCCCTACATTTCAGAAAGTATACTTGCTGCTGTTTCGGTTAGATGCTACCTATAAAAACCTTTTCCCTTACCATAGCATATTCAAGCTGGTAGGCATAATACATTTACTTTATAACATATTTGTCTGCTGTAACCAGTCTGCTAAATGTGATTTTGCTTCTCTTCCATCAAATACTCATTGCAGTTCTTGTTACTGAGTCTGACACTAGGGATATCTGGCAATCAGCTTACACATTCATTGGTTTGCATAAGGGGAGGAGACAGGACTGCAGAGTGGCAGCAAGTATGCAAACAACTAATTTCACTTTAGTTCCCCCAGGTAAGAGATTCTTTCAGAGGAGATCATTGAATTTACCTGTTTCATATTTCAAACACCATTGTCTGATACCCAATTGCACATAAAGCATCTGGTGTAAGCAAAACTAATTTGGATCTTCTTTTGTAAAATGTTAGCTGGATTAAGGGATCAGGTAGCCTCTTTCCTTACAAGAATCACTAGAGGGAACCATACTGTGGAAAAGATAAAATAATTAGGACAGCAGAAAACAGGCAGCGTGCATCTCAACTGCAACTGTTCCTGTGTAAACTCAGCCTATAAAATTATATTAGTTTGCTTATCAAGCAAGCTTCTTTTCAAATTTAATAGCTACCTATATTACACTGCCTGTATCGACACCTGTGACTGTTATATTCTAGATGTTTTCCAGCTCATATGAGCTTGAGTTCTTATCACATAGGCAAAAAGATTAATATTCCAAAGCCAGCTTAGTGTTTGAAGACATTTTGGGGGGGGGGGGGGGGGGAGATGACACACACAAAGTTGTGCTGGATTTCTTCAAATGCAGTATCTTATGCTCATGTTCACAATAGAATTAACGCTATGGAAGTTACTAAAAGTAAAACCACTGGCCACATTCAGAAAACTGTTATGAGAATTCCTAGGATGTAGTAAAATCCAAATTATTAACATAAAAACACAAAAACCTACAGAGGTATTAGATATTTTTAAATGCATTTATGTACAATGAGCCACATTTCTGCTTTTTATTGTGTCCTTAGTGAAGAACACAAGTGTATGAAGTCTTCCAGTGGCACAGTAGCAGCATATGTGGATACTCACAAGACCTTTATAATTACTTGCCTCCCAGTAGACTAAATATCAAGGAAATAGCACCTGTATTCAGCAATATTTGCACAGCTCTTAAATGAAAACTGAGTTGCTCAAATATACACGAGGTTAAGAAACAGTCTGTCATAATTTCCTTATTAAATGTAAGTAAAACTGGTCCAGATTCTGCTATTTTATGTGTATGTTTAACAAAAATGAATAAAATACCCATCATTATTAAATAAAATATTTGAAAAATAGGAAAGTGCAGTATTCTCACTTTTCATTTGTTTCTTCTTTCACTCTGCACACACTTCCCACCTTTTAAAAACTGCGTATTTTTTTTTAACCTATGTTATTTCATCATTTCTTCACAATATTTCCCTGTATTTGTGACAGATATAGGATGGCAGATATTGAGACAAAGTTATTTTATAATCAGGACAGCCCACATGCTCCCTGTTTTCAAAGGTATTCCTAAATGATGACAAATGAAATGAATAATGTGGAAACAAGTTTTTTGATGGCAGTTTTATTCAAGATTGAAAAAAATAGGTGCGATTGAAAAAAAAATAGCAAAGAATCTCATGACAGTTGTTAACCAATGATTAAAAAATGGCAGCAACATTCCATGTTGATAAACGAAAATATTTTATAATGTGGAAATCACTTTACCTATACATGTATACAGTGCCTATTACTCAGAAAAGAAGTCTTCAGATCACTGCATGTTGTTCTTGGCAAACGATAGTTTCTTGCTTGGGTAAAAAAATAAAATCAAATAACATTATTCTAAAAGAAACAAAAAACAAAAATCAAACACCATTTTTATGATGTAAATGCATATTATGCATTCATCTGGAACAGTTCATACAATGTAACAAATAAAAAACACAACAATGAGCTAACAAGGTACAGAAGGGTGGAACAGAAAGGCTGCAGGTATTATATATCTTTTGTTTGATGAGATACTAGGTTGGACCTCTTCAGTTTGGAAAAGTGGAAACTGTGGGGGATAGTAAAGAAGCCTGTAATATCATAGGTGTCCTCAGAAAAGTTAAATACTGAACAAATATTAATTCTGCTTCATAACACAAGAACTTTGCAGTTCTTTGGTCATGCAAGTTTTAAACAAACCTTCTAAGTACTTCTTCAAACATTATGTAGTTAAACTGTATTGCTATAGGTTCTTCTAGATGCCAAAAATTAAACAGATTCCAAAGGCCACTGCACAAATTAAGGGAAGATATCTTTCCTTAGATAGGGAATCTTAAAATCTTAGGCGCTTAAACACAATGATGTACTGCAAAGTCCAGAAATCCTAACCTGCTGATTGAAAGGGAGCAGATTATACTAGGGAAGGAGTCTATAACTTGCCCTTGGATTTCTCTTCAAAGAATCCAAGACTGGCCACAAGGCTAAATGGACTTTTGACCTGACCTATTATGACCAGATTATCTGCCTAAATCAGTTCTTTCTATCATAATCCTTTACTTTCAATAGCTTTGTGATTGACTTAAAGTTGACTCCAGGCAGCAAGACAATGAAGTACCATTTGAAGTACCAAATGAAGACATTTAAAATATACTTCCTCTTCTTTTTGGACATGAAACAAAATTACTACTTGTAGAGAAAAAATGTTACCAAGATATTAAAATGGACAGTTAATCTTCCTGCCTAGTGCTCAGAGCTCCCTGTGGGCTCAGTCCATGCCAGTGCTCTGAACCTGGTACCAGCAAAATCCTGACTGCTCTCTTTGCTCCTTTGCCTTTTCAGGAAAAAAAGTTATTTCCTGATTTTATTTATTTTTTTAAAAACTTTATTTATCAGTAAACATGGGGTGACCCTTTGTGCCAACTTAGAATCTTTAAGTATTAGACAAAATTTAGAGAAAATAAGTAAATAAATAAATAAATATGGAAAGGACACTTTTGCATTTTTACTCTGACTCTCAAAGAGAATAAGAAAAAAATCTACCATGGGAAGACCATGGGATTACTCTAAATAATCTAACGATACTGAAAGGAAGTTACATTTCAGAACTGATATTTCACTAGAATCATTATTTTATATGATCAGACTCCCTGTGAGTGAGAACTAATTTTTTTATTTTTTATTTTTTATTTTTTTTATTTTTAATTGGTAAGCTTACTAGACCTTTTAAGTGTTTTTATTTATGCTTTATGACATTTGTGAATTTGTGACATTTGTATGTCATTGGACACAGAGGGTAGGTGAAGAGGAAAGCAGAGGAAGCATATTAATTGAGCTTTATATTTGAGATTTTTCATCGATCTGAAGTTTCAATAACCTAATGTGAGGACAAGCACCATCAAAACATGGATGCTCTGAACAATTTAAAGGAAATGTCTCTCTTCAATGCTGCAATAACTTCTATTTACCACAAGGTGGTACAAAACTGTAGCTGTCAGTTCAGCACCGGTAAATTCTACCAGTAAGTGATCCATGTTCTTAGGCTGGACATCACTCATGGTGCTTTGCTGTGTTATATATCCTTATTATCAATGTGGTTGCTCAGCAAAACCAGCTAGCTCCTTCGTAACACAGAAGTAATTGCATGCTGTAAAGCAGAGCTTTTCACACATAGCAGACTTTGAGCAATATAGCTTTTCCCTATAGCTCTGTGAGAAGAACCCTCTGACAAAGCAGACCACTCACAAGGAATAGTTAGAGATTTAGATCTGTGTGAGTTTACCTGGAGTAAGAAATGACTGTTCCTGAATAATTCCACCAGTCAGAAAGCTAAAATATGAGACTTATGATTGTGTTGTTCTTCCTCCAATAGATGATTCAGAATGTCTTTCATGTAGCTAGGATCCTAGCAAGAGAGATCTGGTAGTGATGGTGTATGAAGGTAACATACACTCTCTAAATCACCAGAAAATTCTCCCCTGAATTGGGGCATTTTGAATTTCAACTTCTACTTTTCTTTACTGTCAGAATGTGGTTCCACATCCTCTGCAGCTGCAGAAGAATTCAAAGAAGTTTTTTTTTTTTTTTTTTTTTTTTTTTATACCTTCTGTCATATAGAACAGCTGTAGATAGTTAGAATAACACACCTGTTTCAGCCTAGATAAACCTAGTATGTTTTTGTTTCATGTATTTCTGGAATGGTTTTGGTAAGTGCTTGTGAGAGAAATGTACTTGCTGTGGAGTTAAAAGAGAAATAAACATAAATGAGAAGTATGAAGGTTTTGATTACAGCATGGTGTTTTGCTGAAATGAGGTTATGTGTAGAATACCGTTGACCCACCTTTGACAAGGTAACCAGATAAAAACATCATTCTAAATAAAAATTGGACAAAACTATATTTCATAGGCTAATAAGTAATCAGTCACATCAAAGATGCATCTTCTTTTCATCATAATCTACTTGGTCATGTCTTTCTTGTTTAGTCTTTTAGTGCTAAATTGTTTTATAATATAGCACACATGAGCATTAGCTGTACACATTGGGAGTGGTTGGAAAAATTCTAGGTGGGATAGTCTAGCAACAGAATGTATTCCTGGAGAGAGAGATTTCCTAATTTCAAAATAATAATAAAAAGCTCTTGTATTGAAAATACCTGCCAAAGTTACCCAGAAAAATGTAATAATACAAATGAAAGAAGTTAGATTTTTTTTTTGAGAAAATACAAAGAAATACTAGCAAACAAAGTCTTATGTTAGATAAATGCATTAAAAAAAAAAAAAAAAACTTGTTGATAACATCATGTCTTAGTCTTCTGAAATAATTTTATTAAACATTTAATGCTTTAATACAGGCTTTGTTAAAATTCTTATTCACATTTTTAGATTTCTGTAAAATTCAAAACTGGTTTACAAAATGTCTTTCTAAAGTGAAAGAGGATGACTATAGAAATGTAACAGTTCAAAGGGGACATGACAAAGCAACCTTTTACTGTTCTGTTAAAAATCTTAAAAAAAATAGAGTCCTATTTTCATTATGACTTTCTAAGTATTGTTTTAATATTACTCTAGTGTGTAAAATCACCCACATTTCTGGGTACTGTGTAGTACAAAATGACTGGCTACAAAATGTTTTTCTGTAAGGACAGAAATCTATGATCTCTGCAAAATAGAGGACTGAGAGAAAGTACATCAGAAATTTCAGGGAATATGAAACTATGACTGGCAAACCTTCATTAAATAATATCTTTAAGGGAACTTAATGTACAAAGGCAAAAAACTGAATCAATAGCTGTCATTGAAGTTTCCATTGTTCTTAGAAGCCCAGGATTAGAGACAGAAGAAGGATGTTGTTTGATAACAAGTGCACTGCCCTACAGTAGCTGATATATCGGGCTCACCACTAAGCAAATGGGCTCTTTATTGTGATGGGCTCCTTTTCTGTGGTCACATAGCAAGCCAGGAGAGATCACAGCAAATAATTTTACAATAAATAAAGCTACAGCTTCTCTACCTGATGCTGCATTTGACTTTTTCTTAACTATACTCTTTTCACTTAAGCTGCTTTCAAGTTACATCTTTCCTTGCACTCTTGTCTTCCATGCATTCCTACTGACATCTTTCATTAAACACCTGTTTCCTTTCTTTCTCTTCCCAAAAGGAATAGCCAAGTTGTCTAACACATGGAATGTAGAAAAGAAACAAAAATGCAGTCAGTTGGTTCAGATGCTTGTTGTGTCTCAGAGAACCAGTCCGTGTCTTCCATTTTCATGATCTTCTTGAATGACTGTGGGAGTCCCCTATTTTCTCTGTACAGTATGAGTAATTATACTTTTTTATAATTCAATAAGATAATTGCACTGAAGATTGTGAAATATCCTGATACTATCTCTTATAAGAGGAGCTTGATGAAGTTCTGAGAAAGAGAGAGAAAATGATAGAACTGACTCATAAATTATATTATTTTTAGAGATTGCTGTTGTGTAGGTCTATCTTAAGTGAAGATGAAATAATACCAGGGATGTACCAAAAGGGTCTTCATATGAACTTTGACTCAATTTTTCAGTATTGAGCTTATGAGTGAGAACATATCAAAACATGTCTAACAGTAGTACAGGTTGCCCAGAGAAGTTGTGGAACCTCTGCCCTTGGAGATACCCAAACAACTGGTCATGGTCCTGAACAACCTACTCTGGTTGACCCTGCTTTGAGCAGGAGCTTGTACTAGAGGATACCTAGATGTCCTTTGCAAAGATGTTTCAGGGATTCTATTTTCAAGTAATTAGTTCTGATGCTTACTCACGCTTACTTGGAAGATTTACAACCCAGTTTATTCACAAATATATTTAGAATGTGTCTAAACTTTATCTAAATCTTCTTAAAAAAAAAAAAAAAAAAAAGCACTTTACAAAGCCATAACTCCAGCCAAATAATGAAAAGTTTTTATATTACATTTACTAGGACACATGCAAATAGCTGCTCTTAGGCATTCCTCCACTGTTGCAGGCAGAGCATTTAAGTGTTTTTCTAACACTAAAGTGTGTTGAAGGCCCAGGACATTGGGCCAGACATTGCTGTCTGCATGCATATTTATTTATTTATTTATTTATTTATTTTAAGAAAAGCAACCAGAAATTGGAAATGGTTCCTCCAATCTGTTAGGTGATTTTTCAGGTGGAAGGATTCTCATTCAAGAAATGTAGACACCTACCTGAAGGCATAGCTTCAGGCAGAGTACATGAACAAAGGATTTGTAGGACTTTAACCATCCTGATTCTTACAGCCCATTGTAGTTGTTTCCTCATTCTACTCCATTATGAACAAAGAATACCTGGATTATTTCATCAATGTCACAGGCCTTTGCCTTGCTTGTAAGTAAAAGTTTGAGCTGTTTGTTCAATCTCAACTTTAATATTTCCTCTATCCTGAAATCTTAGCTCACATAACCCTGTTTTTGCCAAATTTGGGTTTAATAGTCAATACTCATGAAACTAACACTACAAGAAGTGTTGTGCTGTTCCTAGGAAGTAAAATATTCCTGAACTTTTGGCTAAAGTGACCTAAATACCTTGATAATATAAATCATATACATAGTGGTCAAACTGTCAGCAAACCAAGCTTTCCACAAACATACCAGACTTTTTTCTTTCTGTAGCAATACCTGTTTATGTTCACACTAGTATTTCTGAAGTTATATTTTGACCATGGTATACACCTTTTATGAGGAGATTATAACTTTCTTTGCAAAATGACAGCATTTCATTAGTTTGCTTTTCACTCATCGTTCATTCAATCATTCAAGAATACAGATTACATCTGTTTCCCTGATCTTGCTTTACGCTTTTAATCATGATGCCATTTCAAGGAATTGCCACTTCTTCAGGCTGATATTTCTAGGAACAGTACTTCACCATGAATACTAAGATTGACACACAGGCAGGAGACAAAAAAATAAAAAGGAGATATGAGGTAGAGTTGGGAGGACACTCAAGGCATTATAGAATGCAAATATCTGCACTAAGCAACATCAAGTTTTCGTGGCACTCTCAGAAGACAGCAGACACTGCTCAGCAAATGCTTCAAACTGGACATACAAATAAACATCTTCTTTGGCCTTTCACTTCAGAGAAATGTTATTTACCTGAAATGCATTATGAACTTTTGATAATAAGATTGTAGCCATCTGCGTATTTCTTTGTGTTGCCTTAATTCTTCATTTGCAGAGGCTGTGCTTGAGTTTAGAAATGGTAAGGATTACTGATTTTCCAATAAGGATATCATTTGCCCTATTTACATCAAAAAGAAGTACAAGCAGGAAAACTACACCATCAAGAGTATTTTTCTTAATGCTGTTTCTAATGACTTAATTTTTGTGAGACAGTGTTTATCTGGAAGTAATATGGAAATGTAAATACTCCAGTTCAAGTTTATATTGCGTGTAGAATCATGTGTGCTATAGCTGACCTATTTTGTGTTCTTTCCAGTCATTCTTTCCTAGTCTAGCAACCTCAGAAAATGTACCCATTCCAAGAAATAAGGTTGAAGAATCAGTAGCTAGCTCTCTTTTGTCATCAGTAATGCCACGATGTACTATTACAAAATCTTGTTTAGCTAGAAGTACTGATTATTGGAAGAAAACCTTAAAATATGGAACATCACTCATAGACTCTGTGTAAACATAGAAGGTTTAGATAAAGGTTAGACATTCTAAATCCCTTCTCCCTCCCCACCATGCCCCAGTCTCAGTGGGACGGCCTGATGGGGAGCACAGCCAAGAGCCCCAGGAGCCCTTGGGACACCTCAGTGGCATCCCCTCCCACCACAAAGCCTGCTGCAGCCATGCACCTGCAGCACCGCAGATTTGAGGACTTGTTGAGGATGTACAAGAGCCTGTGAGGGAATGAAACTAGGGCAGCTGACCTAAATTAGCCAAAGAGCTATCCAAGTAACCTCCTGCTCAGCAATCAAAAAAAATGGAAGGGAGAAGTGGTGGTGGAGTTTGCTAGGGCTCCTGTTTCTCAGGGATTGGCTGGGCATGGGTCATGCGTCTGTGTGGTGCTTAGCTGCCTACCAGGGTTAAGCCATAACACCTTTCAAGGAAGAAGTATCCTGAGCTGCAGTAGGCAGTATCCTAACAGTATCCTGAGCTGCAGTAGGCAAAGTGTTGCCAGCAGGTAGAAGGAGGTGATCCTTCCCCTCTGCTCAGCATTGGCAAGGCCACTCCTGGAAAGCTGTGTCCAGTTCTGGGCTCCCAGCACAAGAGAGACATGGAGCTACTGGTGAGAGCTGTGTGAATAATCATGACTATGACAAGGAGCAGACCTCCTGTGAGGAAAGGCCAAGAGACTTTCCTTGGACTGTTCAGCCTGGAGAAGAGAAGGGTCTAGGGGAATCTCACCATGGTCTATGAAAACCTGGAGGATGTAAAGGAGGATGCAGAGACAGAGCCAAGCTCTGCTTAGCAGTGCCTACCAACAGGACAAATGGCAATGGGCATGAACTGAAATACAGGATGTTCTGTCTGAACATGGAGCAGATTATCTTGAGCACCATCATGTGACACCTACAGGGCAAAAAGGCAATTAGTCCCAGTCAGCATGGGTTTATGAAAGGTAGATCCTGCTTGAAGAACCTGATCTCCTTCTGTGACAAGGTGGCACACTCAGTGGATGAAAGAAAGGCTGTGGATTTGGTCTACGTAGACTTCAGTAAGGCTTTTGACACTGTTTCCCACAGCATTCTCCTGGAGAAACTAGCTGCTCATGGCTTGGATAAGTGCATGCTTCATTGGGTTAAAAACTGTCTGGGTGGCCAGGCTCAACGAGTTGTGGTGAATAGAATTAAATCCATTTGGAGGCAGATCACTAGTGGTGACCTCCAGGGGTCAATACTGGGGCCAGTTTGCCTGGTTGCCTTGCTTGCCTCAGGTTTGGTCCTGCTGCCTCAAGAACATTTCATAGAATCATAGAACCATTTAGGTTGGAAAAGACCTTCAAGATCATCAGGTCCAACTACCCACCTAACACTACCAAGTCTCCCAATAAACCACGTCCCTAAGTGCCCCATCCACACATCCCTTAAATGCATCCAGGAATAGCAACTCCACCACTACCTTGAGCAGCTTCTTCCAATGCTTGACCAACCTCCGTGTGAAAAAATTCTTCCTAAGATCCAATCTAAACCTCCCCGGTGCAACTTGAGGACATTTCCGTATGTCCTGTCACTTGTCACTCGAGAAAACAGACAGACAACCACCTTGCTGCAACATCATTTCAGGTAATTGGAGAGTGATGAGGTCTTCCCTCAGCCTTCTTTTCTCCAGACTAAACAACCCCAAATCCCCAAGATGCTCCTTGGATGTCTTGGCCCCACGGCAAGCGGGGCAGAACCCAGGGGAGGCTGCTTGCTCAGGGGAGAAGCCTGCCACCCCCTGAAGTCCAGCAGTCAACTTTACAGCCAGTTTCCTAAGCCTATATCTCTTCATTGGGTTTTTATGATCCAATTGAAAGACCTGACACTTACCTTTGTTGAATGTCATGTGATTGGACTTTGCCCACCAATCTAGCCTATCCAGTTTCCTGTGCAAAACCTTCCTACTCTCAAGCAGATTAACAGTTCCACCTACTTTGGTATAAGCTGCAAACTTAATGGAGGGTGCACTGAGGGTCCAAGCCACTAATATGTTGTCCATAGGTTCATGCCCGGTGCACCCCGCCAATAACCACACAGAGTCGGAATCCACACAAAGGCATTTTAATTAAATAATTAATTATATAACTCTGCAGAGTTAAGCGCTTGGCGATCTTTCGCAAAGCAAGTACACCTCTGGCTTGAATCACCGTTATTTTTACACAGCAAACTTTTGAAAACTCTCTGGCTACTTTTATTTGGATGTTCCAGCTCACCTAACTTATCTCTAATGAGCTTGTGCAATACAGAAGACCAGCTGGGGGTGGGGTGGGGGGGGTGGGGAGGCGGGAACAGGACGACAGCACAGCAAATCCCACATTATTATACATTGGCATTTTGATGGGTGTGATTTTTAATATGTTAATAATCCTTAATGAGCAAAAAGTTGCCATAGGTCAGTCTGGAATCTTCCTGCAGCTGTTTTTTCCCCTTGTTTTTTATCTTTCATCTCTTATCTTCCTTGCTTCTACTAGTTCAAGGCTACCAGTCTCTCAGTTTTCTTTAAGATTTCCTTATTTTATCAGCTAAAAACTACACAAGCTACAAGCCTCCCTATTTTTTTCAAAGTTTCCTTTTTATTTTTTTTTTTCCCCCCAGCTTGGGACTACCAGCAGGCAGGCTGTCCAGGAGAATACTGCAAGTAACAGTGTCCAATATTTTTCTAAGATCCAGGTAGACAACATCCACAGCCTGTCCCTTACCTACTAAGCAGGTCATCTTATATATATGTCATACATGTCATATATGTCTTATATGTCATATAGTTGTAATTCTCGGAAATCAAACCAGTTCCTTACAGAATAAGCTGAGCTACTGCTTCTTTCTGACCTTCTTCCTGTTCAAATTGCAGTTTTATAATCTTACACATTTTGATAATTGGCCTCAAATTTGTGTTCCAAAATTCTTTCTGAAGTGGGAAACATTGAGGGTTTGGATTTCTCTAAATAGCTGAACTACTTTTTCTTTTTTACTTTTTTTTTCCAAACTTTCAAAATCTGCATATGCACAGACAGCATGCAAGAAAAACTTGTGACCTAAAGGTGAATATTTCACAATGTGTTCGTTGTTTAAGAACTGAATGTTGTGAAACTCTACATCATAACAAGATCTCTAGTGCTAACTGCCACTGCTGTTTCCATTATAGTAATGGTTTTGAATTAGTTTATAGCCAGTCTGCTTCACCTTATAATAGAGATTGCATGACAACAGACATCATAGCCACAATTATTTTAGGATTGCCATTTCTTCATAAATGGCAAGATTATTTTTTGTCTGAAGGGTTTTCATAAACATCTTTTGCGAAGTTCATGGAAATGAGACTGGCTGTAAAAATGAGTGCTGCAGAAGTAACAAGGATATTTTGCTGCATTCTTTCTGCCATGTGCTAGCACCTGTTTCTGTAAGAGTTTTATTTATCACCAGTATGTTGGTTGAATTTCAAGCCTATACACTGATATTTGTTCTAAGTCAGTTTATTTCCCCTTCCTTCCTTCCTTCCTTCCTTCCTTCCTTCCTTCCTTCCTTCCTTCCTTCCTTCCTTCCTTCCTTCCTTCCTTCCTTCCTTCCTCCCTTCCCTTTATAAATTTCCTAAAACTGCACTCCATTTTCAGTGCAGACTATTACATATTTTAATATTCTTTACAACAGCACTCCAAGGTCTTTTTTTTTTTTGTATCACAGACACAAGAAGAGTACCACAAATGAGGCATCAATGACCAGGTTTTATGTTTTTTGTTACCATTTTGCAAAAACACTAAATTACTCAATGTTTTCTTGGCCTTTTCCATAAATGCTGACAGCCCACAATTTCCTCTTCCACTTTTTAAGTATCAGAATTTTTTACAGTAGTCTATAAACTACATCGTTAATCAGATAGTGTAAAATCCAATTAGAGACATTAGAATCCAGAAATACAAGTGTTAAGGAATTTATTTCTTGATTGACAAGAAAGCCAAATAGACTCATCTATTTAGAATCTTAGCAACAATTAGCTGCCTTAGTTTCATTTATTGTGACATAAAAAATCTGGTTTATTGAGAGCTCTATTGAATAAGATTTCTATGATATGCACCATGAGAAAATATCTTCAAACTAAAATGATTGTTTTGCTGTAATAAATTGAACCATATGTACACTATGTTATTCAATCCTTTTTCTTCAAGGCATAAATTGATATTAAAGAACATTTAAGTCATAACACATGGTTATCCAGGCATGAACGAGGCAATAACCCATATAAGTTGTCAAGGTGAAGCCAAAGCATTTATTAGAGGTTTGTGTTGTTTTTGAAAAGTGCACGGTTGGATAAACATGGATTAGTGCTATTATGCTGCTACGATGACTCAAGTGTGTTTTTACAGTGTCAGTAATTTTTATGTTTAAAAATCACTGGTGCAGTATATTAGCTATAATTTATGTTTATCATCTTGTGTACTCTAATAGGTTTCAACAAACCATTTAACACTTCAGCTTGTGCATATACATTACTTAATAGGTATTTATCTTAAAAAGAGATACTTAAACGGGACTTTCAAAGCTTGCAACTGCATGCTAAGAGCAAATACTGCAGTCAGGCACATTAACTTTTTTTTTTCTTCTGGTCTACATTTAACTTTGAACAGTGTGACCATGCAATTTCTTTGTACACTTTGTTCCCAATTGAAGCAAGAAAGATATATCATCTCTAAACCGCATCAGCCTGAATGACATCGAAATCCCTGACATGAAGTGTCCGTCACACTTACTAAGTAGAGTAGATGTGATAAAGCCAACACAGCTGAAAATACCAATAACTTCCTGTCATCAGAGGTTGCCCTTTCAGGGTAGCATAGGACTTTATGCTTTCCTAGTTAAAGGATATTATCAATAGTAGACTCTATTAATTATATATGTCTTTGCTATTCTTTTTTTGGTATCTTGGATTACTTATTTCAAAAAAAAAAAAAAAAAAAAAAAAAAACGGTTCCTCCTTCTCATAAAGCCGAACACTTAGTTTCAGGAGCAATCTCATCGATATGCAAAGGACTTGGAGAAAGCTATATTAAAGGGAAGAGAACTCAACTTGAAGCCCCAACTTGGTGAAGGGTTTTGGGTGGTAATGGGTGCACCATGCTTAATTTATGGTACTATTGAGTGTTTCTGATAACGTGTTGCTTATTATATGGGCTGTGCTGATGATGTATTTCTACTCTAGACAGTATAGGTTTGAATTGCTAGTGTTTAGTACTTTCATAAAAGAGATTGATGCCAATTTAAAAATCATCACAGTTGGGTCTTTTGTGGAGGGGAGGGGTTCTGTCATTTCCTTATGAAGGCTATTACATAATAATTTAAAGATTAAAAAAAAAAAAAAAAAAACACCACAAAACAAATATAAATGTAATTTCTGGTTACCAATACTGATTCATTAACAAGTGAGATCATTTCAGAGGAAGAAAGTTGATGCAGAACTCTGAGACTATGGACATGCTGATCTGCTCTGTAATGGACTTTTACAAAGAGGCTATCAATTCTCCTGACTCAGTCAAGCATATCTGTTGGCTGAGTTAGCAAATAGGAAGGATTTATTACTCACATGGGAAAAATTGACGAAGATGGACTACTTGGTATTGCAAACTACTTTTTTATAGTAACTTCTTTCTTAAACATAATTAAAGAAATATTGATAAAACTTAGAGAACATCCTTAAATGCCTACAAACAGACAACTTATTCATTCAAATTTAATTTTTATAGATGTACATGTGCAAGCTTTACATTTTGATCAATACCTGTAATAATTACACACAAATAGAAATGTCTTTTTTAATATTGACCGAATTAATAATCTACTACTTACAAGCTGCACTTTACATTTTATTACACATAAACAAAATGTGCCATTTTCAGTTCTTTAGAGTATATGTTTCCACCAATTTTAAGGTAGATGTCGTGCTTGCTTTGATGAAACCTTTTGCTGGTGCTTTGCTCAAGTTTGTTTTGTTGACATTTTTAGCAGTTTTGATGCTCTGTGCAATAGGTGATGCAGCTTATTCTGTGTTTGATGTATTTTCTGAAAGCATTACTTATTCATTTTGCTACAGTACTCCCTGCAGACCAAACAAGAGCAGGGTCCCATTTTACAAGGTACTACACAAAATGTAATGGAAGAGTGTTTCTGCCCCAGGGAACTTACAGTCTTACTATAACATATTTAGAAAGAATTGGAAGCATGGTGTTTTCCCTGGTAAACAAGGACAAGGAAATTGAAATTTCATTACTGTGGAAGTCTATACTGCATCTTTAGTTTTTAGTGGTTCCTATTAATATTGGTTCCCGGTTTAAGAAAGAGCGATTTGACATATTATGTTAGAGGGAAAAAAGAGACTTTGGAACAATGATGATATTACCATCCTCATGCCAACACAGCTTTTCACTTTCCACAGCAAAACTCATATTATCTTGCCCTGGGGAAAAGCATTCAGATCCATGCTAGGACTGCTGCCTAATCTGGAAGGCTTTTAAGAACTGTTTTTAAACCTTTGCAGAAGTCCTGAGGCTTCCCATGTGGAGTGTCAGGGAGTTGCAAGGGCCAGTTGCTCACTGAGGGCCAGGAAGTCGAGAGCTGGGCTGAACAAGGCAAGCAGCTGGGCAAAGGCCTCCCCAGGCAGAGGCCTTTGCTTGCTAGGGTGGCAGGCAGAATCACTCAATAATCTCATCTAATTTGAGAAAAAGATAAATTTTGACGGTAAAGAGTAGGGAAAAAAGAGAAATGACTGGCTCAATAAAAGTCGTAACTAGTGAGAGAATAATTTCCTCCATTGATTCTAAAGGATCTTAGAGGGTTTATAAAATATGTTATTCCTATGCATGTGTTCCAATATCTTACTTTATTGCAGCTGTTCTGGGATACTGCTTTATTTAATAAAAATAATTTGAATCTAATGCAGTTTTGCTAAAACATTTCTTCTTTCGCATAAAACGTTTGTACTTAAGATAGTTGCTTCTTACTCAATAAAGCAAAAGTGTAAGTATTTACAATACTCATTGCCATATACTTTTTGTTCCCAAATCTGAGTTGCATCTCTAATTCAGTAGCCTAAAAGCCATATTCTGTGAACTTCCACAGGACTCAATACTTTTCTTCTTGTGTAAGTTAAGTTTATTATAGTGCTCATGTACCTTGCAATTGATTCAACTCTTAAAAGCAAATCATGAAAAAAAAAAACCCACCTCCAATAATTCAGTTTAAACAGCTTTTTCTTTAATCATGTTTTCCTTATAAAACAAGAAGTGCTTAGCCTTTCCAGTTTACAAAGCAGTTACTTGCATGTCATGTACAAATCTTATGAGACATTCTAAGCATACAGTGTTTGGCTGCTGTGTGGAAGGGATATTTCAGGATACTGGACAAAATATTGGATCTGAATTTTAAGGTGGTAAATTTTGTGCACTAGTTCACTTGTGAAGATTTTGGCTTGTGTGTAGTCATTTTAAGCTCAGAGTTCAGAATATTTTCTAAACAAATACTTGCAGTGAGCTATACAAAGTAAGGAACTATCAGCCTTAACAGAAGCAATCCTGACAAACAATTATTTTCATTTTAGCACTGACAATTATGTAAATGTGTCTAGAACAGCAATGGGCACCTTAATTATGACACCTAATTATACCAATTTATTTATACACCTCCTTGAACAACATTTTATTTATAACTCTCCCACTCATTCAAAGAAAGAAAAAGTAAAGCAGAATTTCATAGATTCATCATTGAAACACAAACACAACACAGACTATTTGAACTTGAACATTCACGTATATAGTGTGTCCACATTGTGTTTTGTTCTTTTTCTTTTCCAGTTTTCAAAGGAAGACAACTTTTTATATCTTAGTATCTGACAAAAACACTTCTATGAAAAAAGAATTTAATTCCTCTGTCCTTTTTTTTTGACTGGTTAATTTTCTTCATGGTATGGTGCTGTATTTTGGATTTATGATAAAATAGTGTTTATAGCACACCAGTGTTTTAGTTGTTGCAGAGCCTTGCTTTCACAGAGCCAAGGAATTTTCTGCTTCTCGTACTGCCCTACCAGTGAGGAAGCTGTGGGTGCCCTAGAGGCTGAGAGGGGACACAGCCAGCACAGCTGATCCAAGCAGACCAAAGGGATGTCCAATACCATTATGGCTCAGCAATAAAAGCTGAGAGAAAGAAGTAGGAGGGGAGGAAATTCAAGGTGATGGTGTTTGTTTTCCCAAGAAACAGTGATCCGTGATGAGCCCTGCTTTCCTAGAAGTGGCTGACCATCTGCCTACTGATAGAAAGTAGTGAATGAATTCCTTGTTTTGCTTTGCTTGTGCACACAGCTTTGGCTTTACCTATTAAACTCTCTCTACCTCAACACATGAGTTCTCACACTTCTACCTTTCCTAGTCTCTCCCCCATCCCACTGGGTTGGAGTGAGCTTGATGCCTACCAGTGTTAAGCCACAACATCCTGCTAGAAATCTTTCAAATATGCACCATATTAAAAAAACACATGCCAAAATGTTATACATTCCCTTAGGTTTTGAAGTTATCACCATTGTCTTGCTGAAAATTATTTACACTGTGTATATGAAACCAAGAGTTATAAAAATATTTTACAAGATCACAATTCTTCTCTTGAAAAAAAAATAAATGAAAAGTGTACTTCTTTCTGCATTATCACCACACATATCGTATCCTGAATTTTGTCATTTTCAATAGGAAAGTATATTTTTACAGAAAAATAATTTTAAGTAAATTATCACGATCAAAGTCCTTGCTTAGGACTGTGTCTAGGGTAATGCAGTTTAATAATTGTAATAATGGATCAATGATAGTCTCATTGCTTTTCCAATTAGGAAATTAGTGTATTAAATAAAATATTATAGCAAATGACTATATATGTATGAATCTTTCCATCTCTGAATAATCTGAATGACGTTGTGATGAAGTCAAGAGAGCTTCTTGAGCACAGAAGTTGTAGAGAAATAGACTTATATGTGGTGAAAAAGGATATGGTCTATTATTTTTGTTGGTTTTATTTATTTACTTGTTTTCCCCACTGCACTCAGAGAAGCAAGATTTTATGTTTTTTTTTTGTTCGTTTGTTTGTTTTCTAAGTAAGCAGGGCAGCTCTAATGAATACACCTGAATCACCAGTGTCTCCTCCTAGAGGACACAAACCTACACAACCCCAAGTACTGGCCAGCACTTGGCTAATGAGGCAGCATTATTATGTCATTTTAAAACAGCTCACATCATGTTCTGGAGAGGTTGCAGATCTTCTCTGCATTTTCATTTCCTTTCTTGAAATATTTCTTGACCAAACTATGTAATTACCATTGAATCATTGAATTCTTGCTTTCATTTCCTCACTATGTTCAATTCAAAGAAACAGTGATATATATATATATATATATATATATATATATATATATTATCTGTTTTAATGTGTGCTGAGACACTGGAAAATAAGATTTTTTAAATTCATTCATTTATTAAAAAAATATCATTTTTGTGTCCAAAAAGAAAAATCTAAAATATAAATCTTACATTTGCATGCATCTATTCTGCCCTAATCTCACACATTTGTATTTCCTGACAATACACTCACTGTATGTTTTTTAACCCTGTTCTTCCAATTTATTCTGTAAAAAGTCCCAAACATACTGTAGCAAAACTGACTTTAGTAAGCTGTTTTCTATTTTGATCAAATAAAGAAACTAGTTGAAAAATTAAAGTTCAGGGTCTTGCCATTACCCCCAAGATTCCTAGTATAGACTAAATCGCACAGTCAAAAGTTTCTCATTCAGTAATCGTGACTAGCTGATTCTTCATTAAACTTCAGTTGTGCACTTAGTATGACTAATAGATTCTGATCCACAATCTTGATATATTTCTTCTTCTTCATAGATTTAAAATTATATTTTCAAGCATGAGAATTAAAAATTACTTCACCAACATGTAAAGCAACTAAAATCCACTAAATTAGAAATGAGAAATATCTACCAGAAGGAGTCAAAAAGATCTAGACAGAGTAAGGAACAAGAACATGACTGAGAACAGATTAAAAAAATTCTGTTTTTGACAGAAGCCTTCCCCTTCTTGTATGTGTGTATATGCTTTCTGCTTCAGTTGTCTCAGCCTTTGTTGCTAAAGATTCAGTAAAACACAACTTACTTTTTTCAGGAGCTGTTGTTTGAGAAGCTCAGGACAGAATTTACCTAAGACTTGCAACTTAAATACTTATGGGGATGTAGGATTCAGAGAAAAATACTGTCCAAACTCCAGAACTGAGTTTTGATCAGAGCCTGTAACAGAACTCAGTACTGTTTGAATGGGAGCACTGCATGCAAGAAAACTCAAAGTTGGGGAAGACCTTGATCTAAGCCTTTAATGAGGATTTCAGGAGCAGACACTTTACTTTCAAACTACAGGAATCAGTACAATTCTAAGAGGACTACTAGATGGATCATTGTTGGTTTTCCTAAGAAATATATACAATATATTTCTGAGTGTCCTCAGTGGGGCTGATTCTAAGACAGAAGCACATGGTTGATACCTTCCCTTTTGGCAGATTTGTTTTCAAATTGGTATCAGTAATTTGGTTCCATGGAAAGAATAACGTCTAGGTAAATAATGGAGCTGAGACCAAGAGTGCTGATTTTGGAGCCCTAGAACAACAGAATATTACTGATGACTCTCAGCTGGATGGTGGTATTTTTCCACATAAGTGCTGTAAAGATACCTTAAAGAATTGCAGAGCCTTTCAAAGCTCTAAACAACTTGCTTTCTGCATGTCATTAAGAGTGCTGGGGATATCTACAATGCATCTGTTCACAGGTATGTACAGGCATCCCTGAGCAATCTTTAAATCATATAGCCTGGGATTCTGTAGTCTTGAAGTCATAGCAGTGTGGGCTTCAGCTGCCAAGAACCTGCCAGTGTTCTGGTGGGTTTGTACGGTCTGCTATAATACATGAACTGTTTTGGTATGTGAGGTAGTTGAGGGATGTTTACATGAGCTGCAGTTCTGTGCACCTGGATGACAGTGAACATTCTTCACTTTGTAGCTACAGTGAAGATCATAGTGTAAAAACCCACATACGGGTACATGAAAACAGTCATAAGTAGAACTGTGCTGTCTGCCTACACCTTTGCACTTGGTTTCTTTCCAGCGAACAGAAGTACCATTACATCTGCCTTGTGAAACTTCTTGTAGCTGTCCACATAACTACAGATCATAGTCCTTGCACAGCTGGGATGTAGGAACAGAGAACAATGGTGATGTTGTGGGAGTCCAGACTTCTTCACTCTCACTTGCTCAGAACCATTATACTTCTGATATAGTCTTTAAGAACAGCAGATTTTGGTTCCTTGGTGTAGCAGTTTTCATCTGCACTTCTGCTTTTACACCATCAGGAAGCTGTTATGTTAAATAATGCTCATAATTTAGATATGGCCTACTTGCAGGTAGACATATAAAAGAAATAAATAACTTCAAGCATTTTGTTATGAGAACTAAAAAGGAATATTTTAAATGTCCAATTCATTCAGAATCCCTCGATCTCTAACAACATCATGTATTAAAAACGTGGAGAACACATCTTGTAATTTTTGCTACAGTACTCAGAATATCAAAGATGTCATTAGGTAGGAGTTAGAGTGGATGCAGTACCAAGAGAAACTGAGTGTCCAAGTCCCTTAAGTAGGTTTGGAAAACTGAGACATGTAGTAAAACCTTATATCTTTTGAGTCACTGACATATGTATTACTCACTTCACTGATCAGACAAATAAAAACAAAACCATGACTTCCACTTAAGGAATTCCTTCAACAACAAGGAATCTTTAAATGTACACTCATTTGGCAGCGGCATTATCATAAGATGATTATACAGTGTATGAATGTTTATTGCCTGACTTTAAGATGCACAATGTAAGATTAACAATTGTAGATTTTTTTTTTCTATAAATGCTATATTTCTGCTATTGTGTTTGCAGAATACAGCTAGATAATAATTGATTCTGTGACAGGGACTGGCTAATTTGCCAACAGTATAGTATAAAACACATTTATACAGTCAATTACACCCAAGTGCATGGCCTATTTGCTTTATAATTTCATAAACTTGCCAGCAATTTAAATAAAAAAGTTCCATTAAATTATCATATCATGTGATAGAATGATATTGCCAAGTATATTAAACCATGTGTGTTCAGCCAGAATTAATTAAATATTATTACTTTTTTCTTATTAACACATTGAACCTATCCTTCCTACTCACTACTAGAAATAGAAGCCTATTAGTGAACAAAGTAAACTTAAGGGCAAAGTTTAAACATTTTCCTGAGGGTGTTTCATTAAGAATCCTAGTTCTTTTGTTTAAACATTTGCTCATGGTAAATGTACTTGTATTGTGAAAATATTTTATGTTCTTAGATATGAATACTGAAAAAGCTGAAAGGTAATCTTTAATAATATTCAGACAATTTAGGCAGATCTGATCTTACTTTTCTCATCCAAATTAGGAATCTTGGAAATAACTCAGAATGCATTTAGTTTCTATGTTTCTTCTGAAATTTATTCCTTATTTATTTTTGTCTTCATTTGATGGGGTAAAAAGAAATACTAATGATTCATCTTAACCATTATCTGAAGTCTCCCCATCCCCCACTGTCAGAGAAATAAGAAATTCCATTTCATATGTAATAGGTTAACAAAATGGCACAGGTAAACTTATTATTTGAAGAAGACAGCAATGAACAGTAAGAATCAGCATTTTCATATAACTTAATACAAATTGACTTACTAAGTTAAAAACCAAAAACTTCTCAACCCCCCATACAGTGCATACACGAACATTCCTTCTCTCTTTCTCTCATCAGGTATTAGAGTTTCAGACACTGTCTGTGCTCTCTTAGTTTTGAAACACAAGGGATCATTCTAGAGAAAGCTTTATCTTCTCATTTTTAAAAGACTTTGAGAAAACCCCAAACTTAAAAAGTTCAGCTTTCTAATTACTGACATGCATTTCATTTAATAAGATAGTGTGTTTGAAAGTGGATAAGCATATCTTTAACAGCAGTCTACCAGGAATCAGCAGAAATAATTACCATCAAGATTTAATTATGTCAGACAAGAGTATCTGTCCTGAATAACAGTGTAGACAGTAGAAGCTATGTTCTATATTCAAGCCAGCTCTCTATGTACTTCTGTTAAACATAGTGTTAGCTATTCTGCTGTGACTGACTTTAAATGAATATAATTGAAGACATCAAAGCAATGAAGAGAATTATCTATAATACAAAAAGGGGGAATATGAACAAAAATAGTCTTTTGGAAGAATTGGGCCTGGCTCTTCTCTCACATGCAAGACATCTATCAGAAATATCACTACAGATAAATGTGGGTGCAGCATTGTAAGAAAGTGTAAAGAAGGTCAGTATAGGTCTCACTGTGTTTGTATGTAACGGTCTCTCCTGTAGCTGTTACTGCCTCTTAGCATGAACTTCAGAAATAATGTAAAACAATTTTGACTGTGATGACACTGACTTGCTCATTTTTAAGAGAAGCTTTCATCAGAATGTCTCCAAACTATGCAAAATACTATAGTTTGTGTTGGTGCCAAACCAAAAATATGAAGTTTTTGATTATTCAAGTAAGTAATGTTATTGAGCAAAGCAAATCTGTAATCTGAGTAAATATTACACATTATTATTAAGAAAGATTAAAAAAAGAAAAAAAAAAGAAAGAAAAAGGAATTGTACTAGAGTTAATTAAGGCTTCAAGTAAAGCTTGTTTTTATTGGCAATTTTTTTGTTGCAACAAGAAAACTAAAAATTAAGAGGATGGTTGGCAGCAATATTGATATGCTAATGGATAAACATGCTAATTTAGAAAAAAACTAATCAGCAAAGACATTACTAATGGAAATGTACTGGAAAATGGCTAATGCTGTATGCAGACCTGGTATCTATGAAATTAAGAAGAACTCATTTTGTGTTTATAATTGTAACTTGAAAGCTAAGCCTTGATCTTCTGTCTGCTTTTCTTTGCTTAGTATTTAAAGATATTTCAGATGACCTGGCCTGGTACCATGACACCTGCTTAGCTTCTCTATAATAATGTTGCTAAAATTGCATGTTCTGTTTGCTGTTAGGACAGCTAAAAATCTTACTTTTTTTTTTTTTTTTTTTTTTTTTTTTTTTCCCTATCTGATTTACCAGTGTCTGCAGACAAAGAGTCCCTTCAAATTAAAGACGATACATGAGTCAGGTCTTCTGACAGCGGTATGGTAAAACGTCTCTGTTTAAACCTCTCTGTTTATTGGTACTACATGTACATTATCTCAAGCTTTCATAGAGTAATGACCCAATTAGGTGCTAGAGTAAGAGTTTGAAAATACTTAGCAGTGGCTCTGCTTCATTTACATCCTAA
Source organism: Cygnus olor (assembly GCF_009769625.2). Taxonomy (NCBI): domain Eukaryota; kingdom Metazoa; phylum Chordata; class Aves; order Anseriformes; family Anatidae; genus Cygnus; species Cygnus olor. Next base: position 38,860,200 of record NC_049170.1, read on the forward strand.
TCCATGGTTTCAATTGAAGCCGAGTTAGACTTGTTCTAAGGATTTTCTAACATCCAACTGTCATTGGTGTGCCTTTTTTTTTTTTTTTTTTTTTAAAGGCTGTTCTGAATTTAGTCTGCTTTTTGAACAACTTGTTAGTTTATGGCATGAAAGATTCTGAGGTGTTTTCAAACTTATCAGTTAAAGAACTAAGTAATGGATGCCACTCTGCAACAGTTTTCAGAATTTTGAAGTGTGTTGGGGAGATGTAGAGGACAAAACTTTAGTGCTTAGAATAACACAGTCTGTAATGTTGAAAATGACCGAAGGGTTAAAAGAGTTCAGTTTATTGGGGAGGTAGACTTTGAAGATCTGGGTTATGAGAACTCAAAATCCAGGGGAATATTTTTATTCTTCTAATCCTGCATATGCAATTCTTAAGACAATTTTGAGAGTTTTAATGTAGTCTTGTTTCCCTCCTTATTTGAAGGAAAAACTAGGATATGCCAGCATTAAGACTGCCTGTTAAGGATGCACACATACTTAACACCTGTGAAAGGAAATATTTTCTCTGTATCTCAGCCAACAGGTCTCCAAATTTTACCTTCCTGTAAAGTAATGTGTTTCAAATGGCACAGATATAAATAAATGTAGTCAGAGTAGTGCAGACTTTTAATGGATATTTCTTTTGGTTTCATAGTGTTGTATCTTGTAAATCATTGAGAATTTAATTGTTTTTAAATTGAAACACACTTCTCTTAAGGTGATATGGATGTATTGCATAGAGTTAAATAATTTCAAATCCATTTAAATTAATCAGTATATTTTGCCACATAAAGCGAAATCATAAGACCTATTGACACTAGAAAATTGCTCAAGTATAATATAAGAATCACAGAATCATAGAATCATAGGATATCCTGAGTTGGAAGGGACACACAAGGATCACCAAGTCCAACTCCTGGCTCCACATGGGACCACCCAAAAATTAAACCATATATCCTAGAGCATTGTCCAAATGCTTTTTGAACTCTGACAGGCTGTCTGCTGTAACCACTTCCCTGCGGAGCCTGTTCCAGTGCCCAGCCACCCTCTCAGTGAAGAACCTTTTCCTAATATCCAGCCTGAATCTCAGCTCCATGCCTTTCCCTCAGCTCCTGTCACTGTCAACAGAGACATCAGTGCCCGCCCCTCCGCTCCCCTCGTGAGGAAGCTGTAGGCCGCCACGAGGCCTCTCCTCTGCCTGCTCTGCTCTGGGCTGAACAAACCAAATGACCTCAGCTGTTGCTCGTATGTCTTGCCCTCTAGACCCATCACCATCTTCGTAGACCTCCTTCGGGCACTTTCTAATAGTTTTATGTCTTTCTTATATTGTTGCACCCAGAACTGCACATGAGGTAAGGCTGCACCAGCACAGAGCAGAGCAGGACAATCACTTTCCTCAACCAGCTAGCAGTGCTGTGCCTGATGCACACCAGGTTACGGTTGGCCCTTTTGGCTGCCAGGGCACACTGCTTGACTTGTACTCAATTTATTGTATTTTTTTTTTTTAATTTTTAATACTTTTAGTACTTTATATAGTAATACAATATTAATATACTAATAGTACTTTATATGCTTTTAGTACTTTATTTTTACTAATTGACCAAAACCCCCAGATCACTTTTCCACAGGGCTGCTCTCCATCCCCTCATCCCTTTGACTCTATATGTATATCCAGGGTTGCTCCTTCCCTGGGTAGAATCTGTAGGTGTAGAATTTGGCATTTGCTCATGTTAAACTTCATATTGTTAGTGATTGCACAGCTTTCTAATTTGTCGAGGTCTCTCTGCAAGGCCCCTCTACCCTCAAGAGAGTCAACAGCTCCTGCCAATTTTATGTCATCTGCAAACATATTTAGTATATCTTCAAGTCCCATGTTCAAGTCATTTATGAAAACAATAGAGAGAACTATCTCTAAAATGGAGCCCTGTGGAATCCCACTAGTGACTGGGCCACAAGCCTGATGTAACCCCATTTACTGTGACACTTTGACCTTGATTTATGGAGTTCAAAGACCTAAATCAAAGATCTAAAAAGGCCTCGAGACATCCTCGAGAATGTTCTAAGTAAAAAGAATTCTAAAATAATTTTAACGTCCTAATAAACCCCAGGATTTCACAGTTTATAATGTGAACTATCAAAAAATTAATATATCTCTCCTTGTTCTGATTGACTGCTTAGTAAATATTGTCCTGATTCTTTTCTAACAATAACAGAAGGTATCTATAAGACTAAGAAGATTTATTTATTTATTTATTTATTTATTTGCCAGTTTGGTATAGAACTAAATAAAATTGAGTTCAAGATTATTGTAGATGAGGAGATTCACTCAGTCCTGCATGATTAACCTACAAGCAGGAAAATTTAGTCTATAAGAACAAAGAGATCATTCAGTTTGGATGCAAACAAAGCATCTGTATATAGAAAGAGTTTCAAATCCATTTTAATTTGACAGTATTTGAGGATTGCTAGTAAAGTTTACACATCTCAGACTATTAACTAAAAATGAGAAATTATTGAGTGCAGAAAAAATCTTGTTCCCCCACAAATCCTGAAACACATCTTCTGGTTTCATACAGAAAAAAATCATATTAGATGTTCTCAGGGTACTGTGTTCAGTTTTGGGCCCCTCAGTACAAGAAAGACATCGAGGCCTTAGAAAGTGTCCAGAGAAGGGCTTTGAAGCTGGTGAAGGACCTGGAACACAAGTCCTATAAGGAACAGCTGAGGGAACTGGGGTTGTTTGTCTGGAGAAGAGGAGGCTTAGGGGAGACCTTATTGCTCTCTACAACTACCTGAAAGGAAGGTGTGGGGAGATGGGGATTGGCCTCTTCTCACAGGTAACTAGTGATAGGGCTAGAGGGAATGTCCTCAAGTTGCACCAGGGGAGATTTAGGTTAGAAATTAGGAAACATTTCTTCTCAGAAAGAGTGCTCAGGCATTGGAACATGTTGCTCAGGGAGGTGATGGAGTCACCACCTGGGGGTGTTCAAGGAAAGGTTGGACCTGGTCCTTAGGGACATGGTTTAGTGGGTGACATTAGTAGTAGGGTGATGGTTGGACCAGATGATCTGTAAGGTCTTTTCCAACCTTAATGAGTCTATGATTCTATGATGCAAATGAGGGACAGACTTGAAGAATGCAGATATTGTACTCATCTGAAAAAAAGGACAAGGAGAAACTGGGGATTTAGAGAGCAGTCAGCTAAATGTCAGTCCTCTAGAAGGTTATAGAAGCACATGAAAGTCAAGAAGGTGATTATGAACAGTCAGCATGGATTTGCCAAGCACAAATCCTGCTTAACTGACCTGACTTCCTTCTGTGATGAGATAGCTGTCTTTGTGAAGAAGAGAAGAGTGATTGATGGATGGATGTGGTATGTTCTCACTTTAACCAAGCCTTTTTGTATGGTCTTTCACGGAATCCTTTGAGCTAGACTGGTGAGATAAGGAATGGATTTATGAACAATTACGTGACTAGAAAATTGTCTGGATTACTGAGCCCAAAGAATGGTGATCAGAGGGAGAAAATTCAACTGGTGTTTAATGGTGTCCCTTAAAGATTGCTGGGACCAATACTCCTAAATGTCTTTATAATTGACTTGCACAAAAGGACAGAGTACACTCTCAGCAAGTTGGTGGGAGATGCCAAATAGAGAGAGCAGGTGATAGGCCAGGGCTGCTATTCAGGGGAACTTCAACAGGATGGAGAAATGGGCTGACAGAAAATTTACGAAGCTTGACAAAGACAAATGCAAGTATCATCTCCTTCCCTCAAGCAGTATTGGTTGGAGACTGACTTGCTAAAGAGCAGCTTGGCAGAAAAGACCTGGATGACCTGGTGGAGAACAGGTTGAATGTGTGCAGCTGTTCACCCTGACACTAAAGAAAGCTGAGATGTATTTCCAAGAATGTAGCCAGTCATAAACACAAGTGATTCTCCCCCTCTGTTCAGCAGTTCTTAGATCACTTCTGAAGTACTATGTCCATTTTGGTCTCCTCAGTACAAGAAAGATTAGTTAGTGGAGTGAATGTGATGGTGGCAGCTGGAGTACATGATGTATTAGGAGGGGCTGAAAAAATCAGGTTTGTTCAGCCTGGAGAAGAGAAGGCTCAGGAGGAATCTTACTGCTGTCTGACTAGCTAATGGGAGATTGTAGGGAAAACAGAACAAGTCTGGTTCTGGAGGGCCACAGTGTTGGGTCAAAATCTAACAGATAGGAGTTGGAACATTTCTAGCTATAATATTCCTTAATTATGCAAAGCTCTGTTTACATTACAATATTTCTGTGTTACCAACATCTGATGGGCAATGGTTATTTGCTTTTTTTTTTTTTTTTTTTTAAATGACCATTTGATATGAGTGCCACCTGCAATTTATACAGGCCAGGTCAACTTCTTTCTTCTCTTTCTTGTTTGCATTGTCACAACACAGTTCTTACTCTCCATGATCCTCTCCTAGCTTACCTTTCCCTCCTTTTACCTGCCAAATAGTGTATTAACAATAGGGACAGGGATGTGGTACATACAAGGGACAACAGTTGGGGACTAGGAAAACAAGGGTTTTACTGAAAGTAAATAAAATGGTATAGGCAGTTACACCTATAAAGACAACATAAGATACTTGTATTACTTAGAGAGGCACATATTTTAAAGTTTCACATGATGTTTCTGGTCCTGGTCCCTGCTACAGTGAGACAGCATCATGAAATGGAGTCCTCAAAGTAAATCTGTGCAGCAGCCTAGGACAAGCCAAGGATGTCGAACTCTCATGTAAAGCACTGGATGTGAAGAATTACAGTTGACACTGCTGTTTGAACTCTGGAGAGTTTTTAGGTATGAATACACCAATGTAAAGATGTTTAAATATCACTACCATTTTATCATTCACTGAAACTTCTTTCCAGTCTTCTACCAACCTGCACATATGTCCTTATCTCTCCAGATAGATTTTCCTCACAGGCCTGTATTTTCCTCTCAAAGGATGCTCCAGAGATTTGTGTTTTCATTTAGAAGACTTAGTTTGCCTCTCTTGCTCACCAAGGATTGTGGATAGCCATGTCAAAGGGTACCTGAAAGGAGACTGTAGGTATCACTGAGTGATGAAGAGCACTTTACTCTTAATTTTAAGAATATTTAATAGGGGACATTCTGGAAAGTGAAACCCCCTGTCTCTTCACACTAAATGTTCAAAAGGAGTCTACAGCTAAGAAGTATATGTAAATTGTGTACTCATTCAAAGTACTAACTTTGTCAACAGTATAACTTCAGAATTATTACTGAAGTCCTCCTACAACAAATTTCAGTGGTAGTATAAAAGGAAAGATTAAAATATGAATGTCAGCTAAATGATTGCTAAAGGATTGTTTAACATAATCAGAGATAATAAGTCTTAGTGGATTAAAGAGTGGTTATAAACCCAATATTAGTCAAAAAATTCATACTCAGCTCTTTGTCTTATTCTGAAGACAAACAATTTTTGCTCCCAATGTACACACGTTTTTATTTTTATTTTTTAATTTTTGTTGTCGACATCAACGCATAGCTTTAGATACATTGTCAAAATGTGCAATTCTTTGTGGTGGTTCTTCCTGTGGAAATATATGAATCATCCAGTTTGTAACTGGGTGGCAGACCACATGGTCTTTTGTGGATCCTTTCATACTTAGTGTTTATGATGTCTACTGAAATACCATTTTGTATTTACCTCATTCTTTCCTGAATATAGTATATTATTACACTGGATAACAAGTTACATACTGCCATTTAAAATGCTGTTAAGTATAGCTGTCTCTCCTCATAACTGCAATTCTATAGGTACTTAAATAAAAGAAATACTGTAGGCCTTTTTGTGGGATGATTTTTCAGTAACGTGATGCATACATTACTCAAGAATAAGAAATACAAATAGCTGTAAGATATTTATGCCTTTTACAGGCATTCTAACCTTTTTAGAAAATGGCTATAATTTGAGGATATAATGTGAAAGGAGTGTTCTTAATGCTACATTAATTACAAGGGCTCTCTTTCATTCCCTTTTTGGAGACATTTTTTGTATTTTTATATGACAAGATGCATATAATATTGTGGCAATAATGAGCTTAATGTAACTGGAAGCTGTCAGATGAGGTTGTATCAAAATTTCAAATACAAATAGCACCAGAAAAATCATCTGTATCCCTGAATGTCTTTCTGTCATATCCTGAAAACTTTTTCCTTGCCACTAAGTGGCACTGTGTTATTTGTAGTTGGCTGTTCAGGCCATATTAAAAACCCTTTGGGCCAAATTTATTTCCAATATAGCCTCATTAAGTCAATGGAGTTACATGTGAAATGAATTTGGCCCAGAGTTTTAAAGGTACCTAATTCTAAAGCATTGCTGTAAATTTCCATTGCGGAGGCTCAGGAGAAAAATAAAAATCAGTTAGTGTTTAATCTTGCAAGCAGCTGACCCTTTCATTTGGTGTTTAACTGTTTCATTATATTTTTTTCCTACCAAATTAGCCCTAGTTAAAAAGGATCATCTTATCTATTTCAGTAGAACTGTCAGTAAATTTTGATTTGAAAACGGATGAGCTCTGTGCTCTTTGTGGTCACCCTTAATTTACATTAAATTAATATTATGTATTTTAAAATGTGTGTTCATATGAAAAAGTCTGCTATTGAAAACCTTGTTATACTGTAGCAAAATATGTCAAGGTATAAAGAAAAGATGATCAGGTTTGTTTGATGTCACTCTTAATTTCTTGTTTCCTTACCACGATGGAAGAATAAATAGGCATATGACAATTTTTAGGCAGTGCTTAGATTTTTTTTTTTTTTTTGACTTACCACTGTGCAAAAAAACACAGAAATATGTTACTAAATCTTGAGACACCATAAACCTTTAAGCATAGTTGCTGACACCTTTGGCATGACAGTCCTTTCCTTCTTAGTATGCATATAATTTGCCACTTCCTTCTAGTTTCTTGAGCTTTTAGCAAAGATATAATTTATTTAGTCCTTTATATACAAACTGATATTTTTATTTGAGAATCCATGAGTACCTCTCTAGGGTGTTTAATCTGGAGGAAAGGAGGCTAAGGGGAGACCTCATGTCTCTCTACAACTACCTGAAAGGAGGTTGTGGTGTTGGTGTCTCTTTTCAGGTGATATAGGATGTGAGGTAATGGTTTCAGGTTGCGTCAGGGGAGGTTTACATCAGACCTTAGGAATAATTTCTTAACGGAGAGGGTGGTCAAGCACTGGAAGGGGCTGCCCTGGGAAGTGGTGTAGTTGCCATCCCTGGAGGTATGTAAGAGATGTGTGGATGTAGTGCTTAGGGACATGGTTTAGTAGTAAACTAAAGTCTAGTTGATGGTTGGACTTGATGATGTCAAGGGTCTTTTCCAACCCGAATGATTCTAAGATTCTATGATTCTCTCTTATTGGCTTTGCACTAGGCAAGGAGTGTGTACATAAGAAATGCACGTGGCCTAAGAGCTTCGGAAAGGGAAAGAATGTCTGTATGTGAAAACATTAGCTTTAGAGGTGGGACTCTATGAGTTCTCTGCTTGAGTCTGCCAAATATTTCGCTTTCTGTTTTCTGTCAGACACCTAACTTGCATATCCTTCCCATAATAGCAGTAAAACTATTTCTTTACCAGTAGCTCCCAGCACTGCCTTATCAATATGTGCCAGCATTTTTCTAATAACAGATCATTTGTAAAATAGGAGAGAGATTCCTCCCGTTCCCTGTAACGTTGGATTCCTTGTGGATTTTTTTCACCGTTGCTCATGAAATACCTTGTTAATCTTGGATTGTAGATAACCACGGAAGCATACGATTTATTATGGTTGGGATTCTTCACTTTCTGCAAAGTGTTGATTTTGTTAAAAAACATAACTTTTTTTTTTTTTCCCTATCTAATATTAATCCTTGTTTAAACCTTACTGTTTTTTTAAGAAGCCCAAAATGACAGAAGCTGTATGAGAGGGACAAGACCAACTGGAAGAGATCTAACCTTTTACTAGGCCATTTCTTATAGTCTGATAAAAAAAAATGAGCATTTGGGGACACCAGTACAATCTTTTTGTACATAATCTTTTCAGATATTAGAGGAATAAGCAATGATGACTAATACCATTCTTGCAATGTGCATGGAGCAATTGGAAATATGTCTAAAATTGACCAAATGGCCAATGATCAAAGTAGGAACTAATGAGAAACTTTCAAATGTTGCTTCCTTATTGTATGTTTAATATGGAGTTGGAAACACAACCTTGTGGAATAAACTCAAATACTAGAATAGTTCTTTCATTGATACTAGAATTTAGATTGGCAACAAACTTTTTTTTTTTTTTTTTAATTATGCACAAATATATCAACAATATATACTTGGCAGGGTGGTAGTAGAATTTATTGAGTACTTCCCCTTTAGCAATGTTTGTCCCTGTCTGTTTTCTGATTTAACTGCCAGAATTAGCCAGAATAAATTAATATTCAGACATCTCAGAAAAAATGTCCTGAGTTGGAGAACAACTCCACTTTAAAATTCCTCCTGACTTTTAATCAAAACTTGAAAATAGTGAATATTAAAATTAATGTAAAATATTGTAAGCATTAAGAAAATTATCTTGAAATCAAGCTTAAAGGGAAGAGTTTTAAAAACAGCTTAATTCTGGAGAAGCTAAATTAGCTCTTACAATACAAATTTGTCCTCCGCAGATTTGTTTCTAAAATACATATTGGGCTAACACGTCCCAGCTGTGTGTAGACTACATCCTCTAGCTGTATCCACAGGAGCTAACAAATGTTGGAACTGGAATTGTGCACATACTATAAGAATCAAGTCATCGATGAGAATGTTGTAGTCCTAGCATCATCACAAGATACTGAATATACACATGATGTGATTTATCTGACAAAAGTTTGACCATCTCTGTACAGATGTCCATTTTAATACCATTTGGGCTATGCTTTCTGCATGGATAACATCATGTTATATGATGCAGTGTCTTGAAGCTACATCATTATTTATCCAGGCTGAACCTGAAAGAGCAATAAATGCTATCATGATCCCTAAGTTTACATACTGCAATGCTTCGTGCTTGAAGTATCCTTGTGCTCTTTCTCTTGCTCAGTACTTTTTCATATTAATCTAAGCTACTATAATCTTATTTCTGCAGAGCATTTTTATATTACGTATCACTAAATTGGAGTACTGACTATGAAATCACTGCAGTTTAAGGCCATTAATAAGGTCAGTCTAACAACATTTAAGAACTGATCTGTTAGTTCTTTGCTGATATCTGTGTTCATGAACCAACTGCCATTTAAAGATCCCATCTGACATTTTCAGCTGATAACCATTACGCCATTATGATGAGTCCTATGAGAAACTTCTGTAGCCACTGCATTTATTATGTTTTTGTCCTTCTCACTTGTTAAAAAAGCCTTCAGGTTCATTATTTCTTTGTTCTAAGAGTTGAGGATAAAAAAATGATTTAAAAAAAAATTTTTTTTTTTTGGACCACGAATCTACTTTTCTTTCCAGTGCTTCTGTCCCTTCAGAAAAAATAAGTGACCCCTCATCTGTAGCTTGTTGTGAGATACTATATTTGTTTTGAATTGGTGATTGGCTTCCACCACGTTTCTAAATAAGGAATAGGAGATAAGGACTTTTGGATTTAGTATAGTCAACATTTTCATACAGGTTAAGCAGAGATATTTTAAATGAAGCAAAATCAAATGCACTATAAGAAAAGGCTGTCCTTTTATAAAACACATAAAATATGAATAAAGTAATATGTAATGCATATCTGCATAAAATAGTATTACTTCCCCAAACTGTCATTAGTAAAGCTATACACTCTCAACTGCAATAAACGAAATAACTCTTTTCCCCTACCATCTTTCAGGAATAAGAAATAAAACTGAACAAAGTCTGCTGTATTTGACTCATAGTAAGTAAACGTAGTAACAATATCTATTAAAGAAGCAAAGTCTATGTTTGCGAGTTTTTCCAAGAATTTATCTTTATGCTCTTTGCCCTATGATGTGTACACAGAGTTCCAGATAAACTATCTGTGAACTAAAAGCACAATTTTGCAGGCAAAAAGCAAATTCTAAACATGAGAATACTAAAACTGGGCAAAAAGAAATCTATTACAAGGCTGGCTTGTGACAGTGAGTACAAATGTGCAACCTCTGATTAATGCAAGATAGAGCATATGTCTGTGAGAAGATGCCAATGTTTAACATGTAGTATGAGATGTTTCTGAAAAAAGAAAGCCTTCATCAAGCACTGCTTCATGTTGCAGATGCAGAGGACAATACAAAGTGTTATTTAAGTTTGTTCAGTGGTAAAGGGTAAGATTGTACAACACCTTGTCTTGAATGATTCAGTGAATTAGCCTGTCTATGCCCTTCCCCCTCTCCCACATTGTTTTCTATATATATTTTCTCTACTGACTGCACACTATGGATATTATCTCACATCTGCGGTACAACATGTATTTATCGCACTGTACATATGTGGTAATGAGTTTTGTAGAAAATTCAGTGCTTGCTTTCTGAGATTCTATATCTGAGTACTGAATGCAGGTTCACACCGTGTCTGTGAGGAGGCTTGGAGTCATACCCGTGATTTACGAAGACTGCAACCTACGCACACCTACCACTTACCCATACTTAGAGAGATCATAGAAACCTAAGTAGATGGCACGGTAACCTAAATATGTAGCACCTGGGGTTTTGTACTTTTTCTCAGGCCCTTTTAACTCTGTTCCTATATATGTGGGATTTTTTTTTTTGGTTGTTGTTGTTTGTTTTATTTTATTTTATTTTATTTTATTTTATTTTATTTTATTATTTTTTTTACAGTTCTATGGGTTGGCTGACCAATGTATGCATAAAACTGCAAGAAATATGCTTATCATTTATATCGGGGCCAGTATCTCCCACACACATCTACATAACCAGCAGTGACCTACATAAATTCTCACAGAAGTTGCTTAAATTATATGTGTCAAGCTGCAGGTGTTTCTGCACTAGTCAATAAAGGCTGTTTTTTCAACAAAACTTCTTGTTTTCCTGATTCTTTCAGATTAGAAATCTTGATGAAAAAAAAAAAAGCCAAACAGAACAACAACAAACAACAACAACAACAACAACAACAAACACAGGTCTATGATTTTCAGAAATAAATGTTTTGTGATCCAGTACTGTTAATGAGTGTTGAGAATGTGCTGTTTCATGGTGGTGTAATTCATTAATTATTTTTAGGGAAAACAGGGCTGGTTGTTGCTACCAAAATTAATACTGCTTATAGTAATGCTTCTCTCCACAATTTAAAGTACAGAGCTCAGAAGCTCAGTAATGGTGTCATTGTAAAAAATATTCTAGATAAAAACTTAATGTGTTTTCTGAATCTTGCAATTTTTGTGTTGTTGTTTTTGTGTGTTTGTGTTTAAATCATTTATTTTATATAGATCATTGTTAAAATAATAAGCATTGCACTGTTTTAAACATTTAAATAGATCTCTGTGTTCAGTAGTGTTCTTTAGAGCCTGTGCAAGTGTTGACACTAGGTCTGTCTTTGACTTGTATATCCTGGGCTACAGAAGAACTCTGAGGGGATTTGGTCTTGGACACTAAAAATTAAATGGGAGAGGTGGTTTGCTTTGCAGCTGGTTTTGGAATTGGAGAAAAAACGTGAGAATCTGTGAAGGTGCGTGGGAAATATAAGAAACACCTTTCTACTAGCATGAAATCTTCCTTTTCTCCTTTTTTTTTTTTTTCCCCCAAACCAGTCTCACCACACTTGTTTTCAGAAAATCTGTGTTCTGTCATTTGATCTTGTCTCAGAGGTTAAATGCAAAAGAAAAAAAAAAAATTGTTCAGCAGAAATATCATTAAAAGTTGTGCAGAGCTTTATAAGTAGAAAAAAAGGTAGGAACGAACAAAATATCCCACCACCCATTGACAGAGCTGAAAGTATTCCAGGTAGCATTCTTTCAGGTGTGCTAGTTAAAAGGCCAGCATACTAGAATGCCGTTCCCTGAGGCTGATCTTGAATACCAGTGAGTGCGTGTGCTGTACTCAGGTTCACATTATAAAACAGATTTTTATCATGAGCTTTACTGGAGCTGGGAGCAAGAGTATAGTTGCCTTAAGTCAGAAAATAACCAAAAAGCTTAAAAATGAAAGCATGCATTGTATCTAAAGGACATTGCCAGGCATGAATTTTCAGCTTCCTGCTCTATAAACAAAAGAATAGCAGCTTGCGCCTAATCCCCCTCCCTCTAAAGTCAATAGCAGTGTGGGCCCTAGAGTCTAATTTAGCAGTTTATATTATTTGAAATGAAATATGACAGACAGTGAAATTACCCTCCCTGACTAAACACTTGTAAAACAAAACTCTTTAAAGGGATGGGGGAGATGGGATGAATACACGAATTTCAGTACTTGTGCATTGAAGTATTTTCTTATTTAAAACCCTTGCTCCATTTTGAGGTTAAAAATGACACCCCTTCATTTCCTTGTATATCAAGCAGGTTACCCTCAGATAGATGTCTTCTGATGGACTGTGAGCACTGCACGGCACATATAGAAAGGCATTGTTTAATTGTAAATTTGAATGTTCTCTGTGAACAATTTCACTTACCCTGGTACTTCATCTCTTCTTTCTTCCAAAATATTGCATTTTCCCTTCCAATAAAGATGTTGTATAATGACAATAAGGTGCTATAACTCTGGAAGGTGGTATTGCTCATCTTTTCTTTGTGTCATACAACTCCCACTGTATTATGATAACCTGTTGCTTCTTTGTCATGAGTTATTGTCTAAGTGCAGCACATTTTTAACTATATTTAGAAAACAACTTCCTTCTCTTAAAAAGCACCATAAGCAATGCTAGTCTGACCATATTGCAAAATGGTTTCTATTAAGTAAAATAATTCCTTTTGGTCTTCCTACTTAGGTTTCACTTTCTAAATACTTAATTGACAAATGTAACCCTTAAGTTATATGGCTGTTTGAGGCAATTTGTCATTTTGTGTTGAAATAACTCTTTAGGTTGTCTTTGTGCATAAGAGAATTATAATAAGAAAATTTATTTTCTGTCCACCAGGAAAACAGTTGCAGTCAAAATAATACCAATTCCAGGAAAACAAAAACAAAAAAACAAAAACAAACAAACAAACAACAACACACAACAAACAAACAAAAAACCAACAAACCAAACCAGAAAAAAACCACCACATTAATTTCCAGTTCCCTACTCTTCTACTCATCAACAAATACTGAAAAGAGCTTTATCAAAATGGCCTATCCTTAATATTTTTACAGTGCTTTTTGCAATCCTACTAAAAAGAAGTTAAAGAAAATAGGGAGATGATAATACTAATTTGGCACACTGAAAGTTCTGTGGATTCTGATTTTGCATTCTGTGTTATATATAAAGCTAAAAATGGCAAATTTTATGTAGGATGTTTTATATTTTTTAAATATAAGGACTCTGCATAGAGAACATGTGTTTGTTAATATATTTATTATCAGATTTCTGCCTGAGAAAGCTCTAGTCTCTTGGAGTTTTTCTTTTTCTTTCACTCTTCTAAGTTTAAAATTAATGTAGAATAGAATATTTAAAATTTGTTTGTGGATAAATTAAAAAAGAAACTGCAGTCTCAACATTGCAGTATGTGGAAGGATAATTGTTATATAAAATTCAGATGTTTGACTGTAAACTTTAACCTCCTTTACCACCAGGATTTACTCAAGTTTTTCTCCCCGGCAGCCTTTGTACCTGTTGTGGTTTAACCCGACCAGCAGCTAAACAGCACACAGCCATTCGCTCACCCTCCCCCCTCCCTCTCTGGGATGGGGAAGAGAAACGAGAAAACTGGAGCCTGTGGGTTGAGATAGAGACAGTTTATTAGGACAGAAAATATAATAATAATAATAATAATAATAATAATAATAATAATAATAATAATAATAATAATAATAATAATAATAATATGTACAAAAAAATTGATGCACAATACAATTGCTCACCACCCACTGACCGATGCCCAGCCTATCCCCAAGCAGCCGGCCCCCCCACCCTGGCTAGCCACCCCTATATATTGTTTAGCATGACATCAGATGGTATAGAATACCCCTTTGGCCAGTTTAGGTCAGCTGTCCTGGGTCTGTCCCCTCCCAGCTCCTGCTGCACCCCTAGCCTGCCTGCTGGCAGGACAGAGCGAGAAGCTGAAAAGTCCTTGGCTTAGTGTAAGCACTGCTCTACAACAATTAAAACATCAGCATGTTATCAACATTATTCTCATCCTAAACCCAAAACATAGCACCCTGCCAGCTACTAGGAGGAAAATTAACTCTATCCTAGCTAAAACCAGGACAGTACCCTAACAGTGCTTTAAGAAAGTTCTTCCACACTGTGTTTTATTTGTTTGTGGATTTCTTAAAAGGTATGGTTATCACTAAATAGTGATAAATAATTTGAGGTGTCTACCTCTTATGTTGCTTACAAAAGCAAACCTCATATAATAATTGCTACAGTTTTCCTGGACTACCATCGATGTCCTTGCAATATATCTGTCCTTATAGGTTGTGTCAGAACTGAATCTTTTTACGGAATGATTTAGTATGATATTAATAATATTTTAATATTTCGTAATGATATTTAATAGGGACTTTTGATCAAATCATTTTGAAGATGAAGTTCATAACTCATAGCAATTAAAACCAAAGAATACAAAAGACCTTGCACAATAATAATTAATGTTAGAGATCTATAGACAGAGCAAAGATTTTACAGTTGGGAACTAAGAAAAAGAGATTCCCATCTCAAGAGTGGGAATTAGCTGTAAATATTCTGATTAAAAAAGAAAGTCAGAAGTCTATTCAGAGAGAAGATGAACAGTATGTAGCTGAATGAAAGGCTTTCCTTGATTACAAAATAGATATCCAGATTAAAACAGAATAAGCCAAGGAAAACCTACTGACTGGTAAAAATTAAATTGTGAAAAGTTCATATAGATAATGAATTTTGCATAGTACTGCAAGGTAGGTTTGTGATTAAGTACAGTTGGACAGAAGCAGAAAAATGTTAGGTAAACTAGTTTTCACAAACTAGAATGCTGTGAAATATAATGCAGATTAGCCTGTATGATATACCTGCAATTTTTGGAAATAGAAACACAAATGTAATAGGGAAGTGTACTCTTATTTCTTATGATCATAAGTGATCCAGAGTAATCTTGCTTTTTGAGTGCAAATGTTATGAAGAGAAAAACACTGTTGAAACATCAGTCTGTACAGCTTGGAAGGTCAAAGGTAATACAAAAAGTAATTTAGGGTAAATTTTCAATCTGGACATGATGCAATGTGTACAGAATTGTCTGCAGCACTAGATGTAAATGATGCTCACTACAACATATTGGTATGATAATCAAAGAGCTCATGGAAAGGATCAGATTTTAATTCAAGTCCTGACAAAATATCACTTTTGAAAGATAAATAACAACTGGTAAAAATGATGTGAAATAGTTTCAGTTTAGTAACACGTTTAATAATTAAATAACATTGGCTTGTTATTGGTGTATAACATTCACCAACATTTTTATTTGATTTTTTTTTTCTTAGTTTTTACAAAGCATTCCTAGTAGTATTATATATGGTTGTGGATGAATAGATCTTCACTTTTGATACATAACCATTGACCAGTAATTTTCTTGGGGGAAAATGTCAGATATTTAGAAGGTAATAACTGCAAATAATCTCCCAACATCTACTGGTGAGGCCTCAAAAGTCAGACTACTTATAGTATTGAACTGACACAGTCCCAGTCTATTCACCAGGAATGCCTGGTGAATAAATATATGATGTATATAAACATATAATGTAGTATAAAAGACCTTAATTAAAAAGAAATCGCAGTTTTAAGCTGCAATTTTTCCATACTTAGAAACTTCGGTGAATGAGTACTTTTAACTATTTAAGGGGGGAAAAAAAAATAAGAAAAAAGTGCTGCAGTCCGTATATGGTCATTTGCTTCCTTTTAATTAGGAGCAATTGTATGATACCTTAACCTAAGCTTAATTCCAACCTAACAGAAATGGGTTAGAATAACCATTGTATTCTTGTATTTCTAGGTAAGTTTCCAAGACGTGGTAACTTTAAGCCCTGATGCAGAGACAAATATATTCTATTTGGTTTGAAGTGATAAAGCTCATAAATTTATGTAAAGTGTAATAAAAAGGAAAAGTTGTTGCCATTATCATTAAAAGTAGATTTAACAGATTGAGCTGAACCAATTGCTTTTGACAGCCCAGAGGATATTTATATTTTCAGTGAACTTTTTATATCAATTTTTCATCACTAAACTATTTACTCTTGCTGGTTTAGCTAGATTTTGACTCCCTTGATTGTTCATATGGGATGGAGATGATGACGTTATATTTAATTTTCATTACTCCTGTGAGTGTATGCAGTTTGAGATGCTTGGTATGATGTATTCTGTTCATATCATATTATTTTAATTCTCTCTTATCCCTAAGTTTGTACTTATATATTTTTATTAAAATGAAGAAACCTTCCCAACAATACAAAAAGCAATGCATTAGGGGGAAAAAAAAAAAAAAAAGTCAAATATGAAGAAAGGAACTCCTATATATCAGCAGATGCCTTTTTTTTGTTTTACTGGGTGATGTTCAGCCTTGATACAAAGTGTAATAAGTACGCCAAGTCTCTATTAACTTCTCTGAAGTTTCTTGGCAAACTCAGCAGCCACTCCAAATAAGGAACTTAAAAGTTTATGCATATGCTAAAGAGAATCTGAGCATACTACAGTATTTTAAGAAGGGATTCTGTAGACCTCTCTAAAAAAAAATAAAAATTAGTTTGGTCATACTCTGTTCACTGTCTATTTATTTTCTCCAAAGCTGGTTCTCACAGAGAAGAATCACGGGGAGATTCTGTATTAGAAAAAATGTAGCTATTAACAAAACTGAATTTTAAATGCCAAGGTACAAATATGTATTCCAAAAGTACTTATTCAATTAAGAGCAGTAATACTGTCAGTGATATTAAATTATCATTACAGCTGATTGGGTGAAAGTCCAATGGTAACGCAGGCAGAAAGCTATAAGACAACATTTCACAGAATCAAAATCACAGAATCACAGAATCATATAGGTTGGAAGAGACCTCCAAGACCACCTAGTCCAACCTCTGACCTAACACTAACAAGTCCTCCACTAAACCATATCACTAAGGACTACATCTAAAAGTCTTTTAAAAACCTCCAGGGATGGTGACTGCCACTTCCCTGGGCAGCCCATTCCAGTGCCTAACAACCCTTTCAGTAAAGAAGTTCTTCCTAATATCCAACCTAAACCTCCCTTGACGCAACTTGAGCCCATTCCCCCTCATCCTATCACCAGGCACATGGGAGAATAGACCAACCCTCACCTCACTACAGCCTCCTTTAAGTTACTTATATAGAGTAATAAGGTCACCCCGAGCCTCCTCTTCTCCAGGCTGAACAATCCCAGCTCCCTCAGCCGCTCCTCATAAGACTTGTTCTCCAGACCCTTCACCAGCCTTGTTGCCCTTCTCTGGACTCTCTCGAGCACCTCAATGTCCTTCTTGTTGTGAGGAGCCCAAAACTGAACACAGTACTCGAGGTGCAGCCTCACCAGAGCTGAGTACAGGGGGACAATCACCTCCCTAGACCTGCTGGCCAGACTGTTTCTGATACAAGCCAGGATGCTGTTGACCTTCTTGGCCACCTGAGCACACTGCTGGCTCATATTCAGCTGACTATCAACCAGTACTCCCAGGTCCTTCTCGGCCAGGCAGCTTTCCAACCACTCATCTCCCAGCCTGTAGCGCTGCTTGGAGTTGTTGTGCCCCAAGAGCAGGACCCGGCACTTGGCCTTGTTGAACTTCATACAGTTGACCTCAGCCCATCGGTCCAGCCTATCCAGATCATCCTGCAGAGCCTTCCTACCCTCGAGCAGATTGACACATGCACCTAACTTGGTGTCATCTGCAAACTTACTGAGGGTGCACTCGATCCCCTCATCCAGGT